>NW_012149986.1:3020658-3073458 GCF_000956105.1 Propithecus coquereli | reverse complement strand
ATTAAAATTTCTAATAAATTTGGTTTTTTGCTGTCTTTTTATTTCTCTTTAAATTACTTGTAAAATGATTTACATTTTATCTATGAAATAAAATCCAAAGAGTCTGTTGGCCCCAGCAGATAGAGTGTATTGGTTATTTTTTCTGGTCTGCTGAGGGTTAATATAATGTATCTGTGTGGATCATCATCCACAGTGGTTGATGACTAGGCATTCATTTCAAGCACTCATGGAATATTTATGAAAATTAACCATCTGCTAGGCCATAAAACCTCCACAGATTTCAAAGGACTGCTATTATCAGAGTACATTCTGTCACCATAGGCAGTTAAGTTAGAAGTCATTTAAAAAAGGTCATTAGAAAAAGAGTCCCCTACGTTGGGAAATTTAAGAAAACTTATAAATAATTTATAGCTCCACAAAGGAATCTTAGTGGAAATTAGAAAATACTCAAAACTAACTGCTAACAAAAATACTTTAAAAGTTGTATAATACCGTTAAGGTTGTACTTTAGGAAAGAAAAAAAGACTCAGAATGAATAAACTAAGCATCCAACTTAAGTGACAGAAATAACTAGAGAATAAATTCAAATAGGGTAGAAGACAGGAAGTGAGCATAAACTAACATGACATGGAAAACACACAATTAAGTAGTAAAAAGAACCCAGAGCTGATTCTTTGAAAAGTCAAATAGTCAAACTTTTGGCAAAATTAATCAAGGGGGAGGGAACAAATATGCAATCTTCAGATTGAAAAAGGGAACCATGGGTATAAATTCCACAGAGATTAAACTGGTAAGATAATACTAAGAACAGCTTTATGCCTAGTAAAGTCAGGATTTTAGGTGGAATGAACAAATTACTGTAAAACAAAACTTAACCACAAAACTGACTTAAGAAATAGAAAACTTTAATAATCCCAGAACATACGGAGATTGAAGCAGTAGTTAAAACTCTTTCCACACAGAAAGCACGTGGCCACGATGACTTTCCAAACATTCGTGGAACAGATAATTCTAATCTTACATACATTCTTTGAGAAAACAGAAAAAGAGAGACCCTTTCTCTGCTCATTTTATAAGCTAGGGTAACCGTGATACAACCACCAAGAGCAGCACAAGAAACAACAGACCACTTTCCTGATCTTAGATAGAGACATTACAGGTACACTCCACCCAGGGCTGCTCATAAGTTAAGGTGCAAATGTAGTTGCATGGAAATCATTGGCTATCTTGACCTGATACTTGGCTTTAATGGAGAGAATAAAAGCCTGTTTGGGGTGGGATTAAGATAGACAAGGGTGCTTGAATTGGCAGGACATATAGAAAAACTGGAATGATTCAGAAATGATGACTTTGGTCACTGCACAGTAGTCCACTCCACAAATTTGTGGAGCATTTCATCTTTTACTATTGAGGAAAAGGCAATTTAAAATTACCATTTTTCATCCACTAGGTTGACAAAATCTAATAAGCGTGTCAGGGTTCTTCAGAGAAACAGAACCAATGGATATACGAGATTTACTATGAGGAATTGTCTTGTGGGGCTTTAGCTATGCTCCCAGCAAAAAATCAGGTCCCTTTGGCAGGGGTAGTTGCAAGGGATAAGGAAATAATAGAATTGGAAAATAATAGAATATAAAAGAAGACACAGAGATGAAAGTACAGTTTTTATAAAGTATAGTTTTATAAAGTTGGGGGAGTCAGGAGACCTCCAGCATTCCTGTGAGCTGTGAGGCTATGAGTGAAGTCCTGCATCAGTGTTTATTGGTACGGTGATCGGTTGTCAGGGGTAACAGATTTACATAATAACAGGTAGTTCATTTTAGGTTAAAAGTCTCCCAAAAAACTTTTGGAGATCCCTTAGTTAACTCTACGTGAGCAAACAGTTACAAAATCTTTCTAAGACAAACTTCTAAGTCCTAAGATAAAATTATCACTTAGCAGAAAGGTTAAACAGAAATATAGTGGCTTTATATTTCTTTATCTAGTTTTTGTGGATTGAGACAGGTAGTCAGGAGTGAAGCAGGAACTGTCCCTTAGGCTAATTGCTTTTAGCTGCAGGTGTCTGTCAGGTGGGCACTCTTTGATCAGTTCTCACCCCATGGCCCCATGCCAAGCTTTTTCGTACAGAAGCTCAGGTGCAAGCCGACAGGTCTGAGACAGCCAGCGTTGCCATGGGAAGCGCTGCTGATCGGTGGGATGCACTCCTGAGGTGAGGCAGCTTTTGATATGTGAACTAACACGTTCACATATTCCTTCAGGGTAAAGGCCTGCAAAACTCCTGAAATCGTTTCTGTCTCTGTAGAAGACATCTCTATAGAGCAACATTGTCTCACACAATTATGGAGGCTGAGAAGCCCTACGATCTATTTCTGCAAACTGGAGACCCAGGAAAGCTGGTGGTATAGTTTAATCTGTGTCCAAAGGCCTGAGAACCAGGGGAGTTAATGATGTAAATCCCAGTCCAAGGGCAGGAGAAGATGAGATGTCCCAGCTCATACAGTGAGTCAGGAAAAAGGGCAAATTCCCCCTCCTTTTGCCTTTTGTTTTATTCAGGCCCTTGAGGGATTGGATGGATGATGGCCATTGACTTTAGGAGGATATCTGCTAATCTCTTCCCGAAGTACCCTCACCAACATACCCAGAAGCAATGTTTGATCTGAGCACGCCATGGCCTGGTCAAGTTGACACACAAAGTGAACCATCACAGTAAGCCTGGTGATGCCACGTGTGGGAGGTCCTGTGGAGCAGGACACTGCTGGAGGCCGTGTGTGCAGGTGGAACCACTGCATTCCCTGTGACCTGGCAATGAGGGATGTGCCTCCAAATGGTGACCTGTCAGGCTGGGATGTTTCCAGACATTCAGAAGGTGCACAGATAGTTTTGAAAGGGTCTATCTGATATGCAGCTTACATAGGTACTTTTTCATAAAACTCCAGGCTGTTCTGGAGGTTCCGGTTCTTCTCCATCTTCCCATTCGTAGTTGCCTCTTGCACCACAGAAAGTTATTCCTAATCTTTGCTTTATTGCTCCAGGGAGGGAAAGAAGCCTCTGAGTTGCCCAAAAAGAGGCTTTTAAAAATACTAATGTTGAGAATTTTAATTGGGATCCTTATTCTGGCAGTTTCTAATTCTTTGCTTTCAACATAATTTATAGATAATGTAGTAGAGTTGTTAGGGAATTGTTAAATGTTTCTGTAGAACTATGTGATTTTTCAACAGAGCACTAAAGGAGTCATGCTGTAGTAAAACTTCTTGTTTATATGAAAAAGTTTTCTCATCATGAGTAAATTGATAATAAAGCCTGCCTCACTTTAGTGATAAATGATCTTCATTCATGGATATATGAGATGATGGAAGGAGGGGAGAGGGTCCCATCTATCTCATTGAGATGCATTTCTAATAAAAGTTTACATTTAGTATTTACTAGTTATCAGATTTGCAATATATTTATGCTTCAGTCAGTTCTATGGTAATAATACCTGTAAATGAAAACTCAATCCAGAAGAAAAGTTTTAAACTTAAGCACTTTATAGTTACAGGGAATTTAATGAATATTAATTCAGTTTACATACATATTTTGTTGCAAAGAAATGTGACGTCATGATCCATAGAAGATTTTAAACCATGAACATGAGTTGTGTCAGGAAAAAAAACACAGGAAAATGCGGTAAAAATGCCAATTCATGAAGGAAGGAAATGATGTAGTATTTTTAATTGTTAAGGATGGGTTTGTGTTTTAGATAGCTGGATTTTGAGAACCAAATCACTATGGTATATGGGTTCCACTGGATTCATTGAAAATGATGTCTCAGTTTTATTTTAAAATGCCAGTTTTTACAGTGCACTGCAATCTTTGAAACTTAAACCTATGATGAAAATTTTTAGATGTCAGCATAAAAATGTTTCAAAGGAGGACATCATTTTAAAAATTCCTTTTAGCAGTAATGGGAATAAAGGTTGAAGACCACTGGCTTAAAGCATTGGATATGAAGGGGGTTGTTAACACTCATTAGGGAGCCTAGTGGAATTTTAGAGGACATTTTTGGCGGTTAAGGGGCTTTACTGGCATTTGGTTAGTGAAGTCCAAGGAAGCTAGACATAATGCAGTGCACAACAGATAATAGTGTTGTTTCCTGTAACTTCTCTAAAATCCATTGGACTAGTCCGCAAACATAAATATGTAGAAATTTAATACACACTAATTCTAAAGAATATTTAAAAGAAGTATTTAAAATAAGCTGAGAAATTTTAGGAGAGGGCCATTATAAAGGGTGATATTTAAATAAAATATATATTTTTGTAAAATTGTTAAATAATAACTCCATGCATTGTCACTCAGTGTGTTACATTTCCAACTGCATATTTAGTTGAAGAGTTTGCAATAGAGTAGGTACTGCAAGAACAATACAGGTCATTACAAATATGTAACAGAGGAGATACAAAATTCATTTAAAATGACTCAGAACCAAATATTAAATTATCAGAACATATAAAATACAAGGAACATGTGAAGTCTTGTTTACTCTTACTGTACTTTCTCTTAACATTAATCATGCCTCAGATAAACCTCAGTGGCTATGACGCTGCCACTGCACAAAGCCTACACACTCTTGATGAGACTGGTATCGTGACACAGTCCCCACCCTTCTTCCTCTCTGCACTCTGTACACTCTTCCTTCAAAACATTTGTCCCTTTCTATGTAGGTATTATTTTAATTTTTATTCTATTTTTGTCTCCCTTGCTTGGAGACAGAGTGTAGGAGGAGAGCATGGGAGGGCAGGTCTTTTGAGTAGTTTGGCTTTGAAAAGGAGGAAATTGGTAGCTGGAGGAGGTAGGGCATACAGAATCAAGAATATTTTCTTTTACATAATTTTTTTATTGAATTATAATGTACATCCAGAAAACTGCACAAATGTGTATAATTCTGTAATTTCTGCAAAATGAAATCACCTGTACAGCCACCACCTAAATTAAGAAATGAACATTACCAGCGTACCACAATCAGCCCTCACATACCTTCCTTATAACTAACCATCTCCCACCCAAAAGACGTTGGCAGGTATTCTGACTTTCATCACCAAATACTAATGTTGCCTATTTTCAAACTCTGTGTAACTGGAATTATGCAGGCTGTACTCTTTTAAGGCTACCTTCTTCCTCTCAATGTATTTATGGCCTTCAGGCTGTTCTGTTCATGTAGGAGGAGTACAAATGTGTTCCTTGTGGGAATATTTCACAGTTTATCCATTCTTCTGTTTGATGGTTGTTTGGGGGTGTTGTCAGCATGGCTGTGAGGAATAATGCTGCTATGACTATGCCTGTACATGTCTTTTAGTGCACATATCATGCATTTCTCTTGGGTGTGTGTATTTGGAATGGAATTGGTTTCCAAAGTGCAATAGTTTTACTCCCAGAGCCCTTAGTCAGAGTTCCTGTCTTTCTATACCTTCACCGACACTTTAGCTGTGTTGTGCTTATAAAACAAGTAGTTTTAATTTGTGTTTCCTTGATAATTTGTCATGTTGTATGCCTTTTCATCTGCTTATTAGCCATTTGCATGTTCTCTTCTGTGAAGTGCCTGTTTCAATCTTTTGCCAGTATTTTATAGTTGGGTTATTTATCTTTTTCTTACCAGTTTGTTGTTCTTTATATGTGCAGGACACATTTATTCAGATTTCTTCTACCACTGACTTGCATTTTCACTCTTAATGATGTCTTTTGATGAACACAAGTTTTTAATTTTAATGCAGTGAAGTGTTTTCTTTTAAAAATCTTTGCCTGTATGAAAAGTCTTAAATATTTTTGGATCTTTTCATTTAGAAGTTGATTGTTAATTTTACCTTTTTCATTTAGGCCTATATTCCACAATGAATTGATTTTTTTTTTTCCTGGTGTGCATATGATATGAAGTAAGGAGGGTTAAGAATTGTTTTTTGCCATATGAATATTCAATTGTTCCTCCCATTTTATCGGAAAGTCCATCTGTTCATCACCTTTGCAGTGCCACCTTTGCCATAAATCAAGTGGGTCTTTTCTGGACTTACTGTTCTGGGCCATTAGTCTATTTCTCCATTTTTGAGCCAGTACCACATTTTCTTAATTACTGTATCTTTAAAATACATCCTATTTGAATATAAACCCTTCAACTTTTTCTTCCTCAAGAGTTTCTTGACTGTTATTGGTACTTTGCATTTCCATCCTGTCCCTTTCCAGAAAGCACTGGGATTTTGGTTGGAACAACATTTAATCTATGAATTTGAAGAGAATTTACATCTTTTAGGATAGAGTCTTCTAACACATGAACTTAATATAGTCTTCCATTTATTTAGGACTTCTTTATTTCAGTAAGGTTTTACAGTTTTTGTGTCAAGGTCTTATACATCTTTTATTAGATTTATTCCGTGGCTTCTGAATTTTTGAATGTCATTATAAATGGTATCTTTTGAAAATTTCACATTCAAATTTCTTTTGCTAATGTATAGAAATATAGTTGATTTTAAATTTTGAACTTGTATCCGGTAACCTTACTAAATTTACTTATTTTCATGGCTTCTAAATACTTTTGGCTGTTGTTCTTGTGCAGTTAAGTCATCTGCTAGTAATTACACTTTTATTTTTTTACCTTCCAATCCTGATTTTTTTTTTTAATTTTTAAAAGTTATTTTATTTTATTTTTTGAGACAGAATCTCACTTGGTCGCCCCAGGTAGAATGCAGTGGTACCATCATAGCTCACTGCAACCCCAAACTCCTGGGCTCAAGCAATCTCCTGCTTCAGCCTCCCGAGTAATGGGGACTGCAAGTGTGCTCCCAGCTAATTTTTCTGTTTTTGGTAGAGATGGGGTTTCGCTCTTGCTCAGGCTAGTGTGGAACTCCTGAGCTCAAATGATCCTCCTGCCTGGGCCTCCCAAAGTGCTAGGATTACAGGAATGAGCCACGACTCCAGCCTTTTTTTTTTTTTTTTTAATTTCAATAGATTTAGGGGTACAAGTTGTTTTTTGTTACATGGATGAATTATATGATGGTGAAGTCAGGACTTTTATTGTACCCATCACCTGAATAGTATACATTGTACTTGCTAGGTAATTTGTGATCCCTCAGCCCCCTCCCACCCTTTCCTCTTCTGAGTCTCTGAAGTACATTATACCACTTTGTATGACCATGTATATCCATTGTTTAGCTCCCACTTACAAGTGAGTACATGCAGTGTTTGTTTTTCCATTCCTGAGATATTTCACTTAGGATTATGGCTTCCGCTTCCACCCAGGTTGCTGTGAAAGCCATGATTTCATTCTTTTTTTGTGGCTGAGTAGTATTCAGATACCACATTTTCTTTATCCACTCACCAGTTGATGGACACTTAGGTTGATTCCATGTCTTTGCAATCGTGAAATGTCCTGCAATAAACACAAAAGTGCATGTGTCTTTTTGATATAATGACCTCTCTTCCTTTGGGTAGATGAGTGTGAGATTGCTGGATTGAATGGTAGGTCTACTTTTGCTAGTAGTGAGATTGCTGGATTGAATGGTAGGCCTACTTTTAGTTCTTTGAGCAATCTCCATACTGTTTTCTATAGAGGTTGTACTAATTTACATTCCCACCAACAAGTGTATAAGCATTTCCTTTTTACTGCATCCACGCCAACATCTATTTCTTGACTTTTTAGTAATGGCCATTTTGACAGGGGTTAGGTGATATGTCATTGTGGTTTTAATTTTCATTTCCCTGATTAGTGATGTTGAGTACTTTTCATATGTTTGTTGGCCATTTGCATATCTTCTTTTGAAAAATGTCTGTTCATGTCTTTTTCCCACTTTTTAATGGGGTTATTTTGTTTTTTTCCTTGGTGATTTGTTTGAGTTCCTTATAGATTCTGGATATTAGTCCTTTGTCAGATGTATAGTTTGTGAATATTTTTAACCATTCTGTAGGTTGTCTATTTATTATTTCTTTTGTTGTGCAGAAACTTTCTATTTTAATTAAGACCCATTGATTTTTGTTGTTGCTGTATTTGCTTTTGGCATCTTAGTCATAAATTCTTTGTCTTGGCCAATTTCCAGAAGAGTTTTTCCTAAGTTTTCTTCCAGAATTTTTGTGGTATCAGGTCTTTAGATTTAAGTCTTTAATCCATCTTGAGTTATTTTTTGTGTATGGTGAGAGATAGGGATCCAGGTTCATTCTTCTGCATATGGCTCTCTGATTTTCCCAGCGCCATTTATTGAACAGGGGATCTTTTCCCCCATGTATGTTTTTATCTGCTTTGTTGCAGATCAGTTGGTTGTAGGTGTATGGTTTTATTTCTGGGTTCTCTATTCTATTCCATTGATCTGTGAGTCTAGTTTTATACCAATAGCATGCTATTTTGGTTACTATAGCCTTGTATAATTTGAAGTTGAGTGGTTGCTTTCATCAGTGTTATGTAGTTCTCCTTGTAGAGATCATTCTTCCTTTGTTAAGTATATTCCTAGGTATTATATTTATTTATTTATTTTGTAGCTATTATAAATGGTATTGTGTTTTTGATTTGATTCTCAACTTGGCTGTTATTAGTGTACAGAAATGCTACTGATTCGTGTCCATTAATTTTGTAACCTGAGACTTTTCTGAATTTATTTCTCAATTCTAAGAGTCTTTTGGAGGACTCGTCAGGATTTTCTAAATATAAGATCATAGCATTGACAAACAGGGATAGTTTGACCTCCTCTTTTCAAGTTTTGGTGTCCTTTATTTCTTTCTCTCATCTGATTCCTCTGGCTAGGACTTCTACTACTATGTTGAACAGAAATGGTAAAAGTGGGCATCCTTGTCTTGTTCCATTTCTTAGGGGGAATGCTTTCAACTTTTCCCCATTCAGGATGATGGTTGTGGCTTTGTCATATGTGGCTTGTATTATTTTGAGGTATGTTTCTTTTGTGCCTAGTTTGTTAAGGTTTTTTATCATGAAAGGATGCTGGATTTTATTTAATACGTTTTCTGTATCTATTGAGATGATCATACGGTTTTTGGTTTTAATTCTGTTTATGTGGCGAATCACATTTATGGATTTATGTATGTCAAATCATCCTTGCATCCTGTGTTGAATCCCACTTGATCATGGTGAACTATTTTCTTAATGTTCTACTGGGTTCAGTTTGCTTATGTTTTGTTGAGGATTTTTTCATCTATGGATACTGGCTTCATAGAATGACTTAGGGAAGATTCCCTACTTCTCCATGCTATGGAATAGGTCCAGTAGGATAGGTATGAGTTGTTATGTAGGTGTGGTCAAATTCAGCTGTGAATCCATCTGGTCCTAGGCTTTTCTTGTTGGGAGATTTTTAATTACCGATTCAGTCTTGCTACTCATTAGTGTCCTGTTCAGGATTTTTATTCCTTCCTGATTCAAGCTTGGGAGCTTGTGTGTTTCTAAAAATTTATCCATTTCCTCTAGATTTTCTAGTTTGTGTGCATAATGGTGTGTTCATAATAGTCTTGGGATCATCTCTTGTTTTTCTGTGGTATCAGTTGTAATGTTTCCTTTCTCTTTTCTTTTTTTTGCCCTTCCAATGAAGGATTTTCTTTTTTTATTTCTGATTGAGCTTATTTGAATCCTCTCTCTTCTTTTCTTGTTTAATCTAGCTAATAGTCTGTTGGTTTTGTCTTTTCAAAGAACCAACTTATTTTTCATTGATCTTTTGTATTTCTTTGGTTTCAATTTTGTTTAGTTTTGCTCTGATATGTGTTATTTCTTCTGCTAGCTTTGGCTTGGAGTCTTATTTTTCTAGTTTCTTGAGGTGTGACATTAGGTTGTTAATTTGTGACCTTTCTGTCTTTTTGATGTAGGCATTTCGTGCTGTGAAATCCCCTTTTTCATTGCTTGTATCCCAGAGATTTTGGTAGCTTGTGCTACCATGGTGATTCAATTAAAAAATTTGATTTCCATCTTGATTTTGTTGTTGACTGAAAGATTGTTTAGTGGCAGGTGGATTAATGTCTATGTATTTGTGTAGTTTTGAGAGTTCCTCATGGAATTGATTTCTACTTTTATTCCACTGTGGTCTGAGAAGATACATGGTCTGATTTTGATTTTTTTGAAATTTTCTGAGACTTGTTGAGTGGCCTAAGATATGATCTATCTTGGAAAATGTTCCATGTGCTGATAAGAAAAATGTATGTTCTGCAGTTTTGGAGGAGAATGTCCTGTAAATGTCTCCCCCAAATGTTAGGTCCACTTGTTCTCGAGTCCTGTTTAAGTCCAGTTTTTCTTTGTTGATTTTCTGCTTCGATGATCTGTTCAGTTCTGTCAGTGGAGTGTTGTAGTCCCCCACTATTATTATCTTGCTGATTATTTCATTTCTTAGGTTTAGTAGTATTTGTTTCATGAATCTGGGAGCTCCAGTGTTTGGTGCATATATATTTAGGATTATTGTATCTTGAGGGATTTATCCCTGTATCATTATATTATGACCATCTTTGTCCATTTTTGTTTTTTTTTTTACTGTTGTTAATTTAAAGTCTGTTTTATCTGATATAAGAGTAGCTACTTCTGCTTGCTTTGGGTTTCATTTGCTTGGAATATTTTTTTCACCCCTTTACCTTGAGTCTACATGACACTTAAGAGTTAAATGGGCTTCTTGGTGACAGCCGATGTATGGGTTGTTTTTTATCCAATCTGTCAATCTGTATCTTTTAAGTGGGGCATTTAAACCATTTACATTCAGTGTTAATACTGTTAAGTGAGATACTGTTCCAGTCATCGTGTTGATTATTACCTAATTGCTTTGTTTACTCCCTTGTGTTTCAGTGAGTTTTCACATGCAAATCTTCTTACACAGATCTTTTTGGTGTTTAGAGCACTTTTGAGCATTTCTTGCGGGTCTAGTGATGACAAATTCCCCTAGTGTTTGCTTGTCTGGGAAATATTTTATTTCTCTTTCATTTATGAAACTTAGTTTTACACAATATAAAATTCTTGACTTATAATTATTTTGTTTAAGAAGACCAAAGATGGTACTCCCATCCATCCCTTTTGGCTTGTAAGATTTCTGCTGAGATGTTGGCTGTTAGTCTGACAGGTTTTCCTTTGTAAGTTAGTTGATGCTATTGTCTTGCAGCTTGTATGATTTTTGACTTCACTTTGACTTTGGCCAGATTGATGACTATGTACCTTGGTGATGTCTTATTTGCAGTGAATCTTCGAGGAGTTCGTTGGCCTTCTTGTATCTGGATGTCTAAGTCGCTAGCAAGACCAAGGAAGTTTTCTACTATTATTCCCACAAATAGGTTTTCCGTAATTTTTGCTTTTTCTTCTTCTCCGTCAGGGATACCTATGATTCTTATGCTTGGGCATTTTATATAATCCTACATTTTTCTTGGAGACTTTGTTCATTTCTCTTGTCAATTTTTTCTTTATTTTTGACTGGGTTAATTCTAAAGGCTTGTCATCATGCTCTGAAATTCTTTCTTTTGCTTGGTTTAGTCTGTTGGTAAAGCTTTCCACTGTATTTTGAAATTCCCTAAATGACTCTTTAAAGTTTTGTTATTAATATTATTTTTTAAAATATTTATTCATTTAGGAAATTTTTCATTCATGTCCAGAATTACTTTTTTGGTTTCTTTGTGTTGGTTTTCAATTTTCTCATAGATCCCATTGAGCTTACTTGCAATCTATATTTTGAATTCCATATCTAACATTTCAATAATTTCCTTGTGGTGGGAGACCATTGCCAGAGAACTGGTGTGATCCTTTGAGGGTGTTGAAAGAGCCTGCTTTCTCATATTTCCAGAGTTCTTATGCTGGTTCCTTCTCATCTGGAACCTCTTCCTTCACCTCAGAACAGGTAGCTTTGTGGTTCACCTGTTCTCTTCTGCCGGGAGCTCTTCTACTCAGTGTAGAGAGGGAGAGGTAAGCTGCCTTTTGGCTCATGCAGGTAGGTACCCACTGTGGTGTGGCTGGTAATTTGGGTCGGTTTGACCTCAGACCCCTGGGAGAGTGTTCAGATGCCAGTGGTGATGGAGAAGGTTAGGTAATCCCCAGTGCCTAGGCCCCTGGATGATGTCTTTGAGTTCTGGGGGGACCAGACTGACACCGGGCTGGCAACCTTGCATTCAAGCCTCCCTGTATTCTGGGGCTGGCTGTGATAGTGAGGGTTGGGGTGATCTTCTCCAGAAGAATGCTCAGGCAGGAAAGGGGCAAATGTGCTATGAGCCCTGCAACAGATGAGGTGTGCCCTTCTTGGCGAGATTAGCAGAGACATGCAGGTGTGGGATGCACAGCTGCTCACACCTCTCTCTCTTGGCAGTAACAGTGGTCTCTATCCTTTGAGGGGCACAAAAGTGTCCAGATTCCCAGCTGCCACTCCGACCCAGCTGCAGCTAAAGTGGTGGAGGCAGCTCAACCCACTGTGTGAAGGGCTACCAGACTGGGAATGGCTGTGGCTGAAATGCTCTGGCATGGAGGTGTGGTTGTACAAGGGACCTGCCTCCAGGGGCTCTGGGCATTCCTCCCTGCAGAGACAGGCAGCTCAGGGAGAGGACTGCTAGGTCCACCCTCCTTGTGGGCAAGTGATAGCTATCGTCCTTGGGAGATCATGAAAGCATTTGCTGCAACTTTTTAGAGGGAAAAGAGTGAGCTCTAAGCTCTGTGTAATCTGGAGTGTGATAAATGCTTTGTCAGAGGTGGGGAAGCTGCTCCCAAGTGCCCTGGGTTATTCATCCCCAGTGGAGTCCTTCCCAGTCCCAAGCAGAAAGAGCCATGGCTGCCTTGGCAGTAGTGGAGAGTGGAGTGGAGGAGAAGAAGGCTCTGAATGGTGAGGAGCTGGTGCCCTGGTCCCCTTTGTCCTAAGCAGTCCTTTGGCATGCAGCTGGAATCAGCCCTCCCTGAATGCCCATGCTCTGGGAGACCCATAGTTTCCCTGGGACCTAATGGTTCCCTAATGCTACTGCAGACTTAGTGGGTGCTAGGGAGCGTTGGCTGTGGATCTAGTGAGAGAATCCCAGGGGCTA
The DNA here is from genome assembly GCF_000956105.1 of Propithecus coquereli. Lineage (NCBI taxonomy): Eukaryota > Metazoa > Chordata > Mammalia > Primates > Indriidae > Propithecus > Propithecus coquereli. The sequence goes on along the minus strand of NW_012149986.1, from coordinate 3,060,474 downwards.
GGACTCGTGGGTTGGGATAGCTGCAGAAACACTGCCTGTTTGTGAAGGGAGGGAAGTGAGCCGCACCCACCGTGCAGAACCCGGGTGTGATGAGCAGGGTACTGTTGGGGGTGTCCCCACTGCAAGCCTGGAACTGGCTACCCCACAGCTCACCTGCACTACAAGGTCATGCTTTGGAGCAGACGTGGCTACGTCTGCAATTTGGTGGTTAGAAGAGGGAAGGTCCCTATCTCCATGTCCCTTCCTGGGCTGCCCATCTTTAAAGTCCCAAAATGGCCCCTTGGGCCTGTGACCAGAGAGGGTGGGGCCTCTTCCAGGCAAACAGCATAGGCAAGATGCCGGATGGAGTGCTGTCCGCCTGCATCTCGGTCTTGCTGCAGCTTTCGGCAGGGCAGTGGAATTCTTCTAGGACTAGGTAGGAGAGCTGGGGCTCCCCTGTCCCCAGTTGGGTGGAGTTGCAGTTGCGTCAGTCCATATTCATTTTGAGTGCCGGGCACTGCCTGACTTTAAACCCCCAACGTGGCACCTTGGGCCTGTGACCAGAAAGGATAGGGTCCCTTCTAGGCTCACTGCATATGTAAGGTGCTCTCTGCTCATAACTGGGTTACCGCAGAAACCCGTAGCGAGGCAGCGGGAATTGTCCTAGGTGTGCGTAGGAGAGCTGGGGCTCTCCTGTCCCTCCTCAGCTGGGCAAGGCTGTGTCAGCCTGAATTTAGCCCGAAGGCTGGGGCACTGCCTGGCTTCAGACTCCCAAAATGGTGCCTTTGGCCCATGACCAGAGAGGCTGGCTGTGCTGGCAAGAAACTGGGTAGTGCAGTTTGCTCGAGGTTCGGTCCCATGGTAACCAGCTGCAAGATGGTGGGCACCATCCCAGAAGTGTGCTGGAAAGCCTGTTTTCTCTGCCTTTCCCCAGCCAGGTGGGGGCTACAGCTGTGTTAAGCCAAAATTCAACCTGGGGGCAGGTCACAGCCCAGTGTCAGACTCTCAAAATGGTGCATAGACGCTTTGGGCCCCACCCAGGCAGTCAGCATGAACGAGAAACTGTGGAAAATGCTGTCTGTTCACGTCTTAGTGAGTAGCCCACATCAGGGCAATGGGGAACTTCCCAGGGGTGTGTGGCAGAGCCTGGGCTCCCGTCTCCCTCCTTGGAGCTGCGCAGTGTCCGCTGCTGTGCCTGCAGTGTCTAGGCTCTCAGAGTGACGCCCGCCTCCAGCTTCTCTGGGCATGCATGCCTGTGGGATTCAGTGTGAGTTTCCTTACTGGAACGATGTCTCTGTGCAGTCTCCACGCAGCTCCCTGGTTAGGCCCAAGACCTGCATGGGTCTTGCATTGGGTTTGGGGGCGGGGAGGCGGGGTTTCTCTTGTAGCCAAGATCGTAAAAGCTCCTCTCAGGGAGTGGAGCCCTGGGAGCTTCTCTGTTCCTGTTTCCCTGTGTCCAGGAGCTTCTCCCAAGGGTTAGCCAGCACCTGGCTGGGCAAGTTGCCCTGAACCCTCTCCTTACTTTTGGTGCTTCCTGTCGCTTCCCTAGCGAATCCTAGTATTCTCTAGTTTTCTCTCCTAAGTGACTGTTTGAAATGTGAGACTCTGCTGACTGCCCTGGTCCTTCTCTGTGGAGGAGGCACGTACCACCTGTGTCTGGTCGTCCATCTTGACCCTGTCCTTCCCTTGCAAGTTTTAAATTAGTCTTGTCACACTCACTAGTACGTCTGTTACAGTCTGTAAAACTGACAGGGAGCATCTTTGTCTCTTTCTTGATCTCGGGGAGAAAGCTTTCAATAATTGACCATTAAAGATTATGTTAGGTGTAAGTATTTTACATTTACTTTTTATTAGATTTGAAAGATTCCCTTTTCTTCCAAGTTTGCACAGGGAATTTAATCAGGAATGAGTGTTGATTTTAAATACGACACCAAAAGCACAAGTGATATAAGAAAAAGTTGATAAATTGAACTTAATTGAAAATTAAAATTGTGCTTCAAAAACCACCAAGAAAATGAAAAGACAAGTCACAGACTGGGAGAAAATATTTGTAAATCATATGTTTGAGAACAGACTTGTATCTAAGATGTAACTCTTAGAACTCAATAAGGAGAAAAGAAATTACTCAGTAAAGAAAAATGAGCAAAAGATATGAATAGACATTCACAGAGCAGCTGTATAAGTGTCCAGTAAGCACATGAAAAGATGCTTAACCTCATTAGTCATCAGGGAAATGCAAATTAAATCCATTATAGATACCACTTCACCCCTTCTAAAATGGCTGTAATCAGAAAGACAAGACAATTGTTGATGATTTTGTGGGAAAGCAGACCCTCGTACATAGCTGGGAGGAAAGTAAAATGGCACAGCAAACCTAGGAAAACAGTTTGGCACGTCTCCCCACCAAGATAAACAAAATTTCCAATATGACCTGGCAATTCCACTTCCATGTATCTACCCGAAACAAATGAAAACATTTGTTCACACACAGACTTGTAAGTAAATGTTCATAGCAGCATTATTCATAGTAGCCAAAAAGTAGAAATAATCCAGATGTCTATTATCTGATGATTGAATAAGCAAAATGTTTGTATGTCCATGCAGTGGAAAACTCTCTGGCAGTAAAAAGAAAAAGTACTGATTTCATGCTTATAACATGGATGACCCTGAAAAACATGCTATGTGAAAGAAAACAGAAAAATAATGCCATGTATTATATGAATTTATTTATATGAAATGTCTAGGAAAGGCAAATTTATAGGAAAATATGAGGGCTGTCCAGAAAGTATCCATCCATGTGTCCATGGCTCCTGTTTTTACTGTTTCTTTTCTTGTGTACTTTGGCATTAACTTTTTCTCATTTCATATATTGTGATAGGTAGGGATACTTGATAAGGATATTTGCCTACTTGTTTATCAGTTACTGAGAGACATCTTTAAAAATCCACTGTGATTGTCAGTTTTTCTTTTAGCTTCCATTGGTTTTTGCTTTATATGTTTGGGGCTGTCTTCCTATATGTAATCCCAATTGAAAATTCTTGTGACTTTTTTTAGTAGATTATCTTATTGATTACTATATGTTGACCCTCTAGCTTGAGTACTATTTGTCAGATGGTAGGATAATTTTACAAGTTCCTTTTGGCTACTTTTAGCATCTTTTTTTACCCTTTTGCTTTAGCCATTCTGTGCTCTCCTATACTATACAACTCTTGTAAGCAGTGTAAAATAAGATTTAAAAGTCTGCTCTCATAATCTTCTTCCTAAAGAACTCCCTTCAATGTTTCTTTTGGTGTGGCACTGCTGGTGACAGTTTGTGTGTGTGTGTGTGTGTGTGTATAAAAATGCCTGTACTTCACCGTCATTTTTGAAGGATGGGTTTGCCTAGTTAGAGTTCTAGATTGGCAGTTATTTTCTTTCTCCACTTTAAAGGTGTCATCCATTTTCTGTTGAGATGTCAGCTGTCAGTCTTGGTGTCGTTTTTAGATACTCAGTTGTCTTTTTTCTTTGGCAGCTTCTAAGATTCTCTTTTTGTCTTTGGCTTTCAACAGTTGGACTTGGTGTGGTTTTCTTTATATCTATCTTGCTTTATATTTAACCTTCAGAGGTCTCAGTTGAAAGCTTTGGGTATTTATAGGTCCTCTTCCTTTTCAAGCTCTGAGCTCCAGTTTTTGCTCCCATTTCTGTGAGATTGTTTGGAAACTTACATTTGCCTCAGAAATATGCGTCTCCCTCAGGCAGGCTCCTTTCTCTGCAGTTCCTTTTCTCCAGGATCTTGGGCTCTACGTTCTGGCTGGGTCAGTAGTCCTCACTGCCATTGCTGGTCTCCCCAGCTCTAGGAGACTGCAGAGACTTCTGAGCTGTTGCTTCCTGCCAGGGCTTTTGGTCCCCCGTGCCCCAAGTTTATGACTCAGTATATCCTTTCCTTTGTGAGGGGAAGGCAGGGGTTTACCATAGTTTCCCTTCTCTCTGGCTTTCCAGCCTCTTACGTCCTGGCTGCCTCAGTTGCTCTCCATTACTCTCAAATAACTGTCTTATGTATTCTCTCCAGTGGTTCATGGAAGAATTGGTCTGATGATAACCTATTTGGTCACCCGGCCGCATAGTCTCCGCGAGGTGTTTTTATTTTTAAGATGGCAATATTGCAGCATTATTGTATGCTGAGGAGAATGAGTCTGTAGAGAGGGAAGATTGATGCCAGCTGGGCAGAGTATAAATGCTGAAGTGATGTCCTGAGGAGACAAGGGGTTGAACCCCGTGCACAGGAGGACAGCTTAGTCTCCATGAGTTAATCCATCTGCAGTAACCAGAGGCAGGGCGGAGTGTCTGGGTTCAGGTCCTTGCAAGTGGATGGCATCAGTGGTGGGTGCTGGTAGAATTTCTTTTCTGGTTTCTTAATAAGTTGGTATCAGGACTGGCAGGAGATTTTGAGATTTGTGGAGAGAGGGAAGTTGTCAAATGGTCTGTAGATGAGCAGGAGAGTGAACAGGAGGCCTGCAATGGGCAGTCATGAACGTAAAGGATTTGAATGTAAAAAGTAGTGGAACTGAGAAATACTAGGCCTCAGAGAAGATTTTGGGTACTACCAAAGGATCTCGGAAAGAAAAGAGGTGAATCTGTATTTTTAGTGTTTGAGATCTCAGCATGTGTTTCCAAAGTAAAAGCAGAATGGATATTAAATTTTTTAAGGTAGTCTCAAGTCTTCATGTGTTTAACATTCCACGGGCAAAGGTAATTATCTCTAAAATAAACCTTGGATCCAGAAGAAGTCTCAACACTTCTGTCGTGTGGATAAGGCCCCCCTAGATAACGCAGCCAGTCTTCCAGACCTCTTCCCTGCGACGGGTGTGAGCAGATGGGCCACAGGTGCCAGGAGCCAGCTCCTGGCCTGGCTTCCAGCAGCCCCGTCCCTTCCGTCCTGGAGTGTGGTTTCCACAGCGTGCCGTGAAGGCAGAGTCAGAACCAGGTGGTGTGTTAGACTGCAGCCTGCTGCTTAACCCACCCTGAGGCCAAGTGGGTTAGTTGCTGGATCGGCCGCAGGGTCTTCTCCAGGGCCACCAGAGCCCATGGCTGCTTTCTTCTTTTCATTGCCTCGGCTCCTCTTCGTGCTGTTCATCTCCCCACCCCACGTTGCACAATGTTTAGCTACTCTTACTAACCAACATATGTAATAGGGTGTAGTTAGCCACATTTTATATTCTCAATTTTAAATGGCACTAGGTTAAACTATTTATTATTTCTTTTAGCAAATGCAGTGTTTTGGGCCTGCTAACATTTTTCTTCTTTGTTAAATTTTAATTCTTCATGAAAAAATTAACCATAAAGACATGTCAGGCATCCAAAACCATTTGATGATTACTAACATATTGAGCGCCCACTACCCAACCTAAGCAATACAATATTACACATAAAATTGAGGTCCTATGTGTTCCCATTGCCGATCACACCCCACCCCTATAACTACAAATTGTATTTGTTATTTATCGTTTGCATGCATGCTTTCTATGCCTAAATAGCATTCTTGTTTTAGAAACTTATGTAAGTGGTTACTATCCTATGTGTCTTTCCGTAATTTTATTTTTCTTCAGTATTACGTTAGATTTATCTGTATTTATGCTGTGATTCTTTCATTTCCTTTATTTTGTTTCAGTCTGTGAAGCAAAGATTCTTTCATTTCCATGCTGTATATGTAATAATCTGTTCTATAAATATGTCCTAATTTTATTCTCCTGTTGGACATTTAGGCTGTTTCCAGTGTTTGCTATTATGTGTGTGCTATAATAATACAGTGGACTGTTACTGTGGGCATTTTCTTGGGTGTGTGAAAGCTGTTCTAGGGTGTGCACACCCAAGGACTGATGGGTCGTGGGATACGTGCTTTGCCTGCTCTGGTTCTCATTCCTGGAAGTGTGTGAGATCAGAAAGTCCCAGCCCCAGCCCATACTTGATATTATGCGTAGTCATAACTAACTTACAATGGACTATAATAAGAGAGTAAATAGTGTGTATGCCTTCTATACTGTAAGTTTACTTTGTTGTTTGTTTACTTAAATGGGGACCATTTTTTTTCTCAGATCTTGAATTTTATTAAAACAAATGTCTTTGTTGAGCTCAGAGTTAATGATCCCTTAAGGAATTCCATGTGTTTATTTTTATCTATTCCAAAGTTATGATTCTGTAATAAAGTCATATTTATGAGAATGTCAGATTGTTCACACTTTAAAGCTAGTGATTCTCAACTGTGGTCCACAGTTGTGAAGGTGGGCATCTGCTGCATCCACTACGTCAGAACAATTTGCATAGCACTAGAGGGTGATTTGCCCTTTGCACTGGGTTGGCATTTGCACTCATGCACTGTAAAAGCTGTAGTGGGTAAAACCGCTTAGGGTCTTTGCATGAACCAAGGTGGTGGCACCAATTTGTAGTTATTTATATTGACATTAATGGGTTTGTTTGTATTTTTAAATGAACATATAAACATTAAAAATTTTTAGTTTCAATTTTCTAATAGAGTAACTACCACAGATACAATCCAAGCATAGTGTTTTCCTTTAAGAGTATGAAGGGATCCTGTGACCAGAAAGTTTGAGAAGCATTGCTTTAAGCACATAGTGGGTGTATGAAGAAATAAAGACTTCATTCTTGCTCATGGTGGTCATCGAGAAAGAGAACTTGGGCGATGTCCTTCCTTTAACAGATGAATTAAGTGGATCTTCAAGTTATACATTAAGTAAATTTTCAATTCTTTGCCTTAAAATTTTGTTTATTACTAGATTATATTTATAAATAAAATACTTTGCAGGTGCTGACCTTAAGGAAAGAGCAAAAATGAGTTCCAGTGAAGTTGGTCCCTTTGTCTCCAAAATAAGAGCAGTGATTAATGATATTGGTAAGCGCGATTAAATTCTCTTTTTGGCATGCTGAAGATGACCTCAAATGTCAGATTTTAAAAGTTACACGCTGTCTGTATATATAAGCTTTTGCTAAATACTTACATAATCATGACCTATAGCTTGTTGCTATAAAACAGCACTTAATATATTTAATTTGAAAAATTATGTTAAGTATTTTGTAATTACAGATAATTCATGTATGATGGCATGGCATATGAAAACAATAATTTGGCATAAGCCATTGACTTAAAATATCTCTGTCCTAAATAACTTACATACAAACATATTTATAGGTTTGCAATTTTTTGTTTTTGACATAAATAGGATCATACTTTTTTTTTAGTATTATGATACCTGTCAATTTACTTATTATTACTTTTTAATTTCCTCCTGCATACTCATCCACAATCTTATATAAAATTTTAAAATATTTCTTCATTAATGAACATTTAGGTCTTTTTAAAATTCTCTTTTTGTTATTTATAATAAAGCAGTGACTATCCTTGTACATAGGAATAGATTCCATATGGAATTGCTGTCCCAATTATCAGGTGTTCGTTTTATATTATAATAAATGCTACCAAATTATGTACTGAAAAGATTATAATAATTTATATTCCCATCAATTATATGATGCTATCTATTAATAATTTCCTCATACTCCTCACAGCATTTAATGTTGCTACTTTTTAAGTTTACCTGGTAAAAATCAAGAAAGACATCTCAATATTTTAATTTGCATTTCCCCAAATGCTTATGTAATGCTTTATCTTTTCAAATTAGACTGGCTTTTTCCCTTCTGTAAATTGCCTTTTCACGTCCTTCATCCTCCTTTTATAGGATTACTTAATAGCTACTTATTTATTGAAAAAATATTTTTATGTTAATCCTTTGTTATTAAATGTGATACATATAATGTCTTCTAATGTGCAACCCTAATTTGATTCTAGTACCTTTAAATTTAAAACAATATCTGGAAGGTAGTAGATTCCCTTTATTATTCTTTTTTCTTAAAGATTTTGTTGATTCTGACACATCAGTTCTTCCAAGTGAATTTAGAATTATGTTTTAAAGGAAAATGGAAAAATTACTCTGTTGGAACTGGGATTGGAATTTTATTAAACCTTGTTAAGAAAGAATTGACATTTTTGTGATACTGAATCTTTCCACAGTGTGCATGGCTGTCATTTATCTGGGTCATTCATTTTTTAATGTCCTTCAAGAATGTTTTACAGTTTTCTTCACATTGGTCTTGTATCTTTTTTTCCCCTCAAATTTATTCCTAGCAATTTTGTAGCATTTATTCCTTTGAATGGGATCTTCCTCTTATTTCTGTTGCTGTTTTGTTATTATAGGTCTGGAGGAAAGTTATTAAATTTTATGTGCATATTTTATATTGTGCCAGCTTACTAGTTATTTGTGTTAATTGTTGTTCTTCCTTAATTAATTTTCTTGTGTTTTCCATATGAAAAGTTCATTATCTATCAATCATTATCCACAAATAATGCAATTTTTATCTTTTCATTTCCCAACATTTTAATCTTATATATTTTTCATATTTTTTCACATTGTCTAAGGCCCTCAGTACAATATTCATTTGTTAAGATGAGAGTATTCATACTTATCTTTGACTTTGGTGAGTACCTTTAATACTAGGTCATTCAGTATGAGGTGTCTGATTTCCTTAAGTTCTAAGTTTGACAGTTGATACGTCTGACATTTCACTTTGACACTTCTTGTTTTTTTTTCCTATTGTTAAGGTCCATCCTCAGTCTTTCAAGTGCACATTTTGGCTCGTGATTATCTTTCACATTTGTTTTAGAGCAATTTTTGTGAAACCATGCATAAGTCAAAAACTCGTGTTGTTTTTGAGTATGAGTTTCATCATGGAATAATGCAGTGCATACAGCTTGAAATATCACTGAAGTGTTCGGTAAGGATGTAGCTAATGAACGCACAGTATGTCGATGGTTTGAGAAGTTCCATTCTGGTGATTTTAATTTTGAAAGTGAGCCATGTGGGTGACCTGAGACCAAGGTGGATTATGATGGGTTGAAAGCTGTAGTGAAGCGAATCCACCTCAACCTATGTGTGAAGTAGCAGCAAGGTTTGACGTTGCTAGTCCAACAGTGTTGGACCATTTGAAGCAAATGGGCAAGGTAAAGAAGCTGGCCAGATGGGTACCACGTGAATTAAACAAGTGTCAGAAGAGAAATTGTCTGGAAGCTTTCCTTTCTTTGCTGTCATGTCATAAAGGCGAACGATTTCTATGCCTTAGTGTTATGTGTGATGAAAAATAGATTCTCTTTGACAATCGCAAGCATTCAGCACAATGGTTGGATAAGGATGAAGGGCCAAAACACAGTACAAAACCAAATATTCATCAAAAAAAAGCTAATGGTACCTATTTGGTGGTCCAGTGCAGGTATTATCCACTATAGCTTCATGAAACCTGGTCAATCTATTACAGCAGATGTCTACTGCAACCAACTGGATAAAATGATGAAGATGCTTGTGATTAAGCAGCTGAGATTAGTCAATAGAGATAGGCTAATCCTCTTGCAAGACCACATGTTGCAAAAAACAATGCTGCTCAAACTACACAGGCTGGACTTGGAAACTCTGTGTCATCCACCATATTCACCAGATCTTGCACCAACTGACTACTACTACTTCCAGGCTTTAGACCACTTCTTGCAAGGAAAAATATTCAATTCTCCACAGCTGTGGAAAACACCTTTTGTGATTTCGTTGCCACTGGCTCCCCAGGCTTCTTGGTTGCTGGCATAAACCAGCTACCCTTAAGATGGCAAAACTGTATTGATAGTTCAGGAGCATACTTTGATTAATTGTACTGCTTCCTGTTTGAGATATAATAAACTGTACTTTTGATTCGAAATTGGACATTTCATATTTAATGATATAATATTTTGCAAGTAATTATCAAGTTCAGGCAGTTTCTTCTATTTCAGCTTGTTAGGAATTTGTTTCTGCTTTTTAATCAAGAATAAATGTTAAAGTTTGTCAAATGCTTTTAAAATATATGTCAGGATTATCATTGATGTATATTAGCATTTACTTCATTTAACCTTTATTATACCGAGTGATATTAATAGATTTACTAAGGCTGCACTGGTTTTGCAGTACTAGAATAAGCCTTACTCAGTCACTGTAGTTAGGGGTTCCAGTGGTTTTTAGTATATATTTATTGCTGGATTCAGTTTTAAGTACTTTTGTTTGTATTATTTTTCTGATTTGGTATCAGGGTTATACAACCTTCCCAAAATGAGCTTTCCATTTTTTCTGTGCTCTATATAGAACAATCGACTATTACTTGAAAGATTAGTAGAATTTGATCATTTAACACCTTTTGGGGTCCTGTGCAGTTTTGTTATTTTTTCTTCATTTTTCTTAGAGCTAACATTTTAAAAATACGTGTTTTGATTTCTATGATGATTATTGGCTTAGTCATCTATACTGCCTCTTTTTATTGTTTGTCGATATTATCTTGGGCCCTTCCTTGCTTCTCTCTCCAGCTTCAACTTCATGTTCAGATGTCTCCTGAGGTAGAGCATGAACTTTGTTTAGAAGTTGGTCAGAAGAGCTTAATCTTGGAAGTGAAGGTTGATGATGCCTGTAACTGTATATATGATAGGGGGAGTGGCTAAAGCTGGTCTTATTGTTAAAATTACCTCCATGTTTGTTCCAGATTCTCTTTCCATTATATTTTATGGATTCTGAAATTGAAAATTTTCTGGGACTCTTTCTGTCTTTGCAGGGGCATTTTCTTTTCTGTCATGATAGCTGTAGTATTTCTGTTCTGGGTCTCGATCCATTCTCCATTTTTCTTCTGTGAGTTCTTCAGTATTTATTAGGGATACTTTTTATTACAACATGACAATAGACTTTAAAATTTTAAACTATCTTTTATGATGATTCAGTGAGATTTTGAAGGGCATGTAGAAACTAAGTATCTTGATCTAATCTACTCATTTAATATGTTAAAAACCGAGGGCAGGCAAACTTTATCTTAAAGGGTCATATAGTAAATATTTTAGGCGTTGCAGGGTCATATGGTCTCTGTTGCAGCAACTCAGCTTTGACATTATAGCATGAAAGCAGCCATAGACAATGTATAAACAAATGTGCATGGCTCTGTTCCAATAAAACTTTATTTATGCATACTGAAATTTGAATTTCATATGATTTTTATATGTTATGAAATAGTATTTTTGTTTTTTCCAGCCATTTAGAAAAAATATAAAAACCATTCTTAGCTCACAGATTGTACTAAAACAATAAAAGAGGCAACAGGTCTGGTGTTTTTCCTTCTGTTTATCTCAGGTATCTTCTGTCTTCTTTATTTTGCTTGTTATTTGAAATTAATTCTATTCTTCCATTCTTTTTATTTATTTTAAAAATCTGACTTGAGTTCTAATTTGAACAAGTTGATTCATGTTTGGCTCAGACCTTTTTCATTGGGTTTTGTGTTTTAGAGACTTAAATGTTTTAAGGTCTTTGAGAGGGAGCATAAGATATTTCATTTAGGGTTTATGTATTCTTGGTAAAATTAAGGAAATAAGAATGGAGCATAAAACTTGCAAATGAGTAGGGAGGTGGAGGTAGTAGTAAGAAAAACAAAACAAAAACCAAGAAAATTCATCTAATCCTAAAAAAAATGTGAAGAGAAAGCATAAATTTAGGACATATTGAATAGGATGATGTTGAAATAAGTCCAGTAATTAACTTTAATGTCAGTTGGTTAAACTAGCTGTTAAAAGGCCGAGATGTTCAGATTTGACTAAAGAATTAAAATCCTCTGTGTATTGTTCCTAATAGCTATAGCTTTTTTGGTATCAGAAGGTTACTAACCAAAAGAAAGAGATGTATCAGTATGTTATGATAACAGTCAAAATACATTTTAAGATAAAAAGCATTATTAGTGAGAGACAGTTGCTACATATGATAAAAGGTTCAATTTTTCAGGAAACATAACCCTAAACTTGTATGTACCTAAAAACAAAAGCTTCAAAATATATAAGTAAAATGATGTGGGTACATGGATAAATTTATCATTGTCGTTAAGATTATCATCATTGTGGACAGTTTCAACATATCTCCCTCAATTTATCATTAGGTCAGAAAGATAAACATTAATGAAAATAATGATTTGAACAACATGATTTTCAAGTTTGGTTTAATAGACTCCTAACCCTAAATTAGAGAATGTGTATTCTTCTCATGAATACATGAAATGTTTTTAAAAAAATGAGTTTATGCACACAACCCTTAAGTCTTAAATTTTCAGAAAATTGATACACAGAGACAATGTTTTCTGTCCACAGTGCAGTTAAAGTTAGAAACAAAAATACATGTATAGAGATTTTAAAAGCACATATTTATAAACTTAAAAAGAACTAAATAAATAGCTCAGGGGTCAAAGAAGAAACTATAATGGGAAAAATATGAAGACTGAATGATTATAAAATTACCGTATATCCAAATATATGAGATTTGCTTAAAGTGCTGTTGAGGGAAATTCACAACCTTAAATTCTAAGTTAGCAACGGAAGACCACAAATAGCCAAGCTTTACCTTGCAAAGATATTTTAAAAAGTTATATGAAGTTATAAATTTAAAGAAAGTTGAAGGAAAGCAACAACACGGGTCAGCATGCGTGAAATAGAAGCTGGAGAAGATGCAAGCCCTTTACAAGGGAGTAATAAAGAGTGTTTAACGAAACATGTTACAAATGAAATAAAGGCATGGTCATGGACACGGCAGAGACTGTAAAGATAATAAAAATACCGAGAAAAACCTTTATGCTAATAAATATGAAATTTCTGTCTCAAGAAGAAATTATGAGAGGGAATAGTCATATAACCACCAAAGACACTGAACCATTGTTATAATAAATTTTTTCACAGAGAAAGCACTAGGCCTAGGTTTTAGATGTTAGAGATTTCCTTCCTTCCTTCCTTCCTTCCTTCCTTCCTTCCTTCCTTCCTTCCTTCCTTCCTTCCTCCCTCCCTTCCCCTCCTTCCTTTTCATTCCTTTTTTCCTTTTCTTTCTTTCTTTCTTTTTTTAGACAGAGTCTTGCTCTGTTACCTGGGCTACAGTGCTGTGGCGTCATCATCCTAGTTCACAGCAACCTCAAAGTCCTGGGCCAAGTGATCCTCCCACCTCAGCCTCCCAGAGTGCTAGGATTATAGGTGTGAGCTACCTCGCCTAGCCTAGATGTTAGAGATTTACATTTCAGGTATTTTACCTAACTTGTAAGGAATAGATTATTACAGTCTTATACTTATGATAATAAAGTGAGGTATCACTCCTAAACTCATTATTTCACACTGGTATAGCCTTTATACCTGAAGCTGACAAACACAATGGAGGAAAGGAATGAGAGGAGCCAGGCTGACTTGTGAGCATACACGAAATGCAGCAGGTGTAGCAAAAGATCAAATTGGGCTTTCCCGGGAATGCAAGGGTAGTTTCCATTTGAAATGTTAAATTTAATTCATGACATTAGCCAGTGAAAATAAAACCGTATATTATCTCATTGAGAAAAAGCACTTGAGAAACGTCAACACATCTAATCTTGGAAGAGCTCTCAGCAAACCAGGAATAGAAGGAAACTTCCTTAGCCTGATGACAGGTATCTGTTTCTTAATAAAATGTTAGAAGGTGTCTCCTAAAGTCAGGAACAAGATAGGAGGACTCACTATCACCACCTATGTCCAACACCGTTTCATAATTCCTGGCCTGCGTAGCTGTGAAACAGAAATAAATAAGGACCGTTTAAAGGAAAAATAACATTGTCCTTCTCAGGTGATGTGATTGTTTCCATTAAAAAGCTGGAAAAAAATCAACAAATTATTAGAAATAAGAAGAGTGTCACAAGATGGTTGGATGTGAGACTCATTAAAAATAATCAATCGCCCCTATACCAGTACCAGGGAAAAGATGTCAAAAAGAGATAGCATTGACAGTGGGAATAAAAACGTGTCTAGGAATGTGTGTAATATATGTGGAAAAATTATGAAACTTTATTGTAAGACTTTTAAAAAATAATTAAATGGAGACACATCCTTTTGAATAGAAAGATTGAGTATCAAAAAGATGATTCTCACAAATGATGTACAGATTCAGTGTAATTACACGTAAATTCTCAGCACTGATTTTGGGAGGGACTTGATGAGCAAAAGGAGGCCCCAAATAGCCAAGCAATCATAAAGAAGAAGAAAATGAGGGGTCTTGCCTTATCAGCACTGAAGACTTATTTTTAATGATACACAAATTAAGATGGTATATTATTGGCTTTGGGATAGACATGTGTCCTCTTCCCCGTCCCTTCCCCTTCCTTTCCCCTTCCCTTCCTTCCCCTTTCCCTTCCTTCCCCTTCCCTTCCCCTTTCCTTCTCCTTTCTTTCTTTTCCCCTTCTCTTTCCCTTCTCCTTCCTTTGCCCTTCCCCTTTCCCTTCCTTTCCCTTTCCCTTCCCCTTCCCTTCCCCTTCTTCTTCCCCTTCCCCTTCCCTTCCCCTTCCCTCTCCTTTCCCTTCCCCTCCCCTCTCCCCTTCCCCTTCCTTTCCCCTTTCCCTTCTTTCCCCTTCCCTTCCCCTTTCCTTCCCCTTTCCTTTCCTTTCCTTTCCCTTCCCCTTCCCTTCTCCTTTCTTTCTTTTCCCCTTCTCTTTCCCTTCTTCTTCCCTTGCCCTTCCCCTTCCCCTTCCCTTCCCCTTCCTTTCCCTTCCCCTTCTTCTTCCCCTTCCCCTTCCCTTCCCCTTTCCCTTCCCTTCTTTTCCCCTTCCCTTCCCCTTCTCTTTCCTTTCCCTTCCCCTTCCCTCTCCTTTCCCTTCCCCTCCCCTCTCCCCTTTCCCTTTCCTTCCCTTCTCTCCTCTCCCTTCTCTCTTCTATTCTCTGTCCTCTTCCCCTCTCTCTTCTCTCCCCTTTCTCCTTTACTCCTCACTCCCCTTTCCCTTCTCCCCTCTCCCCTTTCTCCTCTCTTTCTCCTCCTCTTAAGACAGGGTCTTGCTCTGTTGCCCAGGCTGGAGTGCCATGGCGTCAGCCCAGGTCACAGCAACCTCAAACTCCTGGGCTCAAGCGATCCTCCTGCCTCAGCCTCCCAAGTAGCTGGGACTACAGGTGTGTGTCACCACTCCCGGCTAAGTTTTCTACTTTTTGTAGAGGTGGGGTCTCGCTTTTGCTCAGACTGGTCTCAAACTCCTGGCCTCAAGGGATCCTCCTGCCCTGGCCTCCCAAAGTGTTAAGATTATAGGCTTGAGCCATGGCGCCTGGCCTTATTCTTTCTTTATTAGGGGTTTATGTTAGATGATATTTCATGAAGAGCTAGAAAACAATTTTAGAATTCTTCCTTAAGTAGAAATTCTGAGGGGACAGGCTGAGTGGAGGCATCCAAGAATTGCTACCTAATGGTAAAGAAATATTTAAAATAGAATTTTAGATTACAGAATCTAGTGTGAGGCAAACATGTTTTTTGTAAATGACCTTCCGTAGTAATTCTTTAAAATGCCAGGCATTCCCAGCTTCCTTTTCCTTTCTCTGATGAAAGAAAATTGCAAAAGCTTTAATTTAGTGTATAAATGCAAAGCTGAATTTACATTGAAATACAGATAATTATGTTAAAAGGGACAGATGACAAAATTCATCTACTTAGCAAATATCTATTTTCTGAAGGTTTTATTATAAGGTTTTATAAAAAATAATTTAATTTTGGAATTTTTCACATTCTCTGGTTAGCTGTTCTAAATGTGATCAAAAATCTGTTTATGTGCATTTTTCTATAAGAAAAAACTGTCTCGGTGAAATACAAAGAAAACATTTTTGTACAACTGAATGAAAAAATTCCATATGAAAAATCTGATGTAAATTTTATGGGATAAACCTCTTCTCAAGCAGTGCTTCTCATTTTATTTTTGTTAGCATGTTTTTGAATTTTAGAATTGGGACACATTTGAATTTTAGAATTGAAAGGCTCAAAGTAACACAAAATTTGTCACTAATTAAAAAGAAAACAAACCCAGCACAGTGTAATAGATGCACACACATATCAGACTTTTATCCTGGCTGAGGTTTGCTGTTGAGATCAGACTCTTTTCCTGCCCTGTCCTGGCTGTCTTTGCATCAGTGGGTATTCTGTAACATTTGGTAACCATGAGAGCTTTCTTTCTGTCATCTTTATGTTAAGCTTGAAGTTACGTTGTATCTCGAAATGTATGATGCTCTTAGGATGTCACAAGATCTGCTCAGCTTAACATATTTTCAAAGATACTGCCAAAAGATGATGTTTATTTTGTTGTAGAAAACTTACATTTTATACTTTATTTAAATATGACAAATTCCTCAATTGTTTTGGTGCAAGTTGATTGAGGCATGCAGGTTGAAGAAAATCTCTTGACCTGGTGCCAGAAGATGTAGATTCTAGTCTTCTTTCTGCCAGCTTGTACTTTCCATTGTCTCCTTGTAAGCACCACAAGCCGGTTTTTCCTTCACCTGTGCCTAGTATCTGGCCCAGTGAGAGGCATGTGCTAGGTACCTGACTGAAAGGGTGAATTGACTGGGATCTTACTGGTGTAGACATGTTAGCCAAAGTCTAATGCTTTCCTCTTACTGAACCCTCTCCTGGAATCCCTTTCTGTCTGCCTCTCCCTAAAATTCCAAGAATCACGCTGAACTTGCCTGCGTCTCCTCCTCTCCTTCACCCTAGCTCTGCTACTCCCAGCTGTGACTGAGAAGGACAGAATGAGCAGGAATGGAGCATTGCTGGATCGTCGGTTATGACGGTAAATTAGAATACAGCTGCCCTGGTGCTAGACTGGGGCGGGAGGGGTAGTTTAGGGGTTCAGGTTTGACATGTGAAGGCAGTGATCCCGAGAGGACATCTAAGTGGAGGTGAGTTTGGAGTTTAGGCAAGTTGTCCAAACTCAGGTACTTTTGGGAATCATTAGAACGTTGATGGCATGTGAAGCCCTGACACTGGGAGAGACGCCCGGGGCTTACTGTAGAGAGAAACATCTGAGGCCCCTGAGGCACTATGGTATGTAGAGACTGAACAGGAAGAACCCCGTGGGGAGACAGGAAGAAAGGCATATTCTGAAAGCCAAGTGAAGAAAGCATTTGAAGGAGGGCTTCATCAAATGCTGCTGACAGGCCAAGAGAGGTGAACAGTAAGAATTGACTGCTGGATTTTGTACCTCGGCTGTTATTGATGATTTTAACAAGCACTTTGGCGGAGGAGCATTGGGCCTATGGGCAGCTGCTTTCCTGGCTGGCAGAAGATGAAAAAGCTCCATCCCTTGGGTGATTTTGAGAACCCGCTTCCCCCCTCTCCCTGTCCCCTGCTGCCCTGGGGCTTTTTGGTATAGGTCAAAAAACTAGTTATCTGAAACTTGCCCTGGTTATGGAAAAATATTTCTCATGACTTTGGCTTGTAGATAAACTATGAATGATAGTATTTGGAAAGTTTTTTCCCCGAAATATATATATACATTTCTGTGAAGCATAACATCTGATTTATCATAGCTTAGTAATAGTCTCTGAGTATTCAGAGTCTTTGAATATGAATAGGGCATGAATAATTTCTTACCAGAGTTTAAAGTATGGTATTTGTCACTCAAAGCATTGTCACTATATTCATTTTAATTACATAAAATGTTAAACTAAGGGATGTGCTTATAAAGGTATAAATCCACTTAGAACTTTTATTTCTGCTCCATATTAAGATTTAGAGAGTATTGAATAATTAATATGAAAGAGCTTGCATAAATTCTAGGTATATCATCCCTTTTAAGATTTTCATTTGATTGAGAGATATACTTACCAAAAACCCAGAGATGATTGATCTTTTTAGCCTTTAATGGCTTATCACCATTTTATATAAATCATAACTGTTTTAGGTATTGCGCTTTTGTTTTACTTTATCTGAAAAATAAAGCATAGCTTATTTCAAAAATATTTAATTAGTACCACAGTGACTTTTGTAATACAATTTGAGAGATTATACAGTTATTATATTTACTATTGCCTAAATTATTACTTTACTTTATTTCAGATGTATTGTGTTAAGAATTGCTTAATAAAGAACATTTTCAAAATTAGCAGAATTGTTTGTCAATCTGCCAAGTTCACCTGAAATGTTTACTGATGTTCACCATGTCTTTTTTGTTTGAGGGTCAAGGAGATATTTAAAATATGTAATTAATGTAGTTAAAGTAGATTCAATCCAGCATGTATTTTACTTTTTTATTTTCCTAATTTGATATAATGACTAGAAATTGGAAGTGCTGAATTATGGTATGTGAAAGATTGGTTGACACTCTAGTTAACTGTTTTTGTTTTCCATATAGTGATTTGCAGATCTCAATTTTAGTTTTCTTTATCCTGGTGCCAAGAATGATGGAGAATGAAAACAAGTATCTAGGAGTTAATTCTTTTCTCTTACAAGTTGTTAACATCCATCTCCTGTTGAATCATAGTTTAGTGTATAGTTAAACTTCACAGTTTATGATTTATGTCTTTCTCCTTTCTTTTTTGGAATTTTATTGTCTTTGCTCACTTTCATTGGATATTAATCACATTATGACTTTTGCCACTTTTTGAGAAAATTATACTATTTAAGCAGGAGCAATGGGGTTTAACCACCAAGCTCTGTCACTTCAAAATATTGCTCTGGAATATTCTAAAATTTGACAAGACTGAAAAAGGAATTCAGTTTAATTTTTTGGGCCCTTCTGTGTTTGTTAGCTTTTAATTCCATAAAGAATATTTGAATACGTATTTATGTAACACTTTAAACTCTTTCCAGCAGCTTACCTCTATTCTTTCTCTTGCACTTAAGTAATCATTGCTGATAGGCTAATTTATATTTTATACCTTTTCCTGGCTTTCACATGAATATGTCTGTGTATCTACAGACAGAAGAATATCTCTTTTACCCAGCTGTTGTCCTTGTTTGTTAAGATTGTGAGATATTTTCTTTGTATTTACCTGAGTTATCATACCTTTCCTTTAAATTTCTTTTCTCTTTTGTTTCTCTTATGTTCTGCTTATAGTTGGGATTTGCTTTGTGGTCCAGGCAGAGTCTCTTTCTTCCTAGATGAATGCAGCTCTTTTAAAAATATTGATGTGTTTGGTGTTAGGCCTGTCATTATGATTTTCTGTGCTTTCTGATTTTACAATTTAAAAATCATCTTAACTAGGTTAGGTGCTTTTCTGGTTTGCTCTGTGTATGGGTTTACTCTAACGTTAATGAGTGGTATTTTTGTATTATCTTGTTATCTTTATTGTATTTTATGTAGTAGGCTTGATCCATTATTTCTTTAGAAAGTTCTGTTGACTTCCTACAATGTGTGATGACAGAATTGGTATATTTCCAGTTTTAAATTCTTCCCTCCCACCTTTCTCTTTTCCCACCTTCTTACTGTTTTCTTTACGCAGTAGTTCCCCTTTTCCGTGAGGGATATGCTCCAAGACCTCTGAGTGCCTGGAAACGCAGATAGTGCTGAACTCTATAAGCTGTGTACATACCTATGATAAAGTTTAATTAGTAAATTAGGTGTAGTAAGAGATTAACAACAACAGTAATAAAATAGAGCGATTTATAACAATATTCTGTAATAAAAGTCACGTGAATTTAGTCTCTCTCAAAAGATCTTACTGTACCATACTAACCCTTCTTTTTGTGATGAAGAAGGGACAGAGCAGGAAGATGTGAGATTTCATCATGCTCTTCAGAATGGTGCACAATTGAAAACTTATACATTTTTTATATTTGTACTTTTCCATTTAATATTTTCAGACCGCAGTTGACCCTGGGTAACTGAAACCCCAAAAAGTGAAACCACAGATAATGGAGGAGTTGCTCTAATTTTAAATTTACTCATACTTCTGTTACTTGGTTTATAAGTTTTAAATTACTAATATATCTCTCCATCAACTCTTGTCTATAAAAGATTAGGAAATCAATGTACTTTCTTTTGTTGGCTTTATCATTTTCGTATCAATCAGGTCATATAATTTTTTAAAAAATAGCTTTATTGAGATATAATGACATAAAACAAATTGCACATATTAAAGTGTACAGTTTGATAACTTTTGACTTGTGAAAACATCACCACAATGAAGATAATGAATATGTCCATTACCCCCAGAAATGTCCGCATGGCCTTTGCAGTCCTTTCTCTTGCCCCTCCCTACTGCTCCCCACCGTCCGCAGGCAATTACTGGACTTGCTTTCTATCACTATTAACTAATGTCCACATCTTAGAATAAATGGAACACAGTATGTATTTTTGTATATATTTCACTAGCATAGTTTTTTTTTGATTCATCCGTCTTGTATCATGTACCAATAATAGTTCCTTTTTATTGCTGAGTAGTGTTCCATTGCACGATGTACCACGTGATGGATATTTGGTTTGTGTCCAGTTCTGGGCTGTTGCATGTAAAGCTGCTACTTTTACAGATCAAGACAGTAGCGTTATCAGTGTAGTGAATCAGTGCTTTATACTGTGGATGGCCAGATTGTCAAGTTCTCTGTGGATTAGCTTAGGTATCCAGAACTCTTCAAACTTTATGTGTATAAGTCACCTCGGGGCCTTGTTAAGAATGTGGATTCTGGTTCAATGGGTCTGGGGTGGGACCTGGAATTTTACGTTTTTAACAAGCTTACAGGTGATGCTAATGCTACTGGTATACAAACCACACTTTGAAATAGCAGGAGTATAGAGCCTGAGAGTTAGTGAAGCAAGGCAGTAATGGTGTATGTATTTCTTTCCTGCCGGATGAAAGTAAGCTACTTATAGTGTTATCTTTTTATCAGAAATGGAAGTAACTATATTTGCCATGTTAAGCAGCATTTTAAGTGCCAGGAGATTTTTTTACAGGTGTAACAGCAGCCAACAGTGGAAGTCATTACTCAGTTCCATTAATAAATGTAACCTTCCAGATAAGGTTGCTGAGTGGGAATGTGTGGGGACTTAACCCTGCCAGGCTCCCATCTCTGTGTTTCCTCCAGAGAGGCTTTATTTGATTTGGAGTTTTGGTAGCAAAGAGATGTTCTGGGGTTGACCCTTCTTGCGTTAGTAGCCTACACAATCATGTACTGGGGCCCTGCCACACCATGGCTTTGGAGCTTCCCAAGTTCTCAAGTCAGAACTTGATTACAGACAACTGACAGGTGTTGTTAATGGAAAAAAGGCCAAACTCTGTAAAATAATGTTAAAAAAATTTATTCTGAGCCAAATTTGAGGACCACGACCCAGAGCCACACCCAAGAAGTCTTGAGCAAGTGGACTCACTGTGGCTGGGTTACAGTTTGGTTTTATACATTTCAAGGAGACAGGGCTTAGAGGTAAAGTCATGAATCAATATGTGGGAGGCATACATTAGTTTGACCCGAAAAGGTGGGCCATCTCGAAGGTGGGGGGGCAGGGCTTACAAGTTATAGGTGGGTATAAATATTCTTTGAGTTGTAATTGGTTAAAGACAGGAAGTTTTGTCTAAAGCATTGGAATGTTCTAACATAGGAGCTTTTATCAGAGATAAGCCACCAGACATAGATCAGTTGTGTAAATTGAGGACCTGCAGGTTTTTCTTGCATAGCCTTAGGCCTGTTAATGGGTTACAAAGGATGCCCTCAAGAAGGGAGGGGACATGATGAGGCATGTCTGACCTCCCTCTTCATGGCAGGCAATTTAGTTTTGGGATAGCCCCTTGGCCAAGAGCAGGTCCAATCAGTCAGCCTCTTGCGGGGAGCCTTAAGATTTTGTTTTAGTTCACAGTGCTTTGCATCCAGTTACCGAGGTTCCCATAGTTGGACCCAGTGAACTGTGCTGTTGCTCTGGGTCTCCAGGAATTAGGGGAGCACAAAGCCAGTGTGCTGTCAGACTCCCTGTGGAGCCTTGGCATTTCCCTTTTCTCAGACACCTGGTTGGGGGCCCTTAGGGGAAGGATGAGAGGATGGCTTACAATGTTGAATCCTTCCTTTGGGACTCTGGGTCTGGGGTGTGAGGATCAGTGATAGGCAGTGATGGTTAAGAGCCAGGCCCTGAACCAGAGCACCTGTACTCAAGGTGTGGCAGTTCCAGGCAAGTAACAGCAACTCCTCTCTGCCTCGGTATTCCTCATGTGTGAAATGAAGGTCATGACAGTTCTTATATCATAAGGCTGATAGGAAGTTCAAATAATATTTGTAAGGTTCCTAGGACAGTGGCCACACATAGTAAGAACTTTATAATATTTGCTAGATCCATCCATGTGTATATAGAAAGGTAGGCCGTTTTTTCCTCTTTTTTCCCCTAGTAGAAAAGTAAATTTATTTTTCTTTGCTATATGAATTGATACAGCCCCAAAATACCTGTGTAAAAATGCATGTAGGAGGAAATGCTAGCTTTCAGCAAGTTGTTCTTGATACAGTGACACCTTCTGTAAGGAATATTGCTGCCATTTGATTATTAGTTTTTCATCACAAGTTGTAGAGTTTCTCCATTTTATTTGGATTTTAACTCAGTGTTGGAATCGAGGTGTTGGACACGTGCTCTGTTTCAGGCCTGTGGTGCCTGAGGCTTCTTGCTCTTGGAACTCCTGTCCAAGAGCTGCAGGCCCAGCCCTCGCCACTGCTGTGTCTGCTGGCTCCCGGGCTGGCTCCTTGCGCAGCGGCACGCGGGCCTGCCGGAGAGCTGAGGCGCAGCCTGTGGCTTTGCTCAGGGCTTATTTTGTTTTTGTGGTTTCTTTAAAACCCAGTGACAGGAATGGGAGATCATAATGATGTTACATGAAATTTTAGCTGATAATTAGGAATTTATTGTAATTTTCAGTTAACTTTGATTTTATTTCTGTTCTTCTTGAAAGATTTCAATATTCAGACTTCCAGCATACTACAAGGGGCCTTTTTGTTTACATACTTGATTTCTCCGTTTTGCACAGGAACATTATTTTCTAAGCAAAACCAAATTTAAAAAATCCTGTTTGACACCAGCATTTTTCCTTAATAAATTGTTTATATTTTTCTAAAAGGATACAAGTAACTTACATTATATGCTGTATTATTTGAGAGCTGAAAGTAGATACTTGCATTTTCCCCACATTCATAGCCCTCTGATTCCTGTTGTCCTAGGCCCTGGGGTCCTGCAAACTACTGACGTGAGCTAGAGGCCTTCCTTACAGCTGCTTTGTCCTCCCTCTTAAAATAGCAAACTGTTTAATTGTTTGCTGTAATTATATTTTTAGGAGCATTTCAAAGGATTATTATCTTCTTTGTCACACCTGGCTCATTTCCTGGTACAAAACTCAAAATAGTATCTGATCCTGTTGGTTACATAACATACTGAGTCATCATTTCTTCCTGTTACTGTTGGGAGTAGCCATTGCTCATTGGATTTGCAGTCCTGTTACGTTCATTTGCGTTTGTGGACAACTGCCATTCTGATAGTCCTTCATCTCTTTGAAACTGATAATCTGCCTTTCTAAAGGTGTGTTTTATTGAGTTTCCTCTATGATTAAGTGCTTCCACGTAGAAGAAATAGTAGATGTAACAAACAAAAACAAACCCAAGCATATCAGGTAACTATGAAACTAGCACGCGCTTTGAGATGATGAATATTTTCCTAAAAAAAGTTAACTAAGGGGACGGGTATATGCATACACAAAGAGTGCAATGCGCACCACCCGAAGAATGGACATATTTGAAACTCGGACTTGGGGGGAGGGGTGGCAAGGGCAACATACATAACCTAAACATCTGTACCCCCATAATATACTGAAATAAAAAAAAAAAAAGTTAACTAAGACAAACATCTTTCAGGGGAAAATTAGGATTATGTATAGCTTTAGAATTTATAATATATAAAGTAGCTAATATTTAATTACCTACCCATTGAATACTAATTAAGCTGTTCTACTTAATTCTTTAGTAGGAAAATATTTATGACAGCTTTCTACAATGCTAATTTAATTAATTGGTATTTGGAAGTACCAAGTAGTTAACCTGTTTAATAATTTGAGAATATTAGTATCCTGTTTTCCTTGTTCTTTTTGTATAAGGACCCCCAATTTTTTGTCATTTTGTCTTATATATTTCTCGTAAGTTATAGGGCCTGTGGTGCCTGAGTCGTCTTGCTCTTGGAACTCCCGTCTCCCGTCTGCAGGCCCCCAGCCCTCACCTCTGATGCATCTCTTGGCACCCAGGCTGTCTGGCTGCTTTATAGTGACCCTGGGCACAGGCCTTTACAAAGCAAAGCAAGCCCTGGAATTTTAAAATTTCTCAAGGGGTCAAAAAATTTTTATCCCCTTGAGAAACTTAATTTCTCAAATTCTTCACTATTAAATTTAAAAATAATTTTTATTAATTACAAAAAGTATAAACATATAGGGAAAGCATTATATCGTCTCCATACAGAGTCATGAAAACCTGAGCACGAGCGGACTCCTGTCAGCCCCGCCCGCCCTGCCTGGGCACATTCACACCGTTCACTCCTCGGCTCCTGCCACGCCCGTGTCACCGCCACGCTGGATTCACGCGGCACCTGAAACCTTTCCACTCAACATGTGCCCTCCCCCTTTCCTTTTATTAACGTCATAAGTTTGTTTCTTACAGCAACTCTCACAAGGGGCGTATGCTCATTAATCAGTTTCATTTAAGTGCTTTTTATGCATTAAATCTTTTTATTTTAATGACATACTTCTAAAGAAGTAATGCTTTTTAACTTTCTATTGACGGAGTGTGATATTTAAGTACGATGTTTATTTGAGAATATTAACTAATAAAAATGCAGGGCAAAGCCTCAAACTCTTTCTGAGGCGGCGGTCCCTTTGTGCTGCAGTGTTAAGGACACTGGATGACCAGGAATTACAGTCTCCTGCGTTCTATCTGTCGTGCGCCAGGGACTGGGCAGGTATGGATTGTTACTGTCGCAGTTTACGGTCAACTGACTTTCTGTTGGCCTTCATTTTCAGTGCACAATTTGATGTAAAGAAAAATTTCTCTTTCCATATATGTCACGTCACTTTGTTTCCATTTCTAGGGAAAAATCTAAGGAATATGAGATGACACCTGCTTACTCTGGGTGGATTTTCTGAAACTGGAGCTCAGTTTTAGCCTTGGCAGTGCAGATGTTTTTGGCCTGTGCATGGTTTTGGAGGCTGTTGAAACCACTTTTGTTGCTGCTCTTTCTTGAGGAGTCAGTTGGCTTATAAAGAGATAGGAAAAATACTTTGTGTTTTAATTTCATACACAACAGTACAACACAGAACTCTTCTGTGGCCAGATGTGTGTGGGTTTTCCCCCCACACAGCAAGCACGCAATTCTGTAGGGATTGTCTAGTGGACACCAGCCGGGTGTCCTCTAATTCCCACCTGGAGATGGCGTCAGGTCCCACAGGTCGAGGGCTTAGTCCCCCAAGACTGCCCGCATTTCAGGTCCCGGTTGTAAGTAGTAGGTTGTCACCTGTACTTCTGACTGGCAACAAACATATCAGTGCTTTCCACAACCTCCTCCTTGGTTTTGGTTAATTTGCTGGAGCATTCGCAGAACTCAGGGAAATACTTTACTTATATTCACCCATTTATTATAAAGGATATTACAGAGGATACAAATGAACAGCAGATGAAGAGATGCATAGAGTGAGGCATGGGGGAAGGGCGCGGAGTGTCCGTGTCCTCTCTGGACCACCCTCCCAGTGTCTCCTCATGTTCAGTATCCAGAAGCCCATCCAAACCTTGTCAATTAGGTTTTTATGGAGGCCTCATTCAGTAGTCACAATTGATTAAATCATTGGCTGTTGGTGATGGGCTTAACCTTCTGTCTCTGTCCACTCCCAGCAGGTTGGGGATGGGGCTGGAAATCTAAACCCGTTAATCCTGCCTTGGTCTTTCTGGAGACCAGCCCCCATCGTGAAGCTACCTAGGGTCCCCCAGCCACCAGTCATCTTATTAGCATGCTAAAGATACTCGTATCACTCTGGAGATGCCAAAGGTTCTAAGGGCTGTGCGTCGGAAACAAGGATGAAGACCAAATATGTATTTCATAATATCACAGTCTCTAGCAGCTGCTTGGTGCGTGCCTTCAGCACTCACAGCAGAGAGAGCATACCCACTCTTTCTCTGCCGCTGCTCTCTCCAGCTCAGAACTCTTTGTAATTCTTCCCCGTAGCTCTGTAGGACTGCACTTGTTTATTTTATTTCTTTAAAGTATCAAACAAAAGAGGTTAATAATAAAAGTAGGCAAAATGTCAGGTTTAATGTCGTAGAGGGGGAGGAGGCAGTGAAAACCCTCGAGGTCTGTCCCAGGGTGGTAAGGATGTTACGGAGCAGCACTGATGTGCTGCCGATCTTTGTTTCGGATGAGCAGTGTGACAGTGAAGTCTCTGATAGGAAAATGTGTGTAGAGTGCCATGGAAGCGTGAAGGAAGGGACATTTGAGCCATGGAAGACAAGTGGGGGCTAGCTTGGCATTGCAGGTGGAGCTGCAGCTTCTGTACACGTAGAATCTTGCATGGCAATGACTTCTCGGAGGCTTTAAATAGTTTGGGGCTGGAACAGAGTATCTTTCTGAGGTTGGATAAAAGACTAGACAGGTGGGCAGAACCTAGTTCTGGGAGCCTCCCATGGCATGCTTAAAGTTTATTCTATTTTTATCCTGAAGGTGGAATAAGTTTTAAATACGGAACTAGCATAACTGTGTTTGCGTTTTAGAAAGATCACCCTATAGGAAATGTGGAAGATGCATCAGAAGGCTGCAAATTGCAGGTGAAGACCAATTGGGCACTTCTTGCTGGCGAGAAATGATGGGACCCAGAACTCTGGCAGTAGAAAAGGGATGGGAACTTAGAGATTTGTGAGCTGTCAGGACTTGGAAAATAATTGGATATAAGGGCATCTGAAAGGAGAACATCTGGGACTTGGTGAATGGAGGTGCTCCTGACTGAAATAGAATCTGTTACAGAAGGAGAATTGAGAAGACATGGGATTGGCATGATAAAGCATAAAGTGGGTATGTCTAATAGGCTGGTGGCTGTATAGACATAGTTTGGAGAGAAATTTGGGTTTGCGCTAGAGATTTGGACATCATTGGTATTATAGGTAGTAAAATTTGTAGATGAGAATGAGACCTCCTGGATAGAGCTTGTATTGAGAGAAGAAAAAGGCTGAGAAATACCGGAGGCAGATGGAAAGGTGAGGGACCCAGCAGGCTGTTGGTGATCAGCTTAAACCTGGAATTGAGTGGATCTGAGGGAGGAGGCGTCCAGGGTGAATGTCTCTGACCTCCAGGGACAATACATCTAATAGGGACTGAATGTTGTCCACAGGCTGTGGGACAACACTGCGATGTTGCCAGTAACTGGGGCAGGAACAGCCTCGGTGGGTTGGAGGTGAGTGGGTCCGGGCACCGTGGATTTACTGTATTCCCCCCACAAGCTACTCTGTAAAGGATGAGCTGGAGGGCCTTAGCAAGGCCTAAGGAAAGGTTTCCATGGGAGACACTTGAAATTGGAGAGGTCCGGATTGAGAGAGTCTGGAAATAGATAATCTCTCTAGCCAAGTTTTTAGGAGGAAAGATGGGTGGAGAGAGGATAAAGAAGTGGTTCCGTTTTACTTGTAGCTTGAGATGACCTTGGGAACCACTCAGATTAACTTGTCATCGTATTACTTTATTGATTTTTCTTTTCTTTTTTTTTCCAGATCAATTTACTAGATACTGTTTATACATTACTCTCATTTACACAGTAAAGCTGACATAGCTGTCTGTTATTTTCTTTGCATAGAGTGCTGGAAAGCACATTTTGATTTTGTCCTGTCCTTTTAAGTCCCTACCTCCCCCTAACTGTTCAAACAGGTACAGATAGTGAAATACGACCCAAAGCAAGCCCATCTACCCTTGTTCTTCCAGGCGTGCTCCTGCCTCTGGCGGCAGTTGCATGTATGTGCTCCTCCCCAGCCTTTTCAGGCTTGATCTCAGAATAAATCTGATGAACTCCTATGCATGTGAATAAGTAAGGCTTAGTGTACTCCAGCAAACTTGTGTATTTTAAAATGGGTCAAGGAGTGAGCCTCTGTTTGGGACATTTCACGTATCAGAATACCCATGAAAGAGAGAGATTTTGGGGGATGGTCGTTTTTAAAATCCACATTCTGTTTATATATTAAGGTTGGCCAGCCTAGCTTCACATTCCTACAGTCAAAAATGAAATTAATAGAAAGCGTTCTGCTTCACTGAATAATATAACCAGTTACTTTTTGAGCTAGTTATAAAAATGAAATCTGTATATTCTAATTTACAAAAGTCGTGCTAATACTCTGTTTCTAGACTCACGAAAGTCTGTTAATAGCTTTGAGTTCTGTGACTGGTCGACCCCTTCCCAGTCGTGCTTCTGGGCAGGCCTTAGGGCGCCTTGCCGCTGAGTGGCAGAGCCTGCTGGTTTGCCAGCTCCGTTCGCAGTGCAGTGCTGCCGCCCGAGTGCCAGGGCTTGCAGGCCGATGCCACAGCAAGTGCTTTTTCTTTCTTGTCTGGGCAGATGTCACTCCTTTGAACGAGACTCTTTCATTCTGAGCACTGGAGTAAAGGATCATAAATTTCACAATTATACATAAGTCATTTCAACTTGAAATTTGTACAAACCAAACATCTTGTAGAAAACTTTAGGCTCTAAGATTAAGAGGTCATAGGACTATGATTCCATTAATTTAACAAAAAATATTTACGAAAGTATTTAAATAATATGGAAAGGTTTAAAGACACTGCACACTTATGTGATGGAACACTATACAATCATTATATAATGTTTTAAAGAATTACGGAGATGCTTATATTTTGTTAAAGGCAAAGGGGTACACAAGTCTGTATATGATGATATCTCATTTAAAAAATACATTCACAGAAAAAAGTTTACAGTGAATCACACAGTGAGGTAATGATCTTATTGAAGGAGGATAACATTTGCTTTGCATTTCAGCTAATCTTCCAGTGCCGACGATCGCAGCGATAGACGGACTCGCGTTAGGTGGTGGTCTCGAACTGGCTTTGGCGTGTGATATACGAGTAGCAGGTGAGAATTCATCCTGTTAAAAACATAATTTTTTAAGAATGAAGTTTGTGTTTATTCTTCAGATAATTGCAAATATTTTATTCTGCTTCCTGTTGTTTAGTGGAACATTTTTTTTAAAAGTCACCTGTTGGGCTTTATAGTGTATTTAAAATTCTCACTTACAAAAGCAGTCTTTCATTGTTTCTTGCCAGAATTTGAGTCAGATAGAATTGAGTTTGAACCATAGGTCCTGCCCTTTTTAGACATGTTTCTTTCTCTTTAGAGGGAACGGGGGGGGGAAATGACTTTTGGTGTTGTGCAGATTAAGTGACTTTATCTATGGATGTGCTTAGGCCAAGGCTAATCACTGTTGGGTACAGGGATAATAACTCAATCCTTGAAGTTCTTTCTTTCTCAGTGGTCTCTGAGGACTGTGTGAGGTGGATGTGCTCTCACTGCCCGCGGGCTGGTGCTGAGGGCCCTTCTGCGCTTGACTGGTGCTCAGTCCCTCCGTCTCCCTCACAGTTGCAGGAGTGGGTGCTTTCAGGTGCAGGAGGAGGCTGGAGCAGAGAAAGGGGCAGCAACAAGCCCCAGAGAAGTGACTGGCTGGACCATGAGCCCAGGCTGCCTGGCATCGCAGCCCTCACTGTTTCGCTGGAGCAGTGTGTGCTGCTCTGCCATGGGTTGCTTTTGTTTGAGACAGAGTCTCGCTCTGTCACCTGGGCTAGAGTGCCGTGGCATCATCACAGTTCACAGCAACCTCAAACTCCTGGGCTCAAGCTATCCTCCTGCCTCAGCCTCTAGAGTAGCTGGGACTACAGGCACACGCCACCACGCCTGGCTAATTTTTCTCTTTTGTGTAGAGACGAGTCTCGCTCTTGCTCAGACTGGATCTGCCGTGTATTGTTGTGGACACTGTACTTCATAGTCTCGGCTCTGCCAGCGTCCTCGCTGTCCAGACTGAGACATGGGCATTACAGACAGAGGTGTCACTGTTCTTCCTTCGGTTCCCACTGTCACTTCCAATGTGATCTCATATTAAAAGTTGAGTCAACATAATTCAGTTTTTAATTTTCTGTGACAGTTTCTTGGGATTTGGAGCTGCCAGTCTAGGTATACTTTTTCCTCCTTTTCACTTATTTCAGGTCCCTGTTTTCTTGTGATGAAATCACTGGGTTTTAAATTGAAAAGATAAGATATTATGTAATCCATTTCTAAAAGAATGCAGGATCTGAGAATTAGGATATGGAAAGTAGTTTAAGTACATTTGGCTATGCAAATAAAGAAATAATTAAGATATTTTAAAGTAGCTATGAAAACAAAATGAAAAGAGGAACCCCATCCAGCTCAGAATGGTAAAACCATTTGTCAGAAAGTAGCTAGAGACTTAGTCTTGAAAAGTTGCCGTATCTGATATGATATACTAAGCCGTTTGGTCTGGGGGTCTATATTAAGGCCACTAAAGAATTCATACTTGTCAGACACAGCCTCTCTCCTCATCCTGAATAATTAATGGGATCTAATCCTTCAACTAGGACTGGGCAGTATCAGGTCTTATAATGTAGTTTCAGCTGTGGTCTTTCTGCATCAAAAATCAATTCACTGCCAAGCAATTTTTCACAAAAAATGTTGTGTGACTCTCCTAATGTATGTTATTTTGAGTATTTATTTCCATAACTGAATGCTTTTTGAAGTGAATTTTTAAAAATTTGTGCCACCAATTTAATTAGTAAACAATACTTTCATTGTATCTTCTTAACTTTTCAAGTAGTCACATTTGAGTGTGATGATATGGATGGTACTAAATTTTCTTTCTTTCCTTTTAGCTTCGTCTGCAAAAATGGGCCTGGTTGAAACAAAGTTGGCAATTATTCCTGGTGGAGGTATGAGTTGTTCACCGTTCATCTCTCAGTACCCTTGATTTGTTCTTAGAAACACGACATAAGGCAAAAACACATTAATTAGAAAAGCAGCGTTTTAGGTAAAGAGACGAATGCTGTATTGTTTGCTCCTCTGGCAGAGTCCCTATTCAAATATAGGCACACCTCAGAGATATTGCCAGCTTGGTTCCAGACCACCGCAATAAAGCAAATGTTGCAATAAAGTGATTCGCACAGATTTTTTGGTTTCCCAGCACATGTAAAAGTTACGCTGACAGTATACTGTAGTCTGTTAAGTGTGCAGTAGCATTATGTCTAAAAATATACTGCAGATGCCTTAATTTAAAAATATTTGATTGCTAAAAAATGCTAACGATGAATCATCTGAGCCTTTAGGGAGCCACAGTCTGTTGCAGTGGGTCTTGCCTCAGTGTTGGTGGCTGCTGGCTGGGAAGGGTGGTAGTAGCTGAAAGTTGGGTTGGTTGTGGCACTTTCTTCAAATAAGAACAATGAAGTTTGCTGCATCGATTGACTCTTTCTTTCACAAGAGATTTCTTTGTGGCTTGTGATGCTGTTTGATAGCACAGTAGAACTTATTTCAAAATTGGAGTCAATTCTCCCAAACCCTACAACTACTTTATCAACTAAGTTTATATGATACTCTGACTCCTTTTTGTCATTTCAAAAATGTTCACAGCATCTTCACCAGGACTAGATTCTGTCTCAAGAAACCACTTTCTTTGCTCATCCGTAAGAAACAAATCCTCATCTGTTCAAGTTTGATCATAAAATAGCAGCAATTCAGTCTTACCTTTGGGCACTTCTAATTCTAGTTCTCTCACTGTTTCCACCACATCTGCAGCTACTTTTTCCACTGAAGTCTCGAACTCCTCAAAGTCATCTGTGGATGTGGGGATTAACTTCTTCCAAACTCCTTTTAAGGTTGATATTTTGACCTCCTCTCATGAATCACAAATGTTCTTAATGGCACCTAGAATGGTGAATCCTTTCCAGAAGGTTTTCAATTTACTTTGCCCAGATACATCAGAGAAATCACTATCTTTGGTAGCTATAGCCTTATAAAATGTATTTCTTAAATAAGACTTGAAAGTAGAAATTACTTCTTGATCTATGGGCTACAGAATGGATGTTGTCAGCAGGCATGAAAACATTAAATCTCCTTGTTCCTTTCCATCAGAGCTCTTGGGAGACTAGGTGCACATTGCCAGTGAGCAGTAGTATTTTGTAAGGAATCTTCCGAGCGGTAGGTCTCAGCAGTGGGCTTAAAATATTCAGTAAACCATGCTGTAAAGAGATGTGGTGTCATCTAGGCTTTCTTGTTCCATTTATAGGGCACAGGCTGAGTTGATTTAGCATAGTTTTCAAGGGCCCTAGGATTTTTGGAATGGTAAAGGAGTCACCAGCTGCATTAGTCCTTAACAGTAGAGTCAGCCTGTTCTTTGAAGCCAGTCATTGACTTCTCTTCTCTAGCTATGAAAGTCCTGGATGACATCTTCTTTCAAGAGAAGGCTCTTTTGTCTACATTGAAAATCTGTTGTTGAGTGCAGCCGCCTTCATCAGTGCTCTGAGTAAGGTAGACCTTCTGGATAACTTGCTGCAGCATCTCCATCAGCATTTGCTGTTTCACCTTGTACTTTTATGTTATGGAGACGGCTTCTTTCCTTAAACCTCATGAACCAACCTCTGCTAGTTTCCAACTTTTTTTCTACAGCTTCCTCACCTCTGTGTCTTCTAACTTTAGAATTAAAGAGAGTTAGGGCTTTGCTCTGGATTAGGCTTTGGCTTAAGGAAATGTTGTGGCTAGTTTGATCTGCTATTCAGATCACTAAAACTTTCTTCACATCAGGGATAAGGCTGTTTCACTTTCTTATTGTTCATGTGTTCACTGCAGTAGCACTTTCAATTTCCCTTAAGTACTTTCCTTTGCATTCACAGCTTGGCAAACTGGTGCAGGGCCCAGCTATTGGCCTGTCGTGGCTTTCAACATGCCTTCCTCACTAAGCTTAATCATTTCTAGTTTTTGATTTCCAGTGAGAGATGTGTGATTCTTTCTCTCACTTGAACACATAGAGGCCATTGTAGTGTTACTAATTGGTCTAATTTCAATATCCTGTGTCTCTGGGAATAGGGAGGAGAAGAAGAAGATGGGGAAACAGCCGGTCAGTGGGGCAGTCAGGACACACACAACATTAAGTTCACTGTCTTATGGAAGTGGTTTGTGATGCCTCAAAACAATTACGGTAGTAACGTCAAAAATCCCTGATCACCGTAACAAATCTAATAATAATGAAAACATTTGAAATAGTATGAGAATTACCAAAATGTGAAACAGAGACGCAAAGTGAGCACGTGCTGTTGGAAAAATGACACCGATAGATTTTCTGGACACAGGGTTACCGCAGACCTCAATTTGTAGAAACCCAGTATCTGTGAAGCACAGTAAAGCAAAGCACAATAAAACGAGGTACGCCAGCGTGCTCTCCCTGAGCTCAGGTAAATGGTGAAGATGGTGGTTCTTAAGTTTTAAATTATTGTGCTAGTCACATTGTTATCACTGTTTGGATCTATTTTCTTAAAGGATTACACAGATACTTTGAAACTGTTATGTTTACATTTAAATGTGTGTTCCCTCACCAAGGGCTTCATGCAGAGTCAAATCCTGAGTGGAGGAGAGAGGGTTTCCCAGGCTTCGTGCTGTCTCTAGGGTTAGCAGGTAGCCTGAATTTGGAGCTGAAGAGGTGTTGCTGCTTCTGTTCCTATGAAAAGCATAGGTAAACTCCTTCTGTTCGAGGAGCCATTTAGGAAAGCACCTTTCCAACATTAATAATGAAACATAAATCTGAAGTTTTTGCCCTTTTGATTTAGAGAATTAGGAGATATTGTCATTTTTTGAAGTCATTCTTTCAAAAAGTAGATTTCATTTTAGAATATACATATTATGGTAACCTTTTGTACCTTTTATGTATTATAAATGAAACTTATTAGTGTATGAACGAAATAACAGTAACTGTAAAAATTAAAGTCAGTGTTGAATATGGCAGACATGTTTTCATGTGAATAGGTTAAATTGTATGTTTGACCTTGTAATTATAAGAGTATTTATTCTAATTAGCATATAGAGGTAGAAATTAAAACATAGGTTGCAGTGAAATTGAAGACTGCCCAGATCAAAGACTGATTAAGTTTTCTACTTTGGTAATCAATGAGAATGCTGTTCTTGTAGGCCAAAAGCATTTGATACCTACCTGTTCTAGCATGCCTACCTTTTTCACGGTGACTAATGAAAACAAGAGATGGAGGATTTATAAGGAAATGGATCCACTTGAAAAGAGCTATTAGATAACTAATACGTGAAATAAAATAAACTTTAGAAAAAGGATGACATTATGTGTTTGTCTTGAATGTGAAATTGTTAAAGAAGTAAGCATTTATTGGTGATTAGGATGAACCTAATCCCAGAAAGATAATGGCTATAGGGGGTCAAATGCTACCACCCCTCTTTCACCCAAAGACATGCCAACGTGGAACCCGTGAATGTGACCTTATTTGGAAAAAAGGTCTTTGCAGTTGTAATTAAGGATCTTGAGATGACATCTCCTGGATTATCTTTGAGTGCCTTAAATCCAGTACCAAGGGTCCTCATAAGAAAGAGAAGACACAGAAGAGAAGGCAGTATGAAGACAGAAACAGTGGAGTAACACATCTGCAAGCCAAGGAATGCGAAGGGTCGCTGGCAGCCCCCAGAAGCTAGTGGAGAGAGGAATGGAATGGATTTCCGCCCAGCCTCTTGAAGGAACCAACTCTGCAGATGCTTTGATTTTTGGACTTCTGACTGCCAAAAGTGTGAGAGAATAAGTTTCTGTTGTTCACAGCCACCAGGTTTGCGGTAATTGTTACAGCAACTAATACAATGACGTTTAAGTAATTTTGGGGGGATGGGGTTAGTAATTGGCAGAGATTAGGGGTGGGAGCAAGAGGAATTTGGTAATTTGGATATTTACTGTGTCTTGAATGTGAAATGTTTTGTGTTACAACCACCAGAAGGTAGAATGGTCCTATGAGAGTACTGTTTGGTTTGATTGGATAAGAAAAGATTGATTACACTAAAGCAATGAGGGTGATAGTTTTAACTTCCTCCATCTTCTTATGGAGCACTGCACCATGCCATATGAGGTCTAGAAATTAGAACTTTTTCCCCAATATATTTAGGTTCTTTAGGATCCTTTTCAATAATGGATGCATTAATTAGAACCCACTTTTTGTAGATTTGATTGAAAAGAGTATATTTTGGTTCTTCTTTTAATGCTATGAAGCTTTTTTTTTTATTTTTATTTTTTTTTTGAGACAAGATCTCTCTTTGTTGCTGGGGCTAAAGAGTATATTTTGGTTCTTCTTTTAATGCTATGAAGGCTTTTTTTTTATTTTTATTTTTTTTTTGAGACAAGATCTCTCTTTGTTGCTGGGGTTAGGGTGCCGTGGAGTCATCATAGCTTACTAGAACCTCAACCTCTTGGGTTCAAGTAGTTTTTCTGCCTCAGCCTCTCAAGTAGCTAGGACTACAGGTGTATGCCACCATGCCTGGCTACTTTTCCTATGTTTTGTAGTTAGGGGAGTCTTGCTATATTGCTCAGGTTAGTCTCAAACTCCTGGCCTCAAATGATCCTCCTCCCTCAGCCTCCCAAAGTGCTAGGATCACAGGCGTGAGCCACAATGCCCAGCTGTTGTGAAGCTTTAAAGTTCATAGGTCATAACATGTTATGTAGCATTGAATATTTTAATGAAAATGAATCTGATTACATATGAGGCTACATATTCACATTTAGATAAAAACAGGTATACATAGAATTTTTGTTCACTTTTACATTAGTATTATGTTTCTTAAAGCACCCTGCATAAAGCCTGTTTTTTGAAATAGCAGAGAGGTTTGTTTTAAATAAGCTTTTATATGTATTACCTAAAGGAGCTATTCTGAAATTTTTATGTAGAAAAATCCTCTTCTGATCTACCCACAGATTTTTTTATTCATAGGTATTTTTGCCATCTCCTTTTTTCCTCTTTCTCTTTCTCGTAGATGATCCTCATGTGAATTTTAAAAAATTCTGTTTATAAATTGGTGAGTTTTGCCATATACCTAAAATGATTTCTGAGATATATTCCCTTTTGCTATAAACATTTCTGTTAACTGTTACAAAGCACTTTGTATAATAGACACAGTAGATTACACTTAAATTTTTTCTTCCTTCTCTGTGGATCTCTTTGAGCTAAAAGGAGATACTTCACTTGCTTTCTGTGAGAGATGCTCACGTGAGCACCGAGGGGTCATCTCTAGGGCAGGGCCAGCCACACCAGGGGCCCTTGCTCCACCGCCAGCGGCCGCGGCTCTTCCTTCTCTCCGATGGGAGCAGCTGCTGGCCGCCAAAAGATGGATAGAAGAGAAGTGGAGAGCATGCGTGTACGGGGAGAATACTGAGGACATAAGAAGTGCCTCATTTTCCTTTTTAATATAATGGAGGAAGTAAATTATGTTTGGGTAAATACATGAATTGCAGCTAATCTAGGAAATGTGTGTGTTATAAGTCTGACAAATAATGAGTTGTTACAGGTCCATAGTTCCATAGTGGGCAGCATTTGAAAGTTAATCCAAATGAAACTTTACCGCCCCATTTGAATTAACTATATACTTGATAAAGACAAAAGAGTTAACATGATGCTACTGGTTGTGATATCATCACTTATGGCCTTTTGTGATAGCAATTCACAGGGAAACAATTTGTCAAAAAATAGCACTTAGTTTTCTTTTTTTTTTTTTATTTGAGCCTGAATAGGAATATGTTTATTTTAAAGGTATGTTTTATAAATTTTGTTAAAAGTTCCATTATAAAATAATTATTTTGAAGAGATAGTAATAGTCCTAGTGAACATGAGTATTAATGGACCACTGCTATCATGCAGTTTTTAAATTCATATTCTCAATTTCAGTTTTTATTAGAAAGGATGTTTAGTATCAAGTGACTGTTAAAAGTACATAGTTTAATAAAAAGAAATATATGAAGGAATGTAGAAACATATTAAAACAAAACTGAACTTTCTTAAATAGTATCTAATAATTATATCAAATGTAATTAAAAGATGGAATGTAATTGACTGTCAGATATATAATTCAGTACTTTTATTTGTAATATTTATATATTTGATTACAAATATAAAATACAAAATATAATGTTATTAAGTATTAGCCAACTTAAAAATAATTAAAATTGTTGCCCCTGAACCTTCCTATAATATTCTAAATTTTATTTGGGATTTTTGTGCAATATATAGCCCTAGTTCTCCAATACTCTCACCTTTAAGAAAGCATTTGTATTTTCTATCTTTTTTTCCCAACTGATGGAATATGCAAATATCATAAATAAAATTCTGTTTTAGAAATATTTCCTAAATCAATACCACCTTTTAACACATTTATGATAACAAAATACAGCAAATTCAGAGAATTAAGACATTTGACAATTTAGGAGATTTCTTTAAATTTGTACAGAAAATAGTGGCAGATTCCCTTATTCCTGGTTTGTCTTCTTGCCTCTTCTACTGGAGGTTTTGGGGTTTATGTCGAGAAACCTTACTGTAACTAAGGTAACTATTATTGAGCTTCATGCTTGGGTGTACACTGCTGTGGCCAAGATACCTAGTATTTGCACTGCTCTGTCGATTCTTTTTTATTCCTCCCAGCTTTTTTTTGAAATATTCAAACTTTGGGAAACTTCAAACACGATGAAACACACATCTTTATGCCCTTCACAGGCTCTATCCCTCCTCCTTTCTTTCTCACTCCACTCCCCAAATCCTCTCTCAGAACCATTTCAAAATAAGTTGCATTGTTATAACAAGGTGAACTTTTAAATATTTCAGCATGTATTTTCTAAGAATAAGAATGATCTCTCATGTAACCAACACTATTATCACGACTGAGAACATTAGTATTAATTTATTAAGTAGTATCATTTAATATATGATCCATATTCAGATTTCTCTAGTTTTCGATAGCTGTTTGTTTTGTTTTGTTTTCCTGTTTGAATTCTGCATCCTGGTTAGGGGTTTTTTTCAAATCTAGAAGAGTACCCCATGTTTTTTCTTTTTTTATAACACTAATTTTGTTTTGTCAGTGGTCTTTATTTAACTTTTCATGTTGAAATAACTTCAGACGTAAAAACTAGTTGCAAAAATAATATAAAGCATTCCTGTCTACCCAACTTTCTCAAATATTAACATCTTCTTTAAGTAACTATAGCACAGTTATCAAAATCATACAGTTAACAGTGGTACGTTATTACTAACTAATCTGTAGACCTTATTCAAATGCTACCACTTTCTCACAAGTGTCCTTTTTCTGGTCCAGGACCTCCCGTTGCATTGAGTTGCTGTGTCTCTTTAGTCTCTTGTGATCTGGAGGGTTTCTCAGTATATATTTGTCTTTAACGACCTGGACAGTGTGGGAGAGTGCTGGCCTATAATTTTATACAATGTCTGTCAGTTTGGGCTTGTCTGATGCTTTTTCTTAGGTTAGAATTATGTATTTTTGACAAGAATGCCACAGAAATTCTGTTCAGGGCATTCCATTGGGGTTGCATGATGTGCATGCGTCTCATCACTGGCGATGGTAACTTTCCTTTAACTTGAAATATGATACTTGTTTACCAATTTTTTACATTATTAAGTTTTCCTTTTTTTAATTGAGAGTATCAGTTGTATATGTGATGTTTTAATAGAGATATACCTTGTGGAATGATTAAATTAAGCTAGTTAACATGCCTCACATACTTATTTTTTTTTGATGAGAACACTTAAAATCTATTCTCTTAGCAATTTTTAAGTACATAATGTATGATTACTTGTGGTCACTGTGGTGCACAGCAGATCTCTTGAACTACTCCTGCTGTGTAACTGACAGTCGGTACCCTTTGACCCACATCTCCCCCATCCCCCAACCAGCACTAACTTTTTAAAAGAATTCAGGCAAATCGTCTTACTGAGGTTTGCATATTCCAGATTTCACTTAGTATTTCTTCATGGTTAGGTTTAGGTTAAAAAGTTTTACCAAGAATACTAAATGGGCAGTGCGGTGTGTATTTCATTTTGCATTTCATTATGTGTCACTTAATGTTAGGTTCTCCCACTTTTGGTGATAACTTTGATCACTTGGTTAAAGTGGTATGTAACAGTGGGTATACTTCTTAGCATTCTGTGAGAAACTTGGGAGGGAAAGAATCTTTAGTAATTACTATTGACCTTGGCTTTCCCCCAAATTGTGTGTGTGTGTGTGTGTGTGTGTGTGTGTGTGAGAGAGAGCACGCACGAGTGAGTGTGTGCGTGCGTGAGCGCTTGTGCCTCCAGTTTGGTCTTGTTTTCTCGTGCCCGGGGTGAGGGATCTGGAGGCATCGCCGCACATCGTTGGAGGCTGTGTTTAGCAATAAGGCAGTCTTCTGGCATGTTTTCCAGGAACTCTGTTTTAAGATGTGTCTATGAAGTAAGGATGGATTTTTAAATCCTGTGAGTGTATGTGGTCCTGAACACAGTAGTCATTTTGGAAAGCTTTGTTTATAACCTTTGTTGAAATCCTTGTAGAATTTCCATCAGAATCTGAGCTTACCGTTTTGAATATCCTCAGCAATGACTCATCTTTGTCCTGTGAGGGCGAATTTGATTGATAAATAGCAAAAGATCTTTCTGTGCCAAATCCGATGAATAAAGTCATACTATTTCAGGAAGAAGAAAAGTGTAACAACAAAAGTAAGACTGATTTATTTTAAAAAGAGGCTTAAATGATGTCAAACATTTTACCAATATTGTGAACAATGAACAGCATTGTTGGGTTTAGTGTATTGCTTCTTAAGGTGACTTCCTTAAAAGCGAACACTCTATTTTTGTGCCAGTACCAAGCTGTTTTAATCACTACAGCCTGGTAGTACAGCTTAAAGTCAGGTAAACTGATACCTCCCAGTTTGTTCTTTTTAC
>NW_012149986.1:3013518-3018993 GCF_000956105.1 Propithecus coquereli | reverse complement strand
AAAAAAAAAAAAAAGCTAACACTCATTCAGCTCTCCGAAGTTTAATATATTTATTAACATACCTCACATATACACATGCACACACTATAAAGTCTGTTTTTATATATTAAAATGTAATTCAGTGACCAGTTCTTAATGTTTAATTAGGGTTTGGGGAGTTATTTGTCAGCTTCACACTGTGCGCAGGCTGTTCTGTTAGTTGCTGTGGAGGAAACAGATGTATGTAGCCCTCAGCAATGCTCCTTTGGAACTGACCATCTAAAATCTGATGAGTGAGATTAAATATGTGTACAAGTATCATAACTTCCCTTTATACTAAAGTTGTTGTAATCAAACAGGAATAAGGCAATTTAAAACTGGAAATCGTGACTGCAGAGAAAATAGTATGTGTTCTATTAGCCATCAGGAAGGAAGAAACAATAGATCTTAGTTGACAAGGTGTACAGTGTGGGTCCCTGGCTACGTCTCTGACTTCAGCTCCTGCTGGTACTCCCCTTGCTCACGCGCCATGTTCCAGGCATGTTTGTTCATGTTAGCGGACATTTGTTGAGTCATGTGCTGGTTGTAGACACTGGGGACAAGCACGCCAGGATCCCTGCCACCAAGCAGCTACTTTCTAGCACAGGAACGGTAGACATGGCAAATGGTAAGTTGTGTATTATGGCAGAAATGAAAAGTACTAGAGAAAAAGAAATAGGGGATAGAGTCAGAGAAGGGTAGGGGTTTGCAGAACAGGGAGATCAGAGCAAGCCTCACTGAGAACATAACATTGAAGTAAAGACTTAAGTAAGTTGAAATTAATCATACAGATATGAAGAGGAGCATTTCAGACAAGATAACACCCAGTATAAGGGCTTAGATGGGAGTATGTTTGGGACATCCACCCCATCACTGCAACCATAGCAGAGGGGAGGGGAGGAGAGTGATGGCAGATACTGTCAAAGAAGCAGTCATAGAGATGTTAATAACCACTGTGAGGACTTGAGCTTTGATCCTGAATGACAAGGGGACTCACAACAGGTTTATCTGCAGAGGCGTGGCATGCTTTTAGTTATTTGGAGGTTCATTGCGATCACTGTGCTAAGAGCAGACCATAGGAGGGCCGGGTCAGAAGCAGGATGCCTGCCTTTTCTGCTAGGAGCCTTTTGCTGTAACTGAAGTGGAGTGTGGTGGGGGCTTGGACTGGGCTGGGAGTGGTGGAAGTAGTGGGATGTGGTTAGACTCCGGGTATCTTTTAAAGATGGAGCCAAGAGAATTTCTTGACAGACTGTACAGGGAATGCGAAAGAAAGAGACGTAAAGAAGGACTCCAAGGATTCTGGCTGGAGTGACTGGAAAGAGAAGTTACTTTCCACTGAGACGTGGAAAGCTATGAAAAGAACAGATTGGGAAGTGACAATCAAGATTATTGTTTTGCACATGTTTGGTTGAAAATGATCATTAAATATTCAAGTGCAATATTAATCAAGTAGAGAGTTTATTGTACAAATGTGAAATTTTAGGGGAGCAGTCTGGGCTGAAAAAGAAATGTGGGATTCATTTTTTTCCTGGCATCTACTGGCCTAGTCTAAAAGCATCCTGAAACACAGAAATGTACATCGGTGCAGCCAGGGAGAAATCCAGGAGAATCTTTCTAGTTCAGGCTTGAGAAATTGGGAAACAGATTCCCTCATAGTGTTAGTAGTGGCAGCCAGGACCCAGAAATTCTAAGGGGGGGCAACCTTCTTCAATCATAAGAGCTGTGGTCTCAGGAGGGTGAAGCAAATCCTCATTGCTTTTCTTTTCTCTGTCCTTCCACCATTTGGCCTTGGGCACTG
This sequence comes from Propithecus coquereli, assembly GCF_000956105.1. Classification (NCBI taxonomy): domain Eukaryota; kingdom Metazoa; phylum Chordata; class Mammalia; order Primates; family Indriidae; genus Propithecus; species Propithecus coquereli. The sequence goes on along the minus strand of NW_012149986.1, from coordinate 3,017,177 downwards.
GCATAGTCACTGGAATTCCAAGACAACAAGGCGAATACAACTCTCGTGTTTTGGCCAGAGGAACGAAAAGAGGGCAACCCAGGGCACTAGAAAGGACTCAGGGAAGCTTCTCCATACAGTTGGTGATGAACTGCTGTACTCACTCCTGAGCTGTGCGTGTGTGCCTCTGATGTGCAACAGCAGACCAAATACTTTTGAGGACTGAACCGAGAGATGGGCAGCTGCCCAGGTCCAAGACAGGCCAAATACCTTGAAAACATAATTAACACGGAAGCCATTATCCACAAAAGGCTAGTTGGAATGTGTAGCCTGAATACAACCAAGTTGATTGAATGTTAAAACAAAAATACCCAGGCCAAAATCACCCAGCATGTGAAGAAGCAGGAAAATCTTAACTTGCATGAGAAAAGATGATCAACAGATGTCAACCAGTATGACAAAGATGTTGGAATTATCTGACAGAGATTTTTAAAGCACCTTTACAAAAATGCTCCAGGAAGTTTCTCATCAGAAACCATGGAATCCAGAAATGAGTGGAACGACCTTTCTAAAGTGCTGAAAGAAAAGAACTGTTAACCTGAAATGTTACATCCAGAGAAAATTATCCTTTAGAAATGAAGGTGAAATAAGGACATTCTCAGATTAAGGAAAACTAAGAATTTATTGCCTGCAGACCTAATGTGTCACTGGTGAGCATATAAATATATTGATTGGTGGAGCACAACAGAATCAAGAAATAGGCCCACACAAATATGGCCAGTTGATACCGACAAAGGTGTACAGACAGTTCAATGGAGAACGTATGGTGTTGGAAAAATGGGACATGCGTATGGAAAAAATAATGAAAAAGAACCTCAACTTAATCTTCACAATTTGTGTAAAAATTGGCTTAAGATAGATCATAAACATAAAACTATATAATTTTTTGAAGCTTCATGAAGTCAGACTATGTCTCTCGTTCCCCAGAGTATAAGACCAAGGACCTAGCCCAACCCCAGAAAGTACTCAGTTTATATTGAATATGTGAATTACTGCTCCTGGAGAAGACAGAAATTATTTAAGTCATGAAATCTAATTAATTGGGGATTTGATTCTAAGTAGTTTCTTCCTTAGAACGTCAGATTGATGCTCTCAGTTTTATTTTTTCTTGTTTTTTAATCACTAGTAACTTGATATTTTAAAAAACTATATTATTCATTTTGTGAGCAGCATGTTACTTTCTTATTGTTCAGCTGTAATGAAGGTAGCCTTGTTCACATTTTAATATTCCATAGTATTTGTGTATCAAGTTAAATAAATGGTCTCAAGAATCACTTGAAACAGTGTAGAAAGCAGATGTTCAAAGACTTAACCTTGTCTCAGAATCATTAAATAGACTATGGAAAGTTAATCAAGGAAGGTAAATTAGTTCTGCCTGTAAATTAGGAAGAGTGGCAGTTCATTTCCCTCATCATTTAAAAATAAAACTGAATTCACTGTTTACAAGTCATCCACTTTGGTGACTACTTTTTTGAATCTCTAGTGCCTGTAGTGTGAAAAACAGGGTGTGAACTGTTCAGACTGACCATCCAGGGGTGTTTCAGCCTGTGCTCCTGAGAATTGCATCTGACAACATACATGTCAAGTCTGATGGTAACAAGAATTCTCATTTGGAATAATAGAATTAACATTATGTTCCTTTCACTTATAAAAATGAACACCCTAGCTCAGAAGTAACACGATCGAGTATCTGATGATGGGCCATGTCACCCTGTGGAGTTGGGCAGTCGCTCATGCTGTGCGCCCTGGACTCCTGGACTTGAATCCCGCCCCCATCACTAAACTGTATTTCCCTAGGCAACTTACTTCTTTATTGCGTGCCTCAGTTTCTTCTTGGGTGAAATGAAGATCACAATACTGTGTATACAATAGGTGGTTGTGAGAATTGACTAGGTAGGATAATACGTGTAAAGTGCCCATAATACTGCCTGGCACACTGTAAGTACTAACACTTTATTACTGTAGTTGTGGTTACCTAATAGTTGTTTGCTGTAATTTTTCTTCTTCTTTTATTGTTTTTAACAGTACTAAGTTATTGCTGATGTATAATAAACTTCACATATTTTAGCATGTAATTTGATAGGTTTTGACATATGTACACCTGCGAAACCATAACCACAGTCATGATAATGAACATACGTATCACTCCTAAAAGTTTTTCATGCAGCCACTGAACTGCTTTTTGTCACTATAGATTAATTTTCATTTTCTAGAATTTTATGTAAGTATGTTGTCATATCTTATTTAGTCTTTGCCTGGATTCTTTCACTGAGCGTAATTATTTTGATATTCATCCATGTTGTCATGAGTTTAAATAATTAATTCCTTTTTGTTGCTGAATGATAGTTGCATTATACAGCTATGCTGCAATTTCTCTGTTCACATGTGGATAGACATTTGGCTTATTTCCCGTGTTTGGCTATTATGAATAAAGCTGCTGTGAACATTTGTGTACGCTTGTTTATATGGACATGTACTTTCTATTATCTTAGGTTAACCTAGGACTGAAATGAATTCATATGATAAGTGTGTTTACATTTTTAATAAACTACCAGGCAGGTTTCCAATGAGGTTGTATAAGCAGTACATCAGAGTTTCCACTGGCAGTAAATAAAAGTTCCATGTTTTTTTAACATCCTCATCAATGCTTGGTATGGTCAGTATTTTGGTTTTAGGTGTGTGTTATCTCATTATGGTTGTAATTTGCATTTCCCTAATGTGTAATGATGTTGAGCCTCTTTTCGTGTAGTTACTTGCCATCTGCATTTCTTCTTTGGTGACATATCTATTCAAATCTTTGGCTTGCTTTTTCATTGGGCTATTTGTTTTAATTTTGAGTTCTTATTATTGAGTTTTTCTTATTATTGGCTACTATAGATATAAGTCCTTTATCAGATCTGTGTTTTGTAAATATTTTCTTTCCATCTATGACTTGATTTTTTTCTTCTCTTAGCAGTGTGTTTCAAAGAGCAGAAGATTTTAATTTCGACAAAGTTCAGTTTATCAATTTGTTCATCCATGGATTGTGCTTTTGGTGTTATATCAAAGTAACAAATGTTTTTCTTTTATATTTTGTTCTAGAACTTTTATCATTTTGGTTTGCATTTAGATTTATGATTCATTTTGAGTCATTTTGTACATGGTATGAGATATGGATTGATTTTCTTTTTGCATGTAGACATCCAGTTCTAGCAGAATTCGTTGCAAAGATTCTTCTTTTCCTCTTATTAGCCTTGATATCTTTGTCAGAAATGAGATGGTCCATATGTTTGGGTTTAAATCTGGATGCTATTCTGTTCCATTAATTTAATTGTCTGTATTGATAGTAATACCCTACTGTCTTGATTACTGTAGCATTATAATAAATCATGAAATCAGGTAGTCTTAGTCCTCTTCTTTGTCAAAGTTGTTTTGTCCAATCTAGGTTGTTTGCATTTCCATATGCATTTTAGAATTAGCATGACAATTTCTACCAAAAAATTCTGCTGGGGTTTTGGTTGGTATTGTGTCTTTAGATCAATTTGTGGAGACTTGACATCTTGCATTATTGACTCTTTAGGCCCATGAACCCAGTACCTCTTTTTAAAATTGTTATGATGGATTTTTTTTTTTTTTTTTTT
>NW_012149986.1:2665832-3011983 GCF_000956105.1 Propithecus coquereli | reverse complement strand
TTTCCATTTATTTCTCTGGCCTTTGTGTTATTGTTATTAGGTATTTTACTTGAATGTGTTATATACCCGTACAGCATTAGTATTACTTTGGTTTAAATAGTCCATTATTCTTTAAAGAGATTTAAGTAATAAGGAAAAGTCCTATATATTTAGCTGTGTATTTCCAGTTTTTAAATTTTTTCTGTATAGATCCATATTTTTATTTGTTACTTCCTTCTCTAGAAGGACTTTCTTTAACATTTTTATAAAAGTGCAGGTTTGCTGGTGCTAAACTCTTTCAGCTTTTGAATGTCTGAAAGTCTTTATTTTACCTCTGTATTTGAAAGTATTTTTGCTGGGTATAAAATTCTAGGTTGGGTTGGCATTTCCACTCCCCCACCTCCCTCCTTTCAGCACCTTAAAGGTGTTGTTTCACTGTCTTCTTAGTTGCTTTTTTTTTTTTTTGAACAAGAAATCTGCTGTCATTTTCTTCTTTGTTCTCTGTATATATTATAGTATGTTTTTTCTATAGCTGCTTTTAAGATTTTCTCTTTCTCACTGATTTTGAGCACTTTGAATTGTGATGCACTTTTCTTTGTGTATCTTTTGCTTGACATTTATTGAACTTCGTGAATTTCTTGTCCTTTTAAGGTGATTTTTTCCCTGGCCTCAGATAGTTTCCTCACACATGTAGTGATCAGTAAATACTCTGCTGAATACTCAAGAGGGAGCCTTGTCAGATTTCTGGAGTTTTCTCTCTCTCCTGTGTGCTCTAGTCACCGGGATCTCTTGGACTCTCAGCTCCTTCTCTTCAACTGAGAAGGTCCAGTGGGCTCTTAGCTTTTGCCTGTATGTACCATGACCTGGGAACTTTTTCAAGGCTATGAGGTTGGGCAATCACAGGGCTAACCTTGCTTGTTTCCCGTTTTTAGCAGTTACTGTCCTTTGTTGCCTCATTGCCAGTATCTTTTTTTTTTTTTTTTTTTTTTTGAGACAGAGTCCCACTGTGTTGCCCGGGCTAGAGTGCCGTGGCATCATCCTAGCTCACAGCAACCTCAAACTCCTGGGCTCAAGCGATCCTCCTGCCTCAGCCTCCTGAGTAGCTGGGACTACAGGCATGTGCCACGCCAGTATCTTTAAAACTGGTTTTTGGGTTTCTCGGGCTGGATTGTCTTGGCTGGAAGAGAGAGTACTATGATTCCTTAAATGAATAAATACACTGTCCTTGAGTTGCATTATTTTTATCAAATGACTGACCACTTAATCAGAAAAATTCTCTTAATGTATATTCATACTGACTGTTGCTATTTTTCCATTCATTAAAATGTCGCCAAACATCTTCCAAGACTTATTACCCACAAAGGTGAAATCAAACTTAAGAGCGACAATCTTAAAGGACATTAGGCATGAGTAGTTTAAAGGACCATTTTTCCTTTGAAAAACACCAGTTTTTACAGTTACTTGTCACTCAGAAGGGAGTACCATCTTTCACCATTGTGAGAGAGATAGAGAAAAAAATCCTTAATATTCAAGTTTCTTATCTTTAGTGTGTATATAAAGTTGGCTTTTATAAGATAAGCTTTTTGCTGCCTATAAGATTATGCTGTGAAACTAGAATATGTTTTTATATTCATGTATCTTACTTCCCTTTTGTTTATTTTTTCATTTGAAAGTGGAACTTTGTGAGTATATTCCTGGACTCTGTGGTCACAAGTTATGGTGACCTTTTGTGACAGCTGTATTGTGTGACCCTATCGCATGCAGCCTTTTGCCAGCAATCAGTTGTTTTCTCATGCTTCCTTCACCTTGTGTTCTACCTTCTACTGTCTCTTGCCTAACACCTCGCCATTAAAAAATCACCAGCTCCCTCTACCACACCTCCTCCAGTGGGAAAACCTTGAGCATCCCACCCCAGAGTCCATGTTCCCTTTGGGGGAGTCTTTCATTCAAGGCTATTGTAAGGTCAGTTAATAAGAAAGTAATGGTATTACTTTAAATTTAGCTCCCAGAGCATTTGAAGACAAAAGCAATATTGCTATTTTTTTAAAAAAGAAAAATATGTAAATGCTAATAATGTCTGATGAGAAATGCAGAATAATAATGGGAGACAGTTTTTGGGAATTTCAAAATTTATTTAATCTTTTAGTAATGGAAGGATTTCTTTTTTTAATTTTTGAGGCAGGGTCTCACTCTATTGCCTGGGCTAAAGTGCAGTGGCGTCATCACTGCAACCTCCAACTCCTGGGCTCAAGCAATCCTCCCACCTTGGCCTCTCAAAGTGCTAGGATTACAGACATGAGCACCCAACCAGATTTCTTAAAAGTAGTTTCCTCTGTTGTTTTGTGTCACTTGATTTTGATTCAAACCATAGGGAAATATTAGTCCTAATAAGTAATTACTGTTGATGATTTGATCAATAATTTTTAAAATGCATCTACTGAGGTATTAATACATATATGCATAGACTTTTTCCCTGAAAAATATGATTATATTGTACATTCTCTTTTGTAATTTTCTGTTTTTATTTAATGGTAGATTTTAGACATCTTACCTTTTTGTCTTATTTATAATTCTAATGGAAAAACTTCTGGTATTTCACCATAATCCTTCTCCTGGCTTTTAGTTTGAGATGTACTTCCTTAATTGTGCTAAGGAAATATCTTGACATACTGATGATGAATTTTTTGATACTTGAATTATTTAGATAGGTTTTCTATTATTGAAAGATTCTAGATTTTCTGGAGTGAACCGTACATATCATGGTATATTATTCTTTCATGGTAAATTGTAATTGTGGATTCTATATTGCCTATATTAGAATAATATTTTATGTATCCATTATTATAGATGAAATTAGTTTGAAGTTCTGTTTTGTATGTTAGCGGTCCCCAACATTTTTGGCACCAGGGACCAGTTTCATGGAAGACAATTTTTCCACAGTCCGGGATGGGGTGGGTGCTGGGGGTGTGGTGTGGTTTCAGGATGATTCAAGCACATTGCATTTATTGTGCAGTCAAACCTGTGTGCTAATGATAATCTCTATTTGCAGCCACTCCCCAGTGCTAGCATCACTGCCTCAGCTCCACCTCAGATCATCAGGCATTCGATTCTCACAAGGAGCTGCAACCTAGATCCCTCCCATGCGCAGTTTACAGTAAGGTTTGTGCTCCTCTGAGAATCTAATGCTGCTGCGATCTGACAGGAGGTGGCGCTCAGGGCGCTCAGGCAGTGATGCGAGTTATGGGGAGTGGCTATAAATACAGATGAAGTTTCGTGAGCTCGCCCACCACTCACCTCCTGCTGTGCAGCCCAATTCCTAATAGGCCATGGACCAGTACCTGTCCTTGGCCCAGGGGTTGGGGACCGCAGTTGTATGTTATCTTGTTAGCTCTTAAATATTAACATTTTAAAAAGTATTTGGAAGCCTTATTGTTTGATCTCTGGAATACTTGAAAGGATACTGGAATTTCCACCTCCTTGAAATTTTGTATTAAATTTATCTGTGTGCCCTGATATACTTTGACATTTTAAAATTCCCTTTTAATTACTGGTATTTCTTGGGAAATATAGTATACCCAGATTTTCAAATGTATTAATGTAGACCTATATATAATATTTTCCTATAACTCCTTAGATTTTCCTTCAGATTTGTCTATTTCGCCTCATTAATTCCTTAATTTGGGTTTTTGGTTTTCTTTCCTTTTTCTCCTGATTTACTTTTTCCCAGAACCAGCTCTTGGATTTTGTTTTTTTATTATTCTACTCTTTTTCTTTTTTCTATTTTGTGACTTTCTGCTTGTATGATCATTAATCCTACCTTTTGTTTGCCTCAGTATTTTCATTGCTTTTTCAAAACTTAACAATTCAGATACTTAATGAATTCATCTTCATTTTTAGTGATGAAAGAGTTTGATTGTATTTTAGAGCCTATTTTAGCTGTTTATCATTCATTTTCATATAACATTTTTATTTTTGATTCACATTTTTATTCTTATTTAATTTATAATCCTTTTTAGAATTTTTTATTTTTATGTTTCCAAGTTACTTTTGGTATTTCCTATTAATAATTTCTAGTGTTATCATAACACATTCAGATAATGTTTTTCATAGCACTACTTTTAGGAAGTGATTGCAGTTTCATTTTTGTGTAATAAATATGTAAATTGGCGTTGGCCAGTTTTTGTAAATATATTCCATGAGCCTTGAAAAAGAAAGTATCCTTTTTTGTTTGTAGAGTTTAGATGTAGTTTATATGTTATGTCTTATTAATTCTATTCTTCTTTAGTTTTTGTCTTTTTGATCTGTCGAATTTGAGAGTGGTATATTAAAGCATTCATTGCTATTGTATTCCTGTCAATTTCTTGTTTTTCTATCAGATTTTCTTATCTGTATTTTGATGCCATGTTTTTTGGTGCTGAAAGAGGTCATATATTCGTTATGTTTTATACTCCTCATCATTATGTCATGCCCTTATTTTGCCATTAAATGGTTTTGTGTTAAATTCTGTCTTACTAGTTGCAATACTATCACCCCTAATCCATTTGACCGTCATTTGCCTCATGTATCTTTACCCAACCTTTCATTTTCTACCTTGGAGTTGCTTTAAAAAGTGTGTGTTTTAAAGCCATTATACAGAGTTTTGTATATGTACATTTCTTCTAACAGGTAATTTTATCTTGTTTTCAGGAAGAACAGCATATGGTAGATACATTTTTATAGGCCCAGTGTCTTCCGGACTTGTTTCTAGTCCTGTAATATCTTTTGTAAGCTGTTGTTCTTGAGTCTTGCCAGCGTATATATATCATGCTAGATTTTGTTTCCATGGCAGTACATTGCAAGTTTGTATTTCCTTATATTTTTTATGTATGCCTAACCTAAAGATACCTTTTTTTTTAAGTTTTCTGTTTAATTACTTGCAGTTTTCTTTAGATGTGGCACTGGCAAAGTCAATCTGTAATCTGTTGAATTTCTCAAAAATAATGACCTACTGTTAAGATGTTTTGTTTGTGTTTTTTATTGTTTAGAAAAAGAGTTCAAAACATTTTTTATTAATTTTATTTGTAGATAAGGGTAGGCCACATTTTTGAGAACTCATGTAGATAATAATTTATATATGCAGTATTCATTTTCATTTAGTAGTAAATATTTGAAACTAAATTATTAGATATTGAATATATTTTTTAATTTAATTCTGCTGATCCTGATTATTTTCAATTTCTGAAAATGCAAATAAGCTTATGAGAGCTAGCATTAACTTATGGGTTACATAAAGGAAATTTGTATTCGATACTGGCTTTGGTTATTATTTTTGCCCTTGCATGGAGAATTATTTAAAACTTTCAATGCATGAAACTGTGTTTTAGGAAGCTGTTTTGGTACCAGTCTCAAAGAAGAGATAGCTATTTTTTTTCCACCCTAATGAAACTAGGTCACTGGCTTTTGGTGCGTCTCCATGATGTGAGATTTGATGTTCAGGTGCGCTGTCTAGAAACAGTGATGCATTGTCAGCAAGGCCACTTTACTTTTCATCAACATAATTTCCAGTGCCCTGGAATTAATTCATTCCTTGACCTGTTAATAATTACACTTGGTCACTAGCATTTCAGTGGCAGAAAAAGCCTTTGGAAATGACCTTAGTCACTATGTTAGGTGATAAGTTATAGGGTTTCTGTTCAGGTTGGAGTTTTGGCTGTTGAAGTGGTTGACATTTTATGAAAACCAAGGAGCAAACCTCTGTCTGATGCCATGATAGGATTTGCCTCGAGTGGTTGAGAACACTCATCTAATCATCTAAATGTATTTTTGGATTATGTTTCCCTGTGGCTAACTTTAAACGTGCTTAGGGAAGATCCTTGTTCCATTCTAAGCTAGAAAGTAGTGCTTGAAAAATGGAAAAGAACCATAGGGCTCCTCTTAATTTAATTATCTATAGGTCCAATAATAACTAATATTTAAAATGAGCTACTTTGAAATCAGTTATGTATTACTTCAGTGTTTCAAAAAGAGATTGAAAAGATATGAACTATTACAAAACCACTAACTTTGTGGGCTGTCCAGTGATATAGGGCCTTGGAGCTAGGCTGCCTTGGTCTGAATCCTTGCTGTGCGGCCTTGGGAAAGCGACTTACCTTTCTTTGTATCTGTCCCCTAATCCGTAAGTGCAAGAGTAGTCATCTGTGTTTTATAATGGCATTGTGAGGACGGTGGGAGTCGGTGCACGTACATGGCTTTGAAAGGGTTCTGGTAGATAATTGCCACTCGATACATGTAGTGGTATTAGTCATTGTAGTTATTGTTGCTTGTTGTGTTTTAGTGTTTATAGATGCCTTTTCTTTCTCTTTTGCCATCCCTGCTCCTTCCTTGTGTAAAAAATTGTTTACTCTCTTCTGTGTAATTAGGGATCCCTAGTTGTGTTTAATTCCCCGAGAGGGCGAGATTTAGGTATAGCATCATTTCATTTCGAACTACTCAGGCAGTGTAATTCTCGTAGGATTGGCCATATGGACTACCTGAGCACAATAGGAGAAGGACTTTCCAAACTGTAGCATTAAAGGGTGAAGCTTAGTTAGGCAGGTTTATGGATTTGGGGACTTTTCTGTGCTTCAATTTCATGTATTTGTCTGTTTAGTAGATGTTTTTCTTCCTTGAGTTTCTGAAGTTCACTTTCATCTTACCACTGTTGTTAACCTACATAAAGATTTATTTGATGTGGATTTAGTCCTGTATTATTTAGAAATATAAGTTGAGTCGCCAATCTAATTTACTTTACTCTCTTAATTTTTATGTATTCGACTTTGCAATTATAAAATTTTTGCTAATTATTCATAAGGTTCACAATAATTACTGGTAATTCAGTGGCAAATAAGTACTATATCGTAAAATCTGAAAGGATTTGGATTTTTTATTTAATTGTATTAAGAATGCATCATTAAGTATTGAAATAAGAACCTCATAACATCCTGTCTTCTTCCAGTTTGCAATTACAGCTCTTTGCTGATGGTGATGATGTCGTCGATGTGCCATCATTGAGTGCCAGCAGGGAAGGAGCTGGTCCATTTGGTTGACGCCAGCAATATCTAGCCCAGTGCTTGTTAAATGAAAGGTGCTTAGTAAATGTTAAATGACATCAGATGATTTTCTCTGTATTTTGTATTTTTAAGGATTTTTAGGAAGCATACCCAGAAACTATGTTTATATGTTCTTTGGATGTGTTTCTGCTGATAAGTATGTTTTATTCATTTGTATTCTGTTTCTGTTGCTTTTGTTGTAATTTTTTTTAAAAAATAGGCCTGGTTTCAGGGTCCATTAGGGACAAATGATTCAGATTCTGGGGAACATGTCAACACCGTTTCCCTGTTCTGTGTAACACAGACCTTGACAGAGCTCTTCTTATTTTGTGTGCCCATTATTTGATCCTTCAGCTGAAGAAAAAAGGAGTAGATTGTCTTTCTTAAACTAAAGTATAACTGGCCAGCCCTTTTACAACTCTGAAAAGAAAGAAAAAAAATGTAGATTAAGATTCTGGAGTTACTTGTATTTTGTGGCTGTGTAAAATTAAAGCTGCAAAAAGTGTTAGTCAGAGAGCTCAGGCCCTTTCTAAATGTAAACCACTGACTGTTCTGAGCAGCGACGGCCCTGGGACTGGAGCCGTCTACTTCCCAGTGCCCATTATTTGGGCTACTCTGTGATTATTTTTTTTACTGATTTGCCTCATGAGTGTACATGTATGCACGTTATTTTTGATGCTTTAAAAAACATTAGTTATAGAGGATTTGTTACAGAGAATTAAAATGCTTCACTTTGGTCTCTTTATTTTGTGTGACCTTAAATTAGCATATCATTTCTAATTATACTTCTCTAATTTCTAATTACGCATTTCTAATAACACTTCCCATTAATGTTACAGAAACTTAAATTGCTGTTCAAATATGTGAAATGTAGTACGTTAGTGTTTCACCTGTTTCTGCTTGCAGTGCTAAGTAATAGCCACTTACCAGCACGTTAGCACTGGCCACTTGTAGCAGAATTGCTTGTGAGGCAGATGTAAGGGGATAGCTGCATTCCAGAGAACGCGGGGAAGAGCCTTCTCTTCCGTGTTTCTGTTAAATGAAAGGCGTTCTACTCTACTACTGTGATGAACCTTTTTTTTGTTTGTCTTTGCCAGCATCTGAACCCCTCTTTCCAAGTCTCTGAGTCTGTGCTGTCTGTCGGTTTGGGTGGCCGGCTGCTTGCTGAGTTTTGGCAGCTTTCTTCCTGTGCAGGACGCAGAGTCCTTACCAGAGGCAGGCCCCCTGGGTGTGGAGTGAGGCTGCAGTCCTGGATCATGGTGTCATCTTGGTTCCTACTTGATTTTGAAACATAATTCTTCAGCATTCCTGGTAATTCGTGGGGCCACCCGAGCCTCTCAGCAAATTCCTTTTCTGTGTAAGTCAGCTGAAGTTGTTTCCACAGCCAGCCACTAAGAAGCTTGACTGTCAATGTGGCTGTGTATAGTTCTGTCTTCCTGAATCTGAATCGGTGAGGCATATTGATGCTGAAGTCAAGTATCGGGTACTCAGAATTTTGCTCTCCTTTTTCTTCAGAGTATGTTCTATGTCTAGTATGTCTTACTCGATTTTCCAGTGAAGTATTCTTTCTGGTCTGTAGGTCTATGAGATGCATTAGTCTGTGTGGAGTGTTTTATTGAGTACTGTTCATGGACCAGACACTTGTTGTAGTGGCTGGAAATACAGCAGTAAAGGAGCAAAACTCCCAGACTTCATGGAGCTTATATTTGAGGAAGCAGACAGATAAATAAAATATGTCATATGTTAGATGATGATAAATGTGGTGATGCAAAAATTAAGCCAGGGAGGGAACAAAGAATGTGAATGAAAGGCCATTAGGATAGGGGTCGGGGTGATCTGGGAGGACACAATGAGATAGATCCTGAGGGGCTCAAGACAGAGGTGGGGAAGTGCTCAGCACTGCTCCCATTTCTTTTTTTTTTTTTTTAATTTTTAATTATTATGGATACACAGTAAGCTCCCATTTCTGCTGGGACGATTCGCAGGCCTAGGAAGGAACAGGGTTCACCCAGAGTGGTGCTCAGCTTCCAGATTTCCTTTGACTCCCGAGATGCTCTGATGGGTCCCGTGCACCGGTGGGACCTGTAGAAGCAGCAGTTTAAATGAGCAGCCAGCTGGAGGAGCCTGAGAGCAGCCTAAATTTAACTCAGCTGGTGTAGGTGTAAAGAGATTAAATAAGCAGTTATTGTAAATGTAGTTGTAAAGGCACATTTGGATACAAGAATTAACACTTTAAATACTTTACTATGAAAATTTAAGCACATGGTCTATTAAATCTGGACCATATGCTCGTTATCCTAATGTCTATTTTAGTTGTCCCACCACATGCAAAGAATGTGGAGGAGTACCAGCTTTTAGAAAAACATCATCAGGGAAACTGCTGTTGTGTTTCCTTATTTACCATACAAAAGCATTTGACACCTGATACATGCAAATGCAATATATGTAGAAAAGTCTAGGAATTGTAGAACGCTGGAAGCCTATCTCATTATGCAGAAAGACGCTCGCGCACTCTCTCTCTCTCTCTATATATATATGTAGAAGTAATTGTCATAGGAAAAATCCTTCCTCACCTGTACTTTTCAGTAAATATCTTATGACTGAATATTTATTTTTGTCAATGTGAATATTAAAGAAAAGCCTAAGTAGAAGCAATCTTAATATCTTGTTGATTACATTCCAGAAAAAAAAAAGAAATGGCAGAACATTAAGCTTGAACACCATTTACTATAATTACTCTGTGTGAAATGTAACTGGTTGCTGTCAAGCTTTGATTGAAACTTATTGAAGGCTGACGCCAGCTGCGTGCATTAATTGTCTCTGCAGGCAAATGCGCATGCACCCTCAGCATTTGGAAGCATGTTCTTTTCTGATTGATTTGTTGTAAACCATTTTATGATTCAGTTTGGATGAATGCTGCTATAAGTTCAGATTTATCTTTTGCTTCATTTCCAACAAATAAAGTCCTTTTAGCTAAATCCTAAGTACCTATATGTAAAGGGTATTTCCACATTTTGTAACACTGAGCATTTGAGAGAGGAGAACTTATATTATTTTAAAGAAGTGTTTTGAAACATGTTTCTAATAAAGGTTTCTAATGTCTTCCTTTTTTATACTATTAATATTTAACTCTTTTTAGATATATGGATTCCAATTTATGCATTAGTATTTTTAATAGAGTAGTTTGATCATAATAGAATATGTACTTTTTTATTTTTTTAATTGGAGGGTAGCAACCGCCAACTGAATTTTTTCTAGGAAAAATAATATTTAATCTTCATAAAATGTAAGTATTTAAAAAAGCATTGAGACAAACTTATTATTCTGTATATCCAAGTGATGAATACCAATTTGAGAATTTATTGGGATTGTGTACAAGTATATTTTCGTGGATGAATAACTACAGTGTTTGATTTGACAGATACCACATATGGCACCGAGCAGGCTGCACTAGAGTCTGTCAAGTATCTTGATTCATATTGGTCACAGTCTGAATTGAACAAAGATTCTAGGTGGAGCACAAACAGAAGGTGTTTATTCCTTTATTGCTCTACAGGGAGCATCTATTTTGAGTTCTGCAGGAACCAAAACAGTGTGAGAATTGCTTAAATTCATCTAAACACTTACACCGAGAAATATTTCAATAGCATTAGACTGGTAAGAATCTGCAGTAGACACTTGTTGCTTTTGGCTGCCTAGCATCTGTCCTCCCCGCTCCTGAAAGCACCCCGGTTTCCATGAGGAAAGCATAAGGCCTGTTCCCATGAGGAAGGGGAAGCAGAGCCCCCCCACCCCCTTTGGGCGTGGAACCTTGAGCTCCTGCAGTCTGGGGCCCTCCCACAGGGCTTTCTACCAGAGGTGGACTGTAGTGGCCACAGCGGAGGTTTCCACAGAGATGCTCTGACCCTTTCCCTGAACATTGCCAAGTGGTCTTTCTGGTCTCCCTGCCTGCTGTCTTTCAGAACCTTACTTTGATTCTCTGTGAATCTTCCAAAAATCCCCTTTTCCTTATGTGAACCAGAGTCAATTTTAGTTGCTTACAACCTTCACAGGAACTTTAATTGGCTCAAGAAGCATATCCTTTTAAAATCTAAAGTGAAGTTTTATTTTAGTAAAAGTGTTCAGCTGGCTCACATGACATGGTTTGATGCCATTTTAAACTCCATGGCTGGGAGACAGCTCTCACACTGGCCCTGTAGACCTTGCCAGGGGAACACTTTGTTTCTCTTTGTAGTTAGGTTTTGAAGATATGGTTTGTACAGATCTGAATAGCATGCCATAAAGGGACTTGGCAATGTTTTGCTGAATTGTATTTAAAATTTTAGGAATGCTTCTTATGCCCAAGCGTTTAAAGCCATTGTTGATCACTGGGTGTTGTGTATCATGAAGGGTAGCCAGACTAAAACATTTCTTTAACTCAGGTTTTTTTGTTTTTATTTTTGAGACAGGGTTTTGCTGTATTGCCCAGGCTGTTCTCAAATTCCTGGGCTCATCCTCTGAAGTCGCTGGAATTATAGATATGTGTCAGCTAAACTGAGTTTTTATATAATGTTGTTTTATTAAAATAAAATAAGTCCTTCTCTTCCCTCTCGTAATGTTAAAATGACAGTATTAGGGTTAGAAATATAAGATGATTAAACTTGAAGCATTACATTTTGAAATTCATTAATATAGAATAAAATGTACCTTTACCTTTGAAGGGCATTTATTTCCTGTTGAAATTAGAATATGGCTGGGAGAATTATGTATTAAAAAGAAATTAAACATTTTTCTTTCAATCGGAGTATGAACTAATGAAATGGAAAATTTGAGCATTTATGTTTAGATCTGTCACTGCATACTTTTTGTATTAGATCACTATCTATCACATCTTTTCATCTTAGGCCTTCTAGACAGTTAAGCATTCCTGTAAATTCATCCCATCTTTTATGAGAGAGTTCATGAAAAATGGCTTCTTAAACATACAGAAAACATTAATTATCTGAATCAAATCACTCAGTAGGATAAACTTTGATGGAGTCACATCAGCCATAGGTGAAAGAAAGCATTGACAGAGTAGGGAAGAGAGCACAGGAGAGGGGAGGTGAACTCCAGCATCTTTCTGCCGTCCCTGCCTAGGGTACCCAGGATACCAGAGAGGAAGCAGCCAAATGTTCCCAAAAGATAGATCTAGGCTCCCTTAAACCACAGTGAGGATGGGGCCTTGCAGGGGAAAACTCTCAGCCCTTCAGTTGCAGCCACTACCAGGGGAGAATGGCACGTACTCCCCATGGTGGCTTCGTGTCTGCTTTCCGCTTGCCAAGCACTCTGAGGGGCAAGCAGATGAGGCCCAAAGGAATCAGAAAATGCAGGCAACTGAAAATATCAATTTGAAAACCTTGAATTAATTCAGTTGGCTATTACAACCATTAAGCAAGATTAAGCCGCCACGAGAAGGGAGCAAGTGAGCGGAGTAAAGGCCTCATCCTAGGTTGTAAAGGTTTGGAGTTAAGAACACTGGGTTAAGCTATTTACTAATTTTGTGACATATTACTAATTGTGGCAGGTTACTTAGGTCTCTGAGCTTTCCTTTCTCTGTAAAATGAAAGTGACAATAATATCTATATTACAGAGTTGTTTTAAGGTCTATTACGTTTGTTACCTTTTAAAAGCTGCTTTGTAACAAGTATAAAACACGGCATACATACTAGTTACCTCATGGAGTTTCCATTTGTACCTGGGGTAGTGGAAAGTACGTGTATGGCTACTTCTGAGTTTTAGTGACGCATCAGTGGGTTAAGCTGACGCTTCCTTTTCTGCTCTCTGGACTGATAATTGGGAGACTGGATTGTGATGCTGTAGATCTGCTTTTGCTCCTAACGAGCTCTGTGCTTCTCAAACTTCCCACCAAAGTAGGACAGTGTGAAACATGCATTCGAAGTGTGCTGTGCTTACAGTTTCTCTAAAATCTCAGTTTATTTAATAATTTTACATAAAGTTTACCGTCTGACCTATACAATGTATGTTTATATTATACTATGTATACCTTTTAACTTACCTGCGATTGAGATGTTAACAGGCCGGCTGGAGCACTGCCTGCTGGGTTAACGAGGGCAGGATGGAACCGCCCAAGCCTGCGGTTTCTGTGATCACAGGGCACACACCCAACCCTTGAACTCTTCCTACCCTGTGAAAGAGGAGGATTGGACTCTAGGAGGCCTGGTGTCCCCTTCTGAGAACTTATTCTGTGAAATGGTGTGTAACAGATATTGCAAGGAACTCTTGACCTGATTACAAAATCAAATTATATGAAACACTCATTTTTACAAGCTGGTTTCTAGATATTGCGTAATCCTTATCCACATAAGCCAGTCAGAGAGGGCTTTGCTCAGGGTTTATTATTGTAGAGCCCACAAATTAACAAATTTTATGTGCTTAAAATATTTTTGATGGTTAGCCATCAGTACATGCCATTTCATTATGGTTTTCTCTCTTCTTTCCTTTATAAGCTTAAAAGTTGCTGAGCTCCAGAGCCAAGAAGGCAGGCTGAGCACTGAGCATGGTCCTGGCCTCCTGCCCACTTTAAGGCTTCACCACAATGAAAGCATGGGCTATAAAAGGGGGAAAAAAGTATAATGATAAACCAATAAATACCAAGGAAAAGCGGGGAAAGGAGTCTTTGACAAATAAGATATAAAACTCTTTTGGAATGTACGATTGGTTTTACAGCTGAGGCTAGTTGAAAGTTCTAGCCTTGCTGTACTGGAAGGGGGCTTTCGGTCAGTGCAAGTCAGCAGCAGTTTTAGAGGGCACGATTCAGAAATGAGGTTTCCCCAGACGGTATATCGAAGGGCTGTTTATTAAGTTATAATAGAGATCAGTCCCCTCTCCCCACTTCCCAGTGTGTGCGGGCACACGCACACACTCCTAAAACACAGGGAGCTGGCATGTATTCTCAGGCAAAACAGACAAAAATTACCTCTTCTTTTTAAACATGGAACTAAATTCAGAAAACTAAGACTTCTGATATAGATTTTCGTGCACAGAATAAAATCCACTCCCCGTTCTGTGGGGTCCACTGATCAACACCCAGGCTCTGTTCTGTTCATATCAAGTAAAGCCTGCCTATCCTGGGCCAAAGAGTTCAGAATTCCCCACTGACGGGACAAGGCCTCCCCTTAAATGCGCAAGCTGGCGCAGTAGCAGGGAGGCAGTTCCCACTCTCCTGCATTGCCGTCCTGAATGAACGCACAGTCGGGGTCATCGACATACGAGAATTGGCAGCACAAAAGAAAAAAGGCTGAGCCTTAAGGAGGGAGCTAATGCAGAAACAATGATATTACAATAAAGAGCTATTAGGTTTATTAAAAAAGACTGCTGAAGGAAAAATTTAAGTAGAAATAAGAAAATGAAGTTAAAGTCGTCTTCTAAAAATGTAGAGCAAAGACCAAAAAATGTAAGAGGTTCAACATTTAACTTATAAAAGTTAGAAGGAAAGAGAGGAAAGGAAATTATCAAAACAGCAAGGGAAGATAATTCCCAGAGATGGAAAAGATACACATCTTTATAGTAAGAGGAGCTTCTTAAAGCCAGAATAATTAATTAAAAAGAGTCACTGTGGGTATGTATGTATTTGTGAGATTTCACTGCTCCAAAGATTAAGAGAAGATAAGAGATCATTAAGTTTTCAGAGAGAAAGAAAAATAAGTTGGCCTGTTTATAAAGAAGTATCAAACTGGCATCAGATGTTCTGTCAGCAACACTGGATGCTATAGGTATTGCCTACAAAACCCAAAGGTAAATACACTTTTTTAACCTGGAATTCTGTACCTGAGGTGTAACAGCAGAATAAAGACATTTTCAGATGTGCAAGGCCTAAAAAACTTAGCCTCTCAAATACCCTTACTAAGAAGACAGTTGAGCATGCACACCAGTAAAATGAAGGAATAACCAAGAAAGCCTTGGCCTTCAGGAAACAGAGGAACCAACCCGATTGTTCAGTGAAAGCAAATCTTTGCAGGAACAATGACTGTAAAATAGGTCCAGATAACAGCCATTCCAAATGGGACCAGAAGTACAAAAGACTCTTGAAGCAAAGCAGTAACTGACAACTTGGGGATAACCTCTATCTCCCTGCCATCTGGTACCCCGTAAAGAAAGCAATTGGAAACCCCAAGAAAACCTCCATTGGTGTGTCAGTTTGTGGGAGAAAGCCATGCTTTAAAACAGTAAGAAAAGTGGGTCAATTTATCTTACAATTAGAATTTTTTAATTTTTTGGAGTTGTCAAGAGATTATGACATTAGAATTGTAAAGAATGAAATATAATTTTAGCATAATTCTTAGCCTGGCATTAAATAATAATTATATATCATAATGTAGGTGCTAATTATTGATTTTCAACATTTAGAACTGGTCTGTGATAAAGAAGTCTTGGTAGCTGTTTACTTCCAGATACAAATGGTTACAGTCTTGATGTTGTTAAAGGAAAAGTGTAGCTGACCCAAGGCGGGTTGTGGACGCTGGGAGGAAGAGTGTGCTGCGGCTCCAGTATCGGTGGGGAGTTGACATGCGTGGCCCACTCAGTGGGCGGGACGTTTATTAGTAATTATACTGTATGTGCTTATACTCATAACTGGAATAGGGGTAGAATCGGGATGGGCAGTTGAAGATTAGTGTAGAAGTGCTAATTTCTAATTTTTAAATTTAGGATCAATAGATACATAAAATATAAATATATTAAATATTATATATTTATTATATTAAATCCAGAAACCTAGGTACATGTTTACTTTTTAGGGATACAGAGATAACTCCCAGAAGAATGAAAAACAAGAACAGTCAGAAATTTTATTCTGGGGAATGGGACATGGTGTGGGGAGGAAAAATGGAAACACATAAATTTTTATGTATTATGAGATTTTTTTCTGTGCTCTCGTATTTTGAGAAAACAAGACATTTAAAACTATTTTCTAGTCTAGTGTTTCACTAAGTTAGACCTATAATGAAGTTTTATTAAAGAAGGTTAATTGAAATAATTATCTATTTGAATTATTTGAGAATGGCTTTAGGTAATAAAGTAATATGAAAACTGTTACTTTGATCTTGGCTTTTAAAACTGAGTTATCATTTTGGAAAACAACAACAAAAAGTCAAATGAACAATTCTTCCTCCCGTTACTAAACCTAACACTTTCTTTTTCCTGAAAACATTTGTGCTTTTATACTATCAGTTGTATGCATGTAGAATGTAAGTCAATCTAGCTCACAGTTAATGGATTTGCAATTTAATCCTGAATCTGGTGGACTAAGTCATTGATAACAGGAATAATATCTTATGTTGTAAACCATGGTGTAGGAGTGAGGATGGGCCTTCAGAATCCTTCCACCACTGTGTTCTATGTATAAAGTAGACATTTGACTGTCATTTGGAGTTGACTGAAAAGCAAAAATCTAAATCTGTATTCTTGGTGCCATTCTGTTTCTACTTTAAAGATAAACCCGGAATAGAGTGAGCTGGTAAGAACTACCTCAAAAGACAGAAACACTGCAGTAACTTCAGCAAAACAAAAGTGTCTCCTATACTCAAGAAGGGTACTTGTTGCCATGCCACTCATCACTTTTGTGCCTTCTGAGTAGCTGGGCTTTAGGCACAGCCCACCGCATCTGGCTACTTTTTAAATTTTTTATAGAGACAGGGTCTCACTATGTTGCCCAAGCCAGTCTCAAACTCCTGGCCTCAAGTGATCCTCCTGCCTTGGCTCCCAAAGTGCTGGGATTACAGGCTTGAGCCACTGTGCCTGGCCTACTTCTGTGGCTTTAAGTAGGATTGATAATTCCTATTTATTTTTCCCCAAGCAAATTTCTGCTATGCGACTATATCCAAAAGTTCTAATTCTTTCATCCTGGCAGAAACAACTTATTTATAAAACAAGCAACTGGCTCACTGGCCATAGTTTGCTGGCCCTTGGTGTAATAGTTAAGAACATGCAGTCTGGAACTAGACCACCTAGATATAAATCTTGGCTCCCCTATTAATTGTGGGACTCAGTTTTCCAATTTTTAGCATGAAGAAAATGGAAGTGCCAGTGCCATAGAGTTTTGTGAGCATTAAATGAGGTAGAGTATGTAAAGTGTTTGAGAACAGTGCCTGACACACAGCAACTGCTCTTTAAGTTTTGGCTATTATTGAAATAGGGTACAAGTGGCTGTTAAGTTTACTCTCACATGCTAACTCAATCTGGTGAGTGTTTGGCCATGTTCCTGTTCAGTGGAAATAATGCTGTCTGACTAGCTGTGTTTGAGGGGAAAGGGAAGACCACGGTAGTTGGGCCAGGTCTTTGCTACCTCTTGTAAATCATCCTGCCATTAACCTCTCCCTGATCAGGAATATAATACTACATTGAAATATTTCTATTAGAAAATTGATTCAACTCAAAATTAACTCAGGTTCCACTGAGTTTTACAGAAACACAATTAATATAAATTTATGGTTAGCAAATAATGAATATATAAACCACCTTTTAAAAATGTTATAACTCCAATTTATCTTGGTGACATTTTACAGAAATAATATTTAGAGAACTAAGCAATTTGTTGAACAGAATGAACTAAGTGGAATATAAACATGAAATGCATTTATTTTTCTCCAGTTACTGCTTTCAGCTGAGCTTTTTAAAATCACTTTTTTCAATTCATTCTTGTGTTATTGACAGCTCCAATAACTTTCTAGTCACTTTTGGTAGTTCAAAAGATAAAAATAGCTCCTTAGTTTAGCCCAGTTAAAAATTTTGATGTCATGTCCAATTCAGAAGTATACCCTTGTTCTAGTTCCAGCCATGTTGGAGTAACAGAGACCATTTTTGCCTATCTACCTTAAGTCACTAGAAAATTGAGCAAATATTTGAAACAGCTATTTTCAGACATTGGATTACAGGTCTGTGATCCTGAGAGGAAAGAATCAAACTAGGGAAGTACTAAAATCACTGTCACTTTCTACCTAGCGGCATTTTCCAGACTACAGTGTAAGGAGGAGGAGCCTAAGCAGTCTGTGGAAGTGTCTCTGAGGAGGCTGAAGTGGATTCAGTATGTTGGATATACCACAGGAGAGGAAGTAGCTACACAGAAGAATAGTTCCAGAAATTTGCACGGGAGCGACCTTCAATTTGTTGTTGAATGCAAAGATGTACTTTCATATGATAAAACTCAACAAGGCCAGGCAAAGAAGGACCAGGGAACTATAAGAAGAATAATTCCCAGAGTTCCCACAGACATGAACTGGAAAACATTCTGAGCAGCAAAGAGGCTTTGTAGGACACGCTGTGAATTGAGTTGAACCCAGAAGGATTATGCGTTAGTAGGGCAAAACTGTCCTTAAAATGGAGTTCTCTAGACCTTTCTTAACAAAGCTTAAAAACAAGCCTTGAAGTGATCCACTTGCTGGGCAAAGAACTGTTTGTGATACAATGCCCAATATGCTTTCACGGCATGTACATAATCTTAGCACACAACTAAACCTCATTATATCTAGTAGCCAGTAAAAAATTAGTAGACATGATGAAGCAGGAAAATGTGACTGAGGAGAAAAAGCAGTTGGTAGAAACAGAGATATAACAGAGGTGATGGAATTTGTAGGAAAGGACTTCAAAGCAGCTGTTATATTTGTGCTCTAAGATTTAAAAGAAGAAATGAACCTAATGAGAGAAATGGAAGATGTAAAACAGAACTGTGTGGAATGTCTAGGGCTAAAATTTATAGTCTCATGCATGAATAATTTGCTACGTAGTGTTAACAGCAGACTAGATACTGCAAAAGAAAAATTAAGTGAATTTGAAGACACAGAAGTAGAAACTATCAAAGCCAGAGCTCGCAAAGTGAAAAGACCTAAAAATGAAAATTAACAGAGACTCAGTGACATATGGGGCAGCATTAAATAGTCTAACATGTAATTGGAGTCCCAACAGTAACAGTGGATATGGGGATAGAAAGAATATTTGAAAAAATAATGGCCAAAAGTTTTCTAAATTTAGTGAAAACTAATTAAGTTTTTATGCCTTAAGACATCTATTGTACATAGTGAATTAACTTTTGTCCTGTGTATTGAAGAGGTATGAACTGTCATTGGGAGATTTAAAAATACTCCTTCATATTATTTCCTGTTAGCTGTATTCTCTCACAAAATCCTAGTTGAGAAAGGCTACTGTAGATCAACCGCTAAAAATTTAAAAGAAGTATAGCAATTAAGCCAGTAGTGAAGATAGAATGGAGTATTAAAAATGCTTAACCCAAGGAAGATAAGGAAAGAAGAATAAGTAAAAAGGACAGAGGATAAAAATGGAAAATAATTAGCAAGCTGGTAATTTAAAACCCAACCAGGTTGATAGTTACTTTAAATGTAAATTTTCTATACAGTACAATTAAGGAAGAGATTGTCAGGTTGATTAAACAAGTAAGACTCAATTATATGCTGTTTATAAAACACACACTTTAACTATAAAGGCACAATATAGGTTAAAACCAAAAGGATAGAAGAAAATATGCCATGCTAACAATAGAAAAGAAAGCTGAAGTAGCTATGTTAATACTAGACAAACTAGGCTTTAGGACAAGGAATGTTATTTGGGTTAAAGAGACATGTTTCATAATAACAGACTCAATTCACCAAGAAGACACACCAATCCTAAATGTTAATTTCCAGCACTGAAATGAATAAATCCACTATTTTGGTTGTCCTGACATTTTCAGAGAACTCCACACATCATCAAAAGAATTCACATTCTTTTCAAGTTGCACATGGGATATTCCTCACAATAGAATGATGGTCTGTAAAATAAATCTCAAGTTTTAAAAGGTGGAAATAATACAGAATATATTCTCTGACCCCCAACAGAATTAAATTAGAAATAAATAACAGAAATATATTTGAAAAGCCCCGAAACACTTGGAAATTAAAGGAATACATTTCTAAGTAGGCTGTGGGTCAAAAAAGAAATCACATGAGAAATTAGAAAATATTTTGAACTTAGCAAAAATGAAAACATATTAAATTTTGTGGGGTATAGCTAAAGCAGGGCTTAAAGGGAAATTGTAACTTAAAAAACTTACATTAGAAAAAAAGAAAGGTCTAGAATCAGTGCTCTAAACTTCTACCTTAAGAGCAGAAACTAGTGAAATAGATTATGCACAAACAATGGAGAAAAATCAGTAAAACCAAAGCTGATTCTTGGAAAATGTCAAAAAAAAAAAAATATGTAATATTGCTAGTCAACCAGATCAAGGAAATGAAAGGAGGGGAGAGGGAGGGAGGAGGATGAGAGAGGGAAAGGGGTTACCGATGTCAGGATTGAAAGGTTATTACAAATCCTACAGACATTTGAAGAACAATGGAATATTATGAGCAACTCTATGTCCGCAAATTTACCAACTTGCAAGACATACAATTACCAAAACATGACATGAGAAGAAATAGGAAATCTGAATACCTCAGTACTTGTTTAAGAAATTGAACTTGTAATTAAGAATTTTCCCATAAAGGAAACTCTGGGCGCAGATGGCTTTACTGGTAAATTCTATCAGCTATTTATGGAAGAAATATTACCAGTCCTACTCAGGCTCATTCAGAAATAGGGAAGCAGAACATATTTCCAGGCTCGTGTTTTGAGGCCAGCATTACCTTCCTACTAGAAGAAAACTAAAATATTGCAAGGGCAAAAATATGCAGATAAATATCCCTCATGAAAACAGATGTAAAAGTCCTAACAAAATTTTAGCATATCAAATCCAATGATACATAAACAGGTAAGATATCATAAATAAGTGGGATTTATCTCATTTATAAATCAATTAATGTAATCTACCATATTAACAGAAAAAAAGAAAAATTGTTTGACTATCTCAATATTTGCAGAAAAAGCATTTGACAGAATTCAATATTGATTCATGATTCGGGAAAAAATGTAATAAATTAGAAATAGAAAGATATTTCCTCAACCTGAAAAATGGCCTTTATAAAATACAGCTATCATAGTTAATGATGAAAAACTGAACACTTTCCCACTAAAAATGGAAACAAGAATGTCTGCTCCCTTCACTCCTATTCAACATTGTCCTGTAGTTTCTAGTCAGTGCAGGAAAGCAAGAAAAAGAAATGAAAGGAATGCAGAATGGAAAGAAGAATTGAAACATTCTATTCATAGATGTCATGATTATGTTTAGAGAAAATTTTAAGGAGTCTACCAAAAACAATATTTGAACTAGTAAGTGAATTGAGTAGAGTCACTGGATACAAGGTCAAAATATATGATGAATTGTATGTCTATATACTTGCAAGGAACATTGCAAAATGAAATTTTAAAAAATCCTTACCATTTGCAATAGCATTAAAAACCATGAAAAATATAAATTTAACAAAATATGTGCAAGATCTACACACTCAAAACTACATATTACAAAACGTGCAGAACAACATATGTGCAAGATCTGTACACTGAAAACTCAAACATGGCTAAGAGAAATGAAAGAAGACTGAAGTGATTGGAGAGACATAACATGTTCATAGATCAGAAGATGCAATACTTTATGATGTCATTTCTCTTCAACTTTATAGATTTAATGGAATCCTAGTTAAAAATCCTAGTAGACTTTTTGTGTGAAATGACAAGGTGATTCTAAAATGTTTGTGGAAATGCACATGAACAAAGTTGGCTGAATTACACTGCCTGGTTTCAAGACTCACTATAAAGGTATAGAAATCAAGACAGCGGGATCCTGGTGTGAGAACAGACATACAGAGTGATGGAACAGAACTGAAATTCCAAAAATAGACCCACAGTGTATGTGGTCAGGGACTCACTGGTGGAGAGGACCCGTGATCTGTCCTCCGCATTTGAGGGAGTGCCAGTCCACCCCTAGGACCCACCTCACCTCCCTTCTACATCCTGACTCCGACTCCTCCCTTCTGGGGCTGGGAGGAGGCTGGATCAAGGAGCTCCTCTCACCGCTGGGCTGCGTCCCCTGGGTGGCATGTGCGCAGTGCTGGCTCTCCTGTGGCCTCTCTCGGTGCCACGGCTCCCTGAGGTAGGTCTGACTGCAGCTCTCCGCTGCCCGCCACCCTGGGCCTCCGTGGCAGAGACTGCCGGCTGTTCCCAGATAGTGACTCTTCCCTTCTTCCTTTCAGCCCTAGTATCGCTGAGCTCCGCCTGGCTCAGATCCAGCTAGCTCAGCACAGCCCCGCCCGTCTCCCGGATAGCTTCGGGATGGCCCTGGGATGGCCCTGTGACAAAGTTTCTGCTGGCTGCGATGTGAACTTGGCGGGCAGTGTTTCTTGTCAGCCCCCGCAGATGAGGACAACACCCAGTTGGGGTTGGGTGCACAACAACAAGAGGGAGAATTCAGGAATGCCTACAAGTTTGGAATTTTTTAAAAGGAGAAATAAGCTTCAGCCTTTTTAAAGCCTGTGTTCTTTTCATTCGTCATAACTCAAATGTCTTTGCCTAGCCGGTGTCTCCTGTGCAGGGCCCACGCGCCTTCCCTGGTGTTGAGAAGAGACTCGCATCCTTCCCACACCGGGAAGCGAGAGTGCAGGCTGCCGCCAGGGTTCACACCGGCCCTCGCCTGCTGTCCTCCTCCCCCTCGGGTCGCCTGCCTGCGCGCGTGGACAGCGGTGGCCCGGTGCTGGTCTGCGGCTCTTGCAGGCACCCGGGTCTCCTCGGCCTCCTCCCTTGACCCCCACCCGCCGGCCTGCTGCACTGGTCGGGGAGCAGACGCGAACAGCGCCCACCCTCCTCGGTAGGACTGCGGTAACTGCGTTCTTCCTCTCCTTCCCAGCGCTCCCGCGTGGCCTGGACGCAGGCGTGGCGGGGGGCTGGAGCTCGGCCTGGGCGGGGATGGGGCGGCGCAGCCCCGCTTGTCATCTCATACGAAGTAGTGTTTCAGAATAATCTTGGTCGTAGTTTTATTAGCAGTGTTATTTCAGGACAAATTTCACGAAGGATTATTTTATGCCACTCAATAAACCGTAAGCTTAATTGCTGCAGTCTGGGTAGAAGCATATTTGTTTTACAGTTTAAGCCTCACTAACTGATTTAATAGACTAGCCAAAAGCAATTTCAGATACTTCCATTTATTACAAATGATCAATCTTTGTTGTTTCTAAGATAAAATGAAACTGAAATAAAATGTTTATATGATGTTATTTAAATCATATTATATTTAATTCCTATAAAATGGAAGATAAAATGCCAGAACTTAGAGCTTATCCTTTAATTATCTATCCAATTTTAAGATAGAGCTGCATAATTTACAGTGTCTCAGTTCATGGACAATTAGATTGTTTTTGAAAATAAAGATTTTTCAAGTTAATTCACATTATACTTTTGGCTTTAAATAATAAGAGTTATTTCTAAATAATAACTTTGCTGTGTACCAAGTTAACATTTGATAGTTTAAAATAAAAATTCTATTTTATGACTCCATTAGGTTGTAAGGGGGCATTATAAATTGCTTTTATATACAAGACACATACGTGTATGTACACAGGCATATTGAATCATTAAAAATTGCTCATCAGGACAGCCATGGATATGTCCTTTTGTAATGGTTTGCCTCAGATTTATTTTGGACTTATGCATCTGTTACGATTTTTGTCTTTGTCTTAATCAGCCCATGCTGTGAGGTTTGGTTATTTTATTGCAAGCAGCTGCGTAAAGCTTTTTTCTGTTAAAAACTACAATCTTTTATAGTACTGCCATAGCTCACGTATTACACACTTGGGCAGCAGATTAGAAGCAAATAAACAGTAGAACTAGATGAAATGCTTGATGTCACTATATTTCATGATACCGTCACAGAAAAACTCCTCTTTTGGGACAGTTTAAAATAAATGTGTTGAAATTTTAAAAAATCATATCGAAGGACACAGTAATGTAGATTTTCATTCTTAGGTTATGTTGAACATGAAACTTCTTATGCTGAGTTTAACTACAAATATTGTTACTATTCTGAGGGTTAATACCACGCCATTTCCTTGGTTTGATGCTGAGAAATACATACATAAAAGTGTATATATTTAGTGACTTTATAAGATTATCAGGAGTCTGAAATTCCAAGCCTCTGGCCCTAATGGGAACTTTTGGAATATATAAACCCTTTTATAAACTTAAACTTCATTCAAGCTTTTGTGTGACAGTTTGAAACATTTTCAGTTTCAGGCTGTAGACATCAGATTCAGCTGGCCTTTGAGTCTGTGCTAAACCAGGCTGGGTTCCGGGACAGGGATTGTCCGTTGTGTCTTATTTCTACGTCAAGCCTAAGAGGCAGATTGCTCCCGTATCAAAGATACGGAAATTGAGTCCTGAAACCTTTCCAAGGTCACGTAGGTAATTAAGGATATTTGAGCCAAGATATATTGATTGCCCCATTCTACCATTTAGGATTTTTGTTAATTAAGAAAAATGCTCTGAAAATAATTTTCACAGTGTAAACATATTGTTGCATCGATGGCACATAAATGGTTGCAGATGTAGACGGTTCTTGACATTTTTAGTTAACTGAAGCGATATGGACAGTTTGCTATTTTAGATGAACCATCCCTTATGTTTGGAATTCATTTTTATTTCTACTACTACCCTCTTAATTCAGACTTCTGTTGCTTGCCACCTAAACTAATTGAGCATCTTGTAATTAGACTCTGGAATTTTATCATCAGTATGTTTAAGGCCATATAACTGCCAGATTAATTTTATTCCAAAACCCACAGTGGTTCACATTGCTTACCCCAGAAACAGTGTACACTCACCTGGCATTGCAGACTCTAATCTTGCTTCCCAGGTTTGCCCTTCCCATCCCGTGTCCCTGCCCTGTCGCAGCCATTGAGACCCCTGCTGTTGTGTAGGGCCCTGCCTGTCCCCAGTGCCCCTCCTCGGGGAAGACTTTCCCGGGCTCCTCCTACAGCCCTTTGTTTATTCCTCTCGTTCAGTACCTAACAGTTGAGCTCTGAACCACAAAATCTAGAAAATTCAGGTAAACAGAATAAATTTGGGCACACGGTCCAAAGATTACCTTCTTCACACATTTGCAGTCCCCTGTGTCTGGTTTCTGGTATAGGCACCCTTAAGATGATCCCAATTTACTTTCTTAACATTCTTTTTCCTAGTTTGTTCATGGATGGATTTTAAGTATGCCAGAAAGGACATTAGTTTTATTTCCGTTTTAGTAAGTTGGAAATGTAATCATTTTCACTCTTTACTTAGCTTGTTTACTTGACTTTCTATGTTAATTTCTTCACATATTTATAATTTGGCTTCTTAAATCATACTGTATTTCATACCATTAAAATACGATTTGTATGCAGAGTTACTTATCTTCACACTTTAAGGTATGCAAAGATTGTCTGCTGCCTAGTGATATATTTAGATAACCTTGATGGACCACTTTGAAAAGAGGTTCTGAGTATTAATTCACAAGGAGCCACTCCAAGGGGTGAGGAGACTTTCAGTGAGCAGCTTGAAAAGTTACTGCTGGCGGTAGTCCTCCTCAGCTGTCTAGACACCAAGATCCGGGATCACGGAGGAGCCACAAGGCCATGAAAGTCAGCTCCTCACTACACTTGACAAAAAATGTGATTCAATTAAACAGAAAGGTGCTTGTTCTGGGTGAGGAGGCCTACAGGGATGAGCATGCCGGCTAGCCTTGGTCCTGTGAAATAGTGATGTAGGTGTATTTCTTCTTGAGTGTTTCATTATACCCCGTAATTTATTTTCTGTTTTCATAGAGGTTCTGTGGAATGTGTTTATAAACTTAACATAATACAAAGAAAGATATTATTTACAAGCTTAGTTTTTAGGATGCAAGTCATGACATGCTGATAAATATGAGTTTCTGAAATCAGGATATCCAGTAAATTTCCAGAGTTCTAATTATTTGCTCACTTCTTACTATATTGTGTAGAAAGCCCTAATATGTGCCTTTTATTAAACATTAGAATAGTAACTGCCAAGTTAACTTTTCCAAGTTTCCAGTGAGTAAGAAGTCATTTATTATATATAGTCTGAGGTTGAAATGTTTCTTAGGGACAAGCTTGCTTTTTATTCTGTATTTATGAAAAGATAGTTGTAGAATCATGGCGAGCTTAATCATTTCAAACAATGGAAGGACGTTGTTTAAGAAATTGTATGCTGAATTATTTTCTAAAGCATAATGGACCCTGGTGTACTTTTAAAATTGTAAATCATACATTGGATTTAAAGGAAAAGATAAAGAATAAAAAGTACAAGTAATAACAACTAGTATAGAGGCAAAAACTTTGCCTATTCTCATTAAATATACATCTATACATATGTGATTACAGTCTAACAGTAAGAAGGTGAAAATTAAAAGACTGTTGTGGTACCTCCATGTCAAAGGTCAGTGTTAGTGGCTTTGTTTGCCTTAAGTCTTTCATGATACCTTTATTCCAGTTTAGTCAAAATATGTATTATATCTACATCTAGTGATGTCTTAATAGTGTACTTAAGTACTTGTTTGCTTTTTATTTCCAATATCTGACCTCCGTGGTAGTGCAGGTGTGGAGTTGCCTCTTGCTTCCCTAGCGCAGTACAGGTGGGATTCAGCGAGGGCGGCCACAGTCTTCGCTGTCACGAGAGGGGCAGGAGGGGCAGTGTGGTGATGAGTGTGCTCCGTCTGCCGATGAACGCCTCGAGGGCTGTGTGTCCTCACCTGTGAAATGGGGTTATGGTACCTCAAGGAATTGGTGTGGGAATTAAACGAGTTTAGAAAGTTCTCAGAACAGGGCCTGGCACATAACAAGCACTCCCAGATTAAGCGTTCCCTGCCTGCTGCTATGCATTGTCCAAGGCTCCTTATTGTCATGTAGCTGTTCATACATAAATGTAAATGTTTTTTAAAATGACTTCTGCTTTTTCTGCTGAAAAAAGTAAAAAGAGGAAAAAAAGGAAAGAAAGATGGACTGGTAGATCGATAGATTTCTTCAACGGCTTTTGTAGTTCAATTAGACATAAAAAGCATTTGACAGTAGAGAGGACTCTAGAGGAACTGGAGCATGGAAAGCGTCTAGCTCCATGTTGGTCACCATGGTACAGTCACAGCACTTAGAGGGGCACCGTGAGTCACTCTGCTGGATCAGTGTAAGAGTCGTCCAGACAGTTGCTGGCTGGAGTGTGCAGGGCTGTAGTGCTATTGGGATGCGCGAGAACGTTTGGGGCAGCGGGAGCGAGCGTGCGGTCACGCTGTCCTGGCACGCACCCGACGCGCGGCTCCCTCCCCTTTCTCTTTTACAGGCTCTCTGGGAGCTTATATGAGTGGAAACCACAGCTGCTGGCTTTTCTAGTGAATACGTGATCAGCCAGTGATTGACTTGTATTTACCATTCTCCAGCGACTCCTCTCAGACATCCGGCCACTGTGTAAGTGGTGAAGAATGGGTCTCCTATGAGTGTTCACACGCCAGAACACACCGCGCAGGCATAGCTTCACGTTGACGGCCTCTGCGTCGTAGAAAGACCTATGAGAGGAGGTGACACTTCTTTACTGGAGAAAGACTGGTTTCAAATTAGGAGAGAAGAACTCATTTTCATGTTTCGGTGAGAGCTCAGCACCTTGACGGAGTCAGTGCACCCCAAATGTCGGGAGGCCCTTCCTGCCTTTGTGCGACGTCAGAGCACTGTTGCTGCACCTGGAGGGGACTGGCCAGGGAGGACATGAGTGATCCCACGGACTGTTCACAATGGCAAGATCATGGTGGAACTAAGATTCACAAAAGTAAAACGCACCCCTGTGGTACCTGGCAGCCCCAGATCTAGCTCCCTAGACGGCGCCCTTTCTCCTCTGCCGCGCAGTGTGCGGGGGAAGTCGCCAGTCTGCTTGTGAGTGATTTCTCCTCTTTATCAAGTACTTACGGCCTTCACAACGCCCAGAGGGGCTGTTGATGTACAGTGAGGTATTAGAAGTCCTCTAGAACAGAGGTCTGAATCCTTTCTGAGTTGAAGCAAGCAAAGAGCTCACACCTGGCTGTCTGCAGTCTGATAGGGGCTTGTCTTGGGGGTGACTGTCCATCTGCTGTTAAAAGACAGAGGACGGTAGTGATTCATTAGCTATTGGAGACTTGAAATTTCCTATTTAATGAGCTTTAAATTATGGGTGCTGTTTTCCAGAAAGAAGAAACATAATGAATATGTCCTTAGCCTTTTTTTTTATGTTTTTAATTAGTTGCTTTAGCAGTAGAATAAGAAGAGTATTCATATTAACTACTTGCTACCAATATGCAGCAGTGGCACAAATATTCTATAGTGATTTTATACTGATTTGCCAGCAAAACATACGACTTCAGCTGATGGGTCAGACGTCTGGTAGTTCCTTGGGGATACAGGAGAGTCACCTGCATGCATATGTGGGCGGGCGTGGGACAAGTTCTCCTGTCGCAACTCATCCTCACTCAGGACATGCAGAAAACAAGAACCTGAAACACGTAGTAAATAAACATTGTGTTTGCTGAGTGATGCGGTGGCTTTTAAGGCCCTCGGCAGATTAGTTTGGTGCAACTGTGGTACTGAAAGAATTTTCGGAGGAGTGAGCAAAAGCTGCGCACCGTGACCGGCTGGGCTGGGTGGGCCGGGAGGTGCGGGCGAGGCGTGTGCCCAGGGAGGGTCACCGCATGCTGGGGTGATAAGTGCGGCCTCGGAGCCCCGCTTGCCAGGCCCACCTCCGCAGTGGAAACCAACTCCCTGACAGCTTCTCTGGCCTGGAGATACCTTTTCCATATTTTCAATTTGTTTCTTCCTTCTAAAAGAAGAAGGTAGAGGAGACTACAACTTTTAAGGAACTCCTGAATTTTTTAAATTAAAAAGCATTTTTTGTTTAAAATTAACACAAACTATACTTGATAAGCACATTTTTTGAACACGGTCTTTAAGTATAATTTTATCTGTTATATTCATAATCATGGGCAAAGGTGTAAAAGATATTTGAGCATTAAATATGCTTTTAACGTGTCCCTTATATTGCTGATGTCATGGAGTGCCGCTAAAAACAGATCTGCTAAACTAACAACTTCTGTGTAATCCGCTGAAAGAACAGCCACAGGGGCAAGGTCACAGGAAAGGGGGCTTGACAAGATGCTGTGTGAGATTTTGTTCCCTTGGTTGTGTCACAGAGCCACGGTGGCCCTCCTGTTCCCAGAGCCCCCTTTATAGAACTCTAGGTCAGTCTTCAGAAATATTTCAGTCTACTTATTTCTGTTTTTCTCTCTTTATCATTTACATGGAGCTATCCACTGCAAACATAGAAGCTTGGTTGCATTTGACCATGAGGTAAAAATGCCATTATGCTAGCCTGCTAATACTGTGTGTGCGCAGTAGGTCCTCACTTAATGTCGTCACTGGGTTCTTTAAGTGACTTTAAGTAGAAGGATCTGTAGCAGGTCCTCAAATAACGTCCTGTTGTTCAACACCTTTTCGTTATAGCATTGATGAGAAAAAAATGGTTTTGCGACTATTAAAGTCACAGTTTGCAAGAACCTATAGAAAACATTGAGTACTTGCTATACATATTTTAACTGCATTTTAATATGAAACAATGAGGACAAAAACTAGTATTATAAGCTCTTAAGGCTTACCTGTCAGCAATTTAAATTTCTGCGTCTCAATCCAGAGCCCGTATTTACATCCGAGGCTTTATTTCCACTACCCCAGGGCCACTCGTATCTCTGTAGGCTTTGTTAGGAATCCAACATTGTTAGGAACTCACGCTTTTTTCCCCTTATATTTCTAGTAATTGTAGCCATTTTAAGGAAGAATGTATCTACTTTATTTTGAGACATTCTTAGTAGGCTCCTTAAAGACAAAAATAATAAATGTACACATTTAAGCATGTAAAAATAAAGTCTGGTGCAAAGGCAGTTTATTGGGGGCAAGAATGGTCTTTTTCAGCTCTTGGTTTGCCACATGCAAAAGAATGAACTTCAATGCATATCTGTCACAATATGTAAAAATTCACAAAAATGGATCACAGACCTAAATATAAAACCCGAAAACAGAAACTCCTGTAACAAAATTTAGGGGACAAAATCATCTATGATGCGATCTTGGGTTAGAAATCAAAGTTTTCTTGGATGAGACACCAAAAACATGATCCGTGTGAAAAAAAAAGTGAAAAACATTGTACTTTATAGAAATTAAGAATGTCTTTTCTCAGAAAACACCATTAAGAGACTGGAAAGACAAGCCCAGACTAAGAGAAAACACGCGCCAATCATATATCTGATAAAAGATTTACATCCAAAGTATATAAAGAATTCTCAAAATTCAGTGGTAAGAACAAGCAACCTAATTAGAAAATGGCCGAGAGATTTGAGCAGACGCTTCGCTGCAGATGTGTGGATGGCAGAGAAGCACAGACAGATGCTCGGCGGCGTCGGTCCTTAGGGAATACAAGCCAAAACCACAGTGCGACTGCGGGACACCTATTAGAATGGCTAGAATTAAAGACTATACTAAGTGTTTCTTCCATATTAAGAATTAGTTCTCTGTGATCTGTGATTTTTTATAATTGCAAATATTTTTCTTTCTATTTGCCATTGTCTTTTAACTTTGCTCAGGCTTGCTTTTCTTTTCTTTTTCCTTTTTTTTTCTTTTGCTTTTTAAGAGCTTCTTCATGCGTAAAAGTGTATTAGTCTTTGCTTACCTGTGGGTGAGCGAGTTAGGCTGGGCCCATCAGGCAGGTTTGGTCCTGCGAGGCCCAGTCGCATGCTTGGTAGCCGTCCAGCTTGGCTGGCGCATGCAGGGTGGACCCCAGTGAGGACCAGAGAGTCTCGGCCTATGCCCGCCGCTTCCGCTGTGTCCCACGCAAGGCCTGAGGCCTGCAGGTGCTGGTTTGTCACCACCTGCCTTGGGCTCGGGGCGTTGGGCCTGTGGATGCAGTTAGCCCGACTTTGATGGCCCTTAATTGTTTTTTAAATGACAGCTTTCTGCTTGTGTTTGTGTAATACCTTTTTCTTCTTTGCATCCTTCCCTCTTTTTTTTCTTCCTTCCGTGGACCTCAGAAATAAAATTTATTAGAAGTAAACTTTCTCAGTTTACTGTGGTTATTTTTCCTCCCCTTCTCCCTTCTTTCCTCTTTCCTCTTTCTTCTTATTCCTAAGACTTCATAGAATTAATATATTTCAAGGTATTTCCAAAATTCAAGTCTTCCTGGAAGTGTAGTTCGCATCTATTCCCGAACTCAAAGAAGAAAAAGTAGTAAGAGCAGCTCGAAGTTGAGCACCATGCGTTGCAGTTGTGTGGCTTGACTAAAGCAGCGTAGTTTGGAAGCCCTCCGCTGGCAGGCTGCAGGCGCCGTCGTGAGGACGCGGGGACCGGCGCGGAGCCGACAGCAGGGCCCGCGCGCTCCACGGCGGCGGCTCGGCAGCGGCGGGCTCTTGTGTGACTTAGATGCACCTTATCGAAAAATTTCTTCCACACCATTCTTAGTTTTAACACAGAATTGGCTGTTATTATACTTCTTTATTTTGAGGGTAAACTTTTCAGAATTACTTCAGAAATGTAAGTTTGAAAAAAAGAAGAGGGAAAATAGCTATTTTATATCCAATATTTTCCTTTCTCCAAAACATGCTTTTTTTCAACCTAAAAAGTTTCTCATGTGTCCTTTTATCATAACAAGTCATTACTAAAATCGAAATCATAAAACACAGAAATTCAGTTTTTACGAAATCAGCTCACTTGAATGGGCATATGTGATGTTGCTGCCAGGTGGACAAGCAGAAATTGTTCTCCAAAGGCCGACTTATGCCACTGTATTTTAAGTGCTTGTTAGATTTGCTGTAAAACACTGAAGAACAGTGTTTAGTGACTTTTTTAACCGTGGAACTGAGGGGGGCGTACTTAGAGAAAGCAGCAAACAGGAGGGGTCAATAATAGAGAAGGAGGCCGCGCATGGCTCACGCCTGTGATCCCAGCACTTTGGGAGGCCAAGACGGGAGGATCGCTTTAGGCCAGGAGGTCGAGACCAGCCTGGCAACATAGCCCCTATTTCTACAAAAAATTTAAAAATTAGCTGGGCGTGGTGGTGCATGCCTGTAGTCCCAGCTACTCGAGAGGTTGAGGCAGGAGGATGGCTTGAGTCCGGGAGATGGAGCCACTGTGCCCCAGACTGAGTGACAGAGCGAGTCCCTGTCTCTAAGGAAAAAAAATAGTAAAATACAGAGAGAATAACAACAGCGTGGTGACCCAAGGACTCTGGTCCTGGAGGACACAGATGGGATTCATTTTTAAACTGGAGAAAGGATTCTCCTCCCTCGGAGCCCACTGGTGTCGGAGGTGAAGAACGGGGTGTGATCTGAGGAGACGGAGGCTGGGGACTGACATGTTGCACACACACATGTGAGAGCCAGCCCGACAGCCCCAGGCTGGAGGGACAGGAGAGAGGGGTCTGCTGCAGGGGTGTGACCGGGAGGGGCTGGCCGGGGAGGGGGAGAGCGAGCTGCTGCCTGGCTCCCGTGCCAGGTTGAACTCCGAGGAGCCCCGTCTGATGGAATGAGTGATGCTCTGCGGCCGTGTCGCACCGAGTGTAGATCCAGAGAAGGAAAAGGAACGGTGTGGGACACAGTGGGGAGTTGGCGGGCTGTGTGCACGAAAGAGGAAAGGCGAAGGCCAAGGAAACGGTGAGAGTGTGGCCGAGGTGTGGCAGGAGTGGGAGGGACAGGCTGGGCGGACGGGAAGCGCGCGCGTGAGCGAGCCGTGGGCCGGCGGGGATAGGAGCCCGCTGCAGGCTGCAGGCGAAGCGGAAGACTCCGCTGCCTGTGGCTTCAGCAGGAGCTTGGGCGAGTTTTCCTGAGGCCTCTGGGGACGGTTGCTGGCGTGGTTCGGCTGCTTAGGGATGAGGTACCCAGACCTTTGCAGCCTGCTGCTTTGCCGCCCTCATCGTGTGGCTCTTCGCTTGTGGACTTCTCGTCCTGTGTCCTGACACTTGGATTTTGTATTTAGGAATGGCAGTTTTTCTTATTAAGTAGTTATTTGCCCCACATCCCTATTCTCTTATGTTTCTTTGCTTAGCTTATAACTTCTTTTTGTGCGTACACTGTTTTTTTACAAGCATTTTGCCTTTAGGATAGCCTTATTTCTTTTATAGTGCGATTTCTAATTCGTTTATTAGTTCTGTGACAGTGTTATTTTGGTTCTCAGTGTTTTCATAGCTCTGCAATCTCATTTTTCATTCCAGTCTATTTATCATCGCCTCTTTGAATTGCATGTATTGATTTCATGTCATCTCCAAATTATTTCACAGTAAAAGCACTTCTGGGCACGTCCCTTCAGTCACTGTGTTAGGCTTCCGTGCATAAAGGACCGTGTCTTTAGCATGCCATGTAGGTGCCTCCACTGTCCTCAGTGGGAGGCTTGTTTGGTTTGCCTTGCGGAGTGGGGAGCTGGCATGTTTTTGTAGAGTTCCCACGCCCTGTCTTTTGTCTCTCACATTTTGCAGCATGGGCCTCTGTTCGGGCTGTTGCACAGTGAATAAGCTTTGGGTCGAGGGCTCGGTATTGCTTTTTTTTTGCTTGTCATCTGAGGGAAGGGGAGAAGGGTTGGTGGGACTCACCCAGTGGCCTGGAGGCTGTCCATTACAGAGCTTTACCGAAGTCCTGTCCCAGGGCTCCCTCCGCCTGGCTGGTCATACCTGTTTCCCTTGAGATGTACCCTTTGCTCAACATCGTTTCCCAGCTCAGGACAGGGGCCTGAAATTTTAGGACAGTAGATCTCTGGTGTTCATGGGCCCTGCTCCTGTCCCCGTCCCCCAGCTCCTGCGGCTTTTCCGCTGCAGATAGGAACGATGGGTGCAGTCCATGGGTGTGCACACGTGTGTGTGGGGACGGGGCAGGGATGAAGGCTGCACTCCCTCCATGATGCAAGGTTGGAGCAGAGGCCAGAGCAGCCTTACAGGCCCTGACTTCAGGCCTCCACTGTCCTGTCCGTGTGGAGGAAAAGGAGATTCCCTGCATCCCAGGGTAGACAGAAGGGCACGTGAGATAACGCCTGTGCGTCACCTGCCACCAGAGTCTGCTGCTATCAGCAGATGTCAGTTCCAGCAGTTGACTCTTCACAGACCTCTCACTCGGGTACTTTTCCCACTCAGTTATTTTGGTCCTGCTGATTGTGTTTCATTTATTTTCACTTTTGCCTTACTTTTTACTACATCTGTGCTTGATTCTCGGGAATGATTAGTGATTAGATGATCATGATCATATTCTCTTTCTTTCTCCAGCTTTCCTCTTACCAGATAAAAGCCAAAATGGCTATCTCGTCACTCTGTGGGACCATCTGATGAGAAACCTTGTTTCTCAAAAAGTGTTTGGATTTTTGAATTTTTTGTTGGGCTGCCTTCACACCCCTTTTTCTTCACATGGGAAGAGGCGTTGTGATAGTATCAACACTTTTCAAAGTTCTGCCCATTCACCCTCTTTGCCCCATGAGGCCTCTGGGGTGGGATGTGGTTCCAAGTCCACCGTGCTGTGCCCATACTCGAGATCTATTGCTTGCATTCCCTGGCCCCTGCTTTTCACAATTATGGTGTAAGATTGCCATTTTTTCTTTCTCATTGCTCTTTCTGTCCCCACCGCTCATCCTCTCCCTCATTGGTTTTTCAACTAATTTTTGTTGCTTTTATTGGGTTTAAAGAGAGAGTCTAGGGATGAGTTGTAAGCTAGCTGAATATCCTTAAAAAATCTACAATATACATTTTAAATTTGTAATCAATGCATGTTACATTTTTAGTGTTTAAAGAGTTTTCCATTTAAAATACTGCTTAATTTTAAACTCTGCGTTTCAAACAGTTTTTCAGAGGTACACCTTGGTAAATCAATCCATTGTTGACACGTACCATATTTTGTGTAGCGGTGGTGGCAGAGCTTTGATCTGTTGCTAGGATAGCAGTGACGTGCACTTACCGTGTCCGGAACTTCCCTGTACGTGTTCTTCTGCAACAGGGCGGGAGCACAGGGATCGCCCCCTGTGGACCTACCGTTTTGGGGTGTCTGATCCTCAGGACACCGGTGAGCCAAGCAAAGGGGAGCGACCTGTCTCCCGTTCATCGCCCGCACGCTCAGCAGTGCATGCAAGAAGCGAGTCGTGAGATGCGGGTGGGAAGGAAAACTGGCAACACTTAGATTAATTCCAAATATAGTTTATTTCCAGCTGTGCCTTAAAGTGGTTGGAAATATGAAGCTGTAAAAAACCTATAAAAACATGTTTATTAAACCTGCAGCTTAAGTTTATATTCATATATGAGCAGACTGAATAACTAGGAAGTCTACAGCTGGCCAATGTTGTGAGGTTTTCCCCCAACAGTTTATGATTACAATTTTGGCCAATGTTATTTTAACTTATATTCTGTTAATACTATACAGTAAACATTTTACAGGTACATATCTGGTGATTTTTATCAATTAGCTAACTGAACCTGGAAAAGCCATAGGTGTGAGTGAATATATTCATTCATGTTGTTACATGTTGTGGGTAGTTCTTGCCGGTTTAGATAAGAATTTTAGTTGTTTCTTGGTAGCTTTGTTTTTATTTTTGTTTCATGTTTGGGGGAAGGTTATTTGGGTTTTGTTTTTCTTGAGATATGGCTTAGAGTTTTGAAAAACTGTCTAGATATGGGATATATTTTACAAAAATAGTTTCTTTCCAGTAAGTTAGAGTTGCTTCATCTTGCTTGGCTATACTCTGAAGAATGGCTTATCTCACTTTCTTAATATGAAACAGTCGTTGACTAGTTCTCTAAATAACGAAATCTTCATGTACTGTCCTTTTACAGAATGTTTGGTGATTTTCCCAATGAGTAATGCTGACTAGTTCACCTGTATAGTTTTAGTCATGGTCAAATACCATGCTTGTTTTAATTTGCTCATTGTGCTGTTTATTTTCTGTTTAAAGGTTAAAAAAAAGTGAGCTGTTCTACACTGGCTGGTCTCTAGTAGGAGACCTCAGAAAGCGCAGTGCGGGGCGCATGAGGCATCAGCCGGGCACCGTGCTGAGGTTTTGTGCGTCGCTGTGGTCAGTTCCTGTGTTGTTCATGCCTCGGGGCTTTTCCTACAGCACTAGCCCTAAAAGCCACAGGGAGAGGTGGAGGTGGCCAGTGGCCGAGAGCAGGGACCGAGGAGAAGGTCTGCAGCCAAGTGCACGGGAGGCGGAAGGCTGTGCGTCCTTCCCTCCTGTGGGCCTCGCCGATTCGTTTCTCTTCAGCAACACTTGCCCAGCGGGAGCTGACCACTGTGTGATTTTGCTTCGAAGGTTTCTGGAATTGTCGCTAGTCAATACCAAACAAGACTGGTAAAAATTCATTTCCCTTTTGTTCTGGTTATCCAGTTCAGTCGCGCTGATTAACCCTCACTGAGGCTGTGTCCTGGCAGAGGGTAGCTGTTTGAGGAGCGGGGTCTCTGGTCTTGCTCGTGGGAGGTGGCTGGCCACTGGGAAGGCAGGCGCGCTGCAGGCCCGGCGTGGCGCACCCGTCAATGGCGCGCGTGCGTGAGCGGGGGCTGGCGACCCGCCTCGGAGCTCAGTCTGCCGTCTTGCCAGATGACCGTGACGGTAGCAGTGGCCTCACAGGATTCTTTCAGACACTGTGAGAAATAGTGTGTTAAATTACATAGTGCATAATGAGTTCTCAATAAATGGTGGTAATTTATCTATTACTAATGGTGTTGCTGTGGCAGAATCTTCAGATTCTCAGCATGTGAGCTACTTTTGGTAAGGAAACTCTGAAGTATTCGTGTCTTCATGTCCATTCCGTTGTTTGGTCGTTTTTAGGTAACATCAAATACTTTTACACCTTGTTTCTACCACTAATATTTTACTGTCTGTCTGTAGGGTAACACCTGGTAAACTGTGAGAAGTGCCTGCCCAGATGTTTGTGTTTATACCAGAGAAAAGACGTCTGGATAGTGAGAGTTTTCCACTTATATCTAAAGCCCTTTATTAGAACCCTCATTAATGAAAACACGGAGGTCCAAGTGTTACGAAACACATTGAGAGTGCGCACTCTTCCTGTCGTTACAGTGCAGCCAGCACAGTTTAGAAAGGCAAGGAGACCGTGGCTGTGTGGCCGCCACGCTTCATTTCACATCTGATGGTAGCTGGCAGGGGCGGCGCGTCGAGCTTTCCAAAAGGAGCATCTTTCATATTTTTCTTTCCCACTTTCCCTCCTGTGTTATCTTCTAAAGATAAGTGGTTAACATGTTCTGTTCCTCCTCCTCGATTTTGAAAGAATGGGAGATGATTTTAAACTTTCGGGAAATACTCTCTGAATGTCCTCTAGAAAAAAGCTGCTTTTTGGTAAAAGATAGACCAGTAGAAGAAGAGATGCCCCTTACCATGTGTGTCATTTCATCAGCCTTTGTCCTTGTGGTAGGCGGCCTCTGACAGGGCCTTCTAGTGTGACACCATGCAGTCCCCTCCGTGGAGGGGGGCGGCTGTGACTCAGAGTGATGGGATGTCACCTTTCAGGTACATTGTTAAAAAGACCATGGCTTCTGTCCTGTGCCTCATTTCCCTCGACTCTCTCGCCCTGGCAGTGCGTGTCGGGAGGCGGCCCTGCGGTGTCTCGCGGGCAGGACCGCGCAGGCCTGCTAGCCGTGGGGGGTCCGGGGCAGGGGCCCCAGCCTCCGAGAGGCCCTGAGCTAGAGGGTCTCTAGCACTGCCTGGATTCCTGGCCCACAGAACCTATGAAAGGTAAATGTTTGTTGTTTTAAACCACTAAGTTTTAGAGTAATTTGCAACGCACAACACTAACTAATACAGCTATGATTTAATCGTTACAGTAGACGATGAAACTGTTGCTTCATAAAGCACAGACTACATGGTTTACACTTTACTATATTCTCACCATCCAGATGGATTAGGAAATATTTTTGCATAATTGGTTTGTTTTCGATATTTGAGAGAGATTTTTTCTTTAAAGAATAAAATTATAAACACAACTCTGAGGGGTGGAATCTGTAGATATCAAAGTGTTAAGTTTTACAACTCATTTCACTAGTTAGATGATTTATCTAATGAGGGAAACGTGAAACATTGCATTTGTAGCAAACCTCCCTATATTAAAAATAATTCAATCAAGATTTTTCTTTAAGGCTGGTTTATATGTTTGTATTCATTTGATACCACAAGTAAGTTATACATACATATTTTATACACACCACAAAACTAATCTCAAAACAGAGAACATATCCAGCCTAGTCATAATCCTGGTAATATACTTAGGGATAATAATATGACTTTAAATCAATTATATATAGTTTATAATATACATTAACATGTCTATAGCAATAACTAGGGATTAGAATGGAAAAATGCAACACATATATAAACAGACATATTATTGCACTATATTTTTACTATGGGTAGGAGATTTCTGTTCTTGTAGCAGTAGTAATGTGTCTGATACATGTTTGCAGCTACAGAAGGGTCCATTGGATCACTTTTTCCTATTAGTTTATTTCTCTAGGCAATTGCCATGTTTAACTTCAAGCAAACCTAGGATAGGTTTATGTTCAGAAGTCTATTAGAAAAATCTCACCTTAGATCAGGTTTGCTGGTAACACTTTTCCTGCATACCATGGGGCGGCTATATTATAATCATTTGGTTTCTGGGTGTCTTCCCTCCCCTAGGTCATTTTTGCATGACACAGGTTGCCTAGACTGTGGAACACACCGCCATCACAGCATCGACTGACTCTGTCCCCAGTTTGTGCTATGTGGCATCCTGTTGCCCTGGCAGGTGAACTGTGGGGATGCCGTGCAGACCTTCTCACCTCCGCTGCGTCGGTGACTAGGACATTGGGCGTGTTGAAATGAACTGGAGGTCACGTCAGAGTTTCTTTGGTTTTGAACAGAAACCATCGTTGCAGCCAAAAGGGAGCTCACGGGAGGCTGAAGGGGCCGCCAGAGACTCTTGGTGGCAAGAGACTCTAGACCCGGGCCATCTAGTACCGTGGCCACTAACTACATGTGGCTGTTTAAATGTAAATTGATTAAAATAAACTAAAAACTTGAGCCACACTAGTCTCATTTCAAGTGCTTGGTAGCTGCCTGTGGCTGATGACTTCCATATTAGACAGTGCAGACGTAGACCATTTCCACCATCACAGAGTGTTCTCTCTGGCAGCAGCCCGTATACCACCTTACCTGAAGGCCTTGCCTTGAATTTATGAGCCCAGCCATTCCTTCCATTGTGCCATTCAGGAGCCAGGCTGCAGCAGAGCGTGTTGATTGGTCCAGCTGACATCGTTTACCCACCTCTCGGCTCTGCTGGGTGGGAGGAGGGTTGGGCAGGAGAAGCCGTCAAAGACCTTTGGAACTGCCAGGGCGAGTACCTGAGTTCACAGCCCCCAGGACAGCACCCGGTGGCAGAGGAGTGTGCAGTGCTGTTGGTGGGTGCTGGTGACCCAGAATGCACAGACAGTCTTTAAAATGCATCCTGACAGTCTTTAAAACAGGTTTTAAATGCAAGATTTTGTGTCCATTTGGTATATAACTCTACATTTTTCCAAAGACCAAAAAAAAAAAAAATGCTTCAGCAAATATTTGTTGTAAAAAGTGCATATAAACGTTTAAAAATAAGTATAATTTTGTTTTTAATGAATACAACTTAGGTGTGCCTATTTCTCTAGCAGTGTATGAGATAATAGATTTTAAAGTTTTCTATAATAAATATTAATGAAAGCTGTATAACAAAGGTTTTAATTTGTAATTTGCTCTGGAGAAACTTTTCTTTTTGATGTCCACCCGTTTCTTCCCTTGCCCTAGTCCTTAAAAGTGTTAGAGTTTCTGCTAAATGCCCCTTTACCATAAGCCACATACAGCTCCAACTAATATATTTTAGGTAGGTTCTACTGAAGTTGAACCAATTACGTTTTTGTCCTCACATGTTCCCCTGCCTTGCTTCTTTCAGTGTATGTGTATTTTCATTGCTTTATAACGTGCTAAAGCCTCAGGGAATAGGAAGTGTTACAACACTTTAACCATTGGTCACAAATTGAAGAATAAATATTTTTATGGTTTTTGTCCGATTGTGACATGGTCTGTTACCAGAGCAGTAAGCATGCCGTGTTTGTTCACACAGCCCACTCTTCTCTGACCCTGACGCTTGCGTTGTGAAAGTGAGGGGAGTCGGTGTTGTGAGCATCGAGCCCTGATCTGTGGAGCAAGCTCTTGCCTAAGCCCCGTGACACAGTTCCACAGGAATCCGCCACAGTGGACATTCGGATCCAAAGCTAACATTTTACTGCAATGTTTCTTCCCACAGTTCAAGGAAAAAACAACCTTAAGTGGGGCTTTCTATTTTTGAGAGAGGATTTATATGTAATTCAAAAGTGGTAAAATTCTAGAAGGCAGAGATCACTTCTAATCATACCAGCAAATGCCCATAATGTGGTATCTACATGACTTCCAACTTCCAGTCTTTGTTTTACGTGACCACCTTTATTAGCGTGGCTTCTTTCTCCATGAAGTCATAAAAAAAGGGAAAAGACAAAGGCTAAAACACAAAGCATGGCATTTCCCACCTTTAAATGTTCCTGGAATGTGCCTTATAATCTAAAATCATAGGTTACGTTCATTGATTTACATATTACATTGTAATTGTGAAATGTCAGTGTTTAAGTTATTTAATATATATAAATATAAATGAGGGAAATAGCATCTGTATTTGGTATTATTTTACACTTTGAGTTTAGGAATTTGGTCTGGGAGCAAAAGAGCTGGTGGTCTCAGATTGCTGCCAGCATCTTCCCCTGACATTGTAGGGTCCTGTAACTCCCAAGAGGCAGCAGGGAATACAGTTGGTGGGGGAGATCACCACGTTTTAAAAATTGTATTTCTTGCCTTCTCTGGCAAAAGCTTACTATTCCAAAGCCTTTGCTAGTACAGGTTGCTACTTCACTATAAGTTTAAGTAGTATCAAGAGATTATTATCTAGGTGAAAAAATTCTTGATGTCTTCTCAGAATATTATATAAAATGATGAAAAAAATTATGGACAGGAGTATGACATTCAAGTATATTTTCATTCTATCCAAATAATATGTAAACATGAAGACATCATGTTACATGATTAAAATAGTTTTGCCGCTTGTAGTAGTGACTGCTAATTGCCTACCCGTTTTCTTTTTCCCTTAGTAATAGAGTCCCGATTTTATTCTCTATGCTATGGCAAAACATTCAGCAAGGAAACTCATTCCGTAGCCAGCTCCAACTA
This sequence comes from Propithecus coquereli, assembly GCF_000956105.1. Taxonomy (NCBI): domain Eukaryota; kingdom Metazoa; phylum Chordata; class Mammalia; order Primates; family Indriidae; genus Propithecus; species Propithecus coquereli. The sequence continues at coordinate 2,970,708 of NW_012149986.1, read as the reverse complement.
CACGTGACCAACTCCTAGCCAGTGAGATGCAAGCAGAAGTTGTTGGCCAGTACTTAGTCAGTGGCTCTGAAAATGGGGCACCCTTTTGCCATTCTCCTTTTCCTCCTTCCCGCTGCTTGGTTTGCAGACATGATTGCAAGGTTTCAGCAGCCTTTTTGGACCACGAGATAACCTGGAGGATAGAAGATGTAGTCTGAGGATAGCAAAGAAGAAACATTCAGGAAGCCTTGTGTCTGGCTTATAGAGTGGCCATTTGTGAACTTCGTGCAGCCCTAGGAAAACTGGCCCCCAGATTTGTTGTTGACTTCTAAAGTTTCAAGGAAGTGGTTAAATCAAAGGAGTAAAATTAGTATAAAGTAGACAGGGAAAAGGTTGACAGTCTGGCAGCATCACATAGTAAAGTACTGACTGCCAGAGACTTGCCCCCTTGCTCCTCACTTGTTAATAATGCTCACCCTCCATGCTCTTCGCTCGTTGGAAAAGAGAATCCTTGAAATGCAGTGCAAAATCTTTTAAAAGTATTCAGAAAATGCATATGAAATCATGGTTATTGCAAGTAAACTTGATCACGATTATGAGCAGAAGTGTTACGTTTAAAAATGTAGTTCCACTAACAGGAACCAAGATGTGGGGAGGAAATGTACAAGATGAGCTTGGAACATTTTGTGATACCAGATAACAGGAAGTTATCAAAGATTATTTTCGTTGTGTCAAAAGGACTTCAGAGCCAATCTAAGCATGTTTCCACTGGCCAAAGATGGGTGGTTTGAGCATAATAAAGATAATAACTGCAGTGGGTTGTCATGGATCAAATAGGCTAAAATCTGTAAGTTGATGATTTTCCAAGGTAAGTTCACCTTTGGAGGATACTAGGGATCCAGCTGGGATTTTGAAAACTAGTAAATAAAAGAAAAGAACCACTTACGAACTACAATTACATTACTCATTTTTATGTTATTTGTAGATCACAAGCAAAGGAAATAAAGATATCCATTTTGGGTGTTTCATCCTCTTGTTTTATCTGTGGCTTCAGACGATGGTTCAAAGCCATCCCCTTCCAGAATCTTGAGCCCAAAAAGAGAATTCAGCGTGTGCATGGACAGAGCTTGGATATTTACAGCTCTGCTCACTCCTGCCCAGCATGTGGCCGCTTTATCCCGTAGTCAGGGAGCAACAGTGACCATGCCTGCCTTCCTCCTGCGGCTAGCACCACCAGACTTTTCATTTGATAAGTAAACAGTTTAAAAATTATCTGGTAATTTCACTAAGCATTATTGACTGTCATCATTAACTTTAACATAGCTTATTGTTTATTTTCATCGCATTATTTAGTGCCATACAGAAGGAAACATAATTCATACCTGATGGATTTGTTTTCTGCACACACATATCCCCTGCTAAATTCGTTACATGTTCAATGATTAGGTAATTGGCGGTCAAAATGTTAAATCTTTTGCAGAAATTGTGGTAGAGTGTTACATAGCAGTTTAACAACGTTTTTTCCAGCAGTTTATTGATTTGGGGGGAAATTCGTTGGAGCTTTTGGGTGGGCTAAGAATAAATTATTATTTTTCCCGTTTAGAATGATAGATTCCCGGTCTTCAAATACGTTGCTATTCAATGGCTTTTAAAACACAGACAACTTATTCGAGAAGCCAATAAGCATTTTCATTCTGTGCACAGAAGTGGATTTCAGCAATCTGAGTGCACTGCGGGAATCCCTTCCTCCTTCCGCTTCAGCCCGGGGCCCGCGTGGCCTGGACAGGCACACTGCGCCATCCTGAATCTCGCTTTCCTGCGTCTCGCTCAGTGTCCCAACTCCAGCTCTCCACAGACCTCACTGAGGCACCCGGTCCGGGACGCTTTCACTCTCAGTCATCTCCCTCCTGTCCTTTCTTCCCTCCTCACCCAGCTTAGATTTCACGGACCTCTGCGATGATCACTTCCTCACTAATGACCTTAACTACCTTCCCAGCAACCTGGGGGGTGGGGCAATTATAAGGATTGAATGAGTTAATACGTGCAAAGCACTTAGGTTTACACAGTATTATCACATAGTATCTGCTCAATAAATGTCAACTATTGCTATTACCAGCTCTCTCCTCTCTTCTTGTACTTGTCTGGCTAAGTTTCAGCTTATCTGCCTACTCTGTGCCTGACCCCAAATAGCTAGAAATTGCTTGAAACAAACAGGTAACCATGCTAACTCATCTCCTCCTGACCACAGAGCTCCAATGTGTGATCACTTTTGCCCAGCAATACTGTCACAATTCCCTAACATGTTTGCTTTCCCACTTCCCAAAATGTGTGTTCGGGTCTCTTTCCTTAATCCACCTATACTTCCAAACGTTTTCAGGCACAAATAACAGGAAATACTATTTTAGCTGACTTAATAAGAAAATATCCTGTAATATCCCAAGAAGTCACAGAGTAAGGCATCTTTGGGATTGGTAAATTGAGCAGCGTGATGACGTCTTTCTGCTTTGCCTTCTCGAGTTTGGAGACTTTGCCCTTGCTGGCTTCCATCCTGGTTACAAGGTGGCTGCGGCATGTCCAAGTGTCACATGTAGACATGACAAGATCCTCGAAGAAGACCTGCCGATTCCTGGCTGTCTTTATTTCGGTGAAGAAACTCTCTGCTGGAAGAACCGTGCAGATGTAACTTCCTTGCAGAGAGGGTGGGCGGGGGCGGCGGGAAGGGTACCTCGTGGCAGGGGCTGCTTTAGCTGAGCAACAGCATCCTCTGCGCTTCCTGCTGCAGTGAGCGCTTCTCGAGGCCTTGCCGAGTCTTCTGTCTGAACAGCCTTCCTAAGCGACCCTATTCAGGCCCTGGCTTGGAATGCCCTCCCTGCGACGCCGATCACTGGCAAGCGTGGCCCCCGGGTCCAGTCTCACGCGCGCCTGCTCCGCTGTGTGTGGAGACTCCGCACGGTTGCGGGGCCAGAGCCCCCTCCTCTTCCCGTCTTCTCGGTGTTGATGCGGGACACTCCCACACGAAGCCAGAAAGTCTAGCTGTTGGAGTGATTACCTTGCCCTCCACGCTCATTTCGCTAGCAGCTTCAGATAACACTTGTCCCAAGTTCCTCCGCATCTCCCTCTCTGCGCTGGCCCGTTGCCGTCGAAGCCCCGTCGTATGCACTTGGACGACAACCGTACCCTCCTGTGCACCCTGCTGGGATCCTGCCCCGCAGTCTGTTTCTCCCACGCTTACAAAGGGACTTCTTAAAACGCAAGTCACGTTATGTCAGTAACTGCTCGAAACCCTCCAGCGTCTCTTGCACCACTTGTGTAGAGTAAAATGTAGCTTTGACCCTGCCCGTCCAGCCCGTGTCGCACCCCTCGCTCTCATCCTTTCCCATCGGCCGCAGTGGCCTCCTGCCTCGGACAGGGCGCCGCCTCTGCGCCTTCTCACAAGGCTCCCCGTGCCGTGTCCTTCCTGGTCTCCACGTGGCTGCCTGCTTATCGTTGGCCTCGCCTTTATCCAAAGCCTTCCGGGACCACCCATCGAAATGAGTCATGGGGTGCTGCGGCCCCCAAGCCCTGCGTCGTGGACCGGGACTGGTCGGTGGCCTGTCAGGGACGGGGCCGCAGAGCTCCTCGCACAGCCCCGCCCTCTGTCTGTGGAACTGGCTGCCAGGAAACTCGGGCGGCAGGAGGTGACAGCTGCTGGGCAGCAAAACTTCACCTGCGTTTGCAGCGGCCCCGGCCCCGTCTCCCCGTCTCCCCGCCGTCCGCGTCACTGCCCGCTCCCGCCCCCAGTTTGTGGGTCGTTGCCTTCCATGAAACCGATCCCTGGTGCCAGAAATGTTGGGGACTGACCTAGTGCACTGCCTCAGAACGTTTTTCCCCACCGAAACTTCTCTTCGTGACACCCCTCACGATCTCTCTTCTCTCTGGGCCGTGTGCGTGCTTACTGCCTTGTCTTCCTCTCCCCCCGTGGCACGGTAGCTTTGTGAGGCCAGGAATGGTCCGTCTTCTTCACACGGTGTGTGCAGCGCCTAGGACGGTGTCATCACATATTAGGCCACTCGACCAATAAATTAATAATCGAACAAATGAATTTTATTTGCAGAAAGTAAAACAGATAATCTCCCACTCAGCTTTATCTGACTATTTTTGAGAGAGAGCGAAAACTACTAGTTATGTTATTGTGTCATTCATGTTTTAGGAGAGCAAGCAGATTGACTCTGGATACTCTAAATGGAAAGAAGATTTATTGTAAGGCTACTGGAGTCCATAGATTGATAGAGAATGAGGCTTAGAGCACAAACTGGAGCCCAGAAGCCCTTGCTCTAGACAGTCTCCCGTGGTGGGTTTGCACAATGCTGCCCCACGTTGCCTGTGACCTCAGCAAGTCTCCATGCTACAAGGCGCCCCTTCGGGCGCTCCGACCTGGGAAATAGCACCCAACAAGCCAGGCCTGATTTAGATGCCCGCCCCGCTGTGCCGGGCAGAGAGGAGAGGGTCTGCTCCGTGGCTTCAGTTGCGGGGATCCTCTGCTGTCAGAGCTATAGACAGTGGAGGAAGGGTAGGCAGGGGGTGGGGTGGTCTCCAAAAGCAAGACCAGGATTTTAATGGGGGCAGTGGATGTTGAGCAGCCCAAACATGACAAACAATCAAAGCATCTTGGGAACTTGTTTTTGAAGTTTCTCTCCAAGCTTGTTGGAGCCCTACCACAACTAGCATGCACGTCCGCCTGCCCCCTTCATCCTCGTGGCTCCCAATGACCACATCGCTTCCTCAAGTCCATGAAAGTTGTCAGACTCAAAATGGAGTCATTAGTGTTAAAAAAAACAACAAAACTTGAAAAGTCCCTGACAAACAGAGCCAGGGAAGGCCATGAGGAGAGGGTTCTCATGCTTGTGTGCCTCATAACTATCAAAAAAACTGTGCAAAAACCACAACCTTGCACAAAAGTACCTCTGCAAGGACATCTGCCCAGCAACTGCCTGTCCACCTTCAGGCTGGCGTCACCCTTGTTACTGATCTTTGTGGCCAAGGATAATTATTTCAGAACAATTACGTAATCTTCCTCATTTTTCCTCTAAAACCGTTCGTCTTCCTTTACCTGTCTGCATATGCACATAATTTACTATGGCTTGCGTATTCCCATCGCAATGCCGTACTCCCTAGTGAATATCTTTTTCTTTCAGAGAGCTTCTCTCTGTTTGTTACTTAGGTTGACAAACCCACACTTTCGCTGGAGAATGACAGTCTCACAGCAGTGTTTCTCAGAAGATGCTCTTGAAGCCCAGTGGCTTACTGTCCCCCCTAGAGTAAACCCCAGGTCCGTCTGGGCCCGTGGGACCCACAGGCTCGGGCGTTGTTCTGCGCTCCAGCCGTACTGGCCTCCTCTTGCTCCTCAGGTGAGTCAGACTCAGCCCCACAGACCTGTCACCGTGCGCTCCTCCTGGGGACACGCGGGCTCCTCGTTTCCTCCTGGCATCTGCTCCAGTGTCCCCTGTTCGGAATCTGTCCCTGGCCATCCTGTCTGAACGGAGCCCACCCTTTGCCCAGTCTCTCTCCTCTCCACTGTCTGACAGTAGGTGCTTGTTTGCTTGCTGTGGGGCTTCCCTATGACAGTGTTTCGCTCCACGGGGCAGAAGCTTTGTTTTGTTTTGTTCACAGCCGTATCTACGTACCTAGAGCAGGGCCCTTTGTAGCGATGCTTCAGTACATACTGTTGATTGAATGAGCAACTGTGTTGTCATCTTTGAAATTAGTTCCAAAGGAGGAATTCCAAAGTGGTCCTGAATACCCGGTATACAGCATTTGAGGTGTTGATTGCAGTTACTCATTTGGGACTGTAAATTCTGTTGCTTTATTGAGGAAGAATCATCAGCCATCTCCTGTTTTAGAGCAGTGGGTTAGCAGATCCCGATGCAGAGCTTTAGGTTCCACTTGGACCCACTGAATCAGAATCCCCAAGTTGCCAGAGCCAAGGCAAAAAAGCCTGAGAAGTCACCTGGTGTTTTCTAAGCATTCGCGCATTAGGAAGGAAAAGGTCAGTGGCCAAGATCTTCCTTGCCTCGTAACAGAGCCGTGCAACTTTGCTTGCTAATCTAGACACACCCTCATGCAGGTTCACGTAATAGCACAAAATGCCTTTAGTAGGTGATGAAGTGACTCAGAAATAGTTGCTCTACATTCACTACCCCCTGGCGAGGTTTGAAGTACTTGTCGTTTTGCTTTGTTTTTTATTTTTATTTTTTTCAGAGACGGGGTCTTGTTCTGTCACCCAGGCTGGAATGCAGTGGTGTGATCATAGCTCACCGTAGCCTTGAACCCCTGGGCTCAAATGGTCCTCCTTCCTCAGCCTTCTAGAGTGCTAAGATTATAGGCGTGAGCCACCACATCTGACCTGAATTTATTTTTAACTGACAAATAATAATTATATATCTTGGGGGTACCATGTGATATTTTGCTCTATATACATACATTGTAGAAATAGTCAAGTTAATTAACATATTACCTTACCAACTTAATTTTTTTTTGTAGTGAGAACATCAAAAATCTATTCTTTTAGCAATTTTGAAATATATAGTACATTATTATTAACCGTGGTCACCATGAGGTCCTTGATTTTTGGCAGAAGCCTGTGAGCTCTCCTGGAAGTTCCCGGCTCCGGTTCACCTTTCTCCTTGTGTTCTGTAGTGCCATGAGTGCCTGCAGGAATGTCCTGGGAGTGTGTTACTTGCTCTTGTTGTAATCCCCGAGCGTGTGGCCACAGCCCTGGGAGCCTCAGAGCAGGCCTGAGCAGGAGTCAGGGCTCCGTGTTGGAAGCTGTTGGGTGGGCAGTGGTGCGAGTTTGAATAGAGTCTCTCTGTGATCTTGAATGCATTAGGGCTGCTGTCAGCCTAGAACAATTTTAATTCTATTGAGGACAATCCTATTTTTAATTCCACTGTTGAATTTCATCAGTCACCAAGACTGTATCTAGAAATGGCACATTAGGCATCCTGAACTCAAATACCTAAGCAGGTTATGTGATGTAGGGAAGCAAGCCTGGCATCAAAAAATCAACTGACGGAAATATGAAACACTATCTTCATTTTACCTAACTCTAAGTTAATATTGGAGTTTGATATTCAGAATTAAGAAAAAGTGAATTGAATTGAAATAAATTTTCTCTAGCACTCCTCTTTGCATCGGGAGCTCGCAGTCTGGTGCCTTTTTGTCCACACCACGGCTCCAGTGGCACATCTTGTCCTTGGGGTTGGGTGCAGTGCTGCGCTGGCCCTCGACTCTCCTGACCAGTGGGAGTATTGAGTTTCATTGACTTTCATAACAGGAAATAGCTGTTCATAAACATGCATACATCCAAACTGGAGAAGAATGTTGGCATAAGAACTTATGCCATTTAGAGTAACTGTTCCTGACATATTTATAAAAATATGAGATTTTGTATCAATTATGTTTAGTTTTTTTGTATCATTTTATACTGTAACTTCCATTTGTAAAGCTCTTTGCTTGTCGTAATTATTAATCGAAAAGGGAAAACTGAACAGATTGTATCATTTTACAACATTTGAAATCACAAATTTTGTATGCCTGGGCATGGTAGGGGGCAGTTACCTGCAGTTCCACAGATGTAAAAATACAGTTCAGGCCATTGATCTCTGATTTCTGCAAGCCGAGATAATTTCTAACCAAACAAGTTTTCTAAAGATACAATTTCAGTAGGAATGAGTGAATGAAATGATGTAGTTGTGTAACTATTAAATATTTAATAATGTCCCTTACAGCAAATAGTATTGAGAACACTTTATACTTATATAAAAATTAACACAAAATGGATCAAAGACCTTAAGAGCCAAAACTATAAAACTTAGAAGAAAATATATGGAAAAAGCTTCATGACATTGGATTTGGCAACAGTTTCTTGGATATGACACCAAAACCACAAGCAACAAGAGAAAAAGTAAGTACATTGGACTTCATCAAAATTAAAAACTTTTGTGCATCAGACAGTATCGATACAGGGAAAGAGCAGCCGATGGAGTGGGAGAAAATGTTTGCCAATCATGTATCTGATAAGGGGTTGATATCGAGAATATATTAAGAATTGCAACTCAACAAACAAAACGCAAAACAACACAAAAAAATGGACAGGGGCTTTAAGTAGACATTAAAGAGGATATAAGAATGGCCAATAAAGACAAAGAATAACTGTTCATTGTCGCTGGTCATTAGGGAAAAGAGGCTCAGCATCACTAGTCACTGTAAGATACCACTTCACACCCATTAGGGCGGCTACTATCGAAAAAGGAAAAACAAAAACAAAAACAAATAAGTGTTGGCAAGGATGTGAAGGAATAGGAGCCCTTGTTCTCTGTTGGTGGGACTGTAAAATGGTTCAGCCACTGTGGAAAGCAGCACAGTGATTTCTTAAAACACCGGAATTACTATACGATCCAGCAGTGCACTTCTGGGTATATATCCCCAAAATTTGAAAGCTTGGTCTTGAAGAGACATTTGCACGTCCATATTCATAGCGGCATCCTTCACAGTGGCCCAAAGGTGGAAGCAACCCAGGTGTCCGTGGGTGGGTGAGTGGCAAGCAAGATGGGGTCTGTGCCTGCAGTGGGATGTCACTCAGCCTTAAACGGCGAGCGTTTCTGACACATGCTCAACACGGCTGAACCTGGAGGACATTATAAGTGAGATTTTAGGCAGTCACAAAAAGATAAATACTGTGCGGTTTCATTTATATGACGTACTTGAGTAGGTGGCTTGTGATGTCACCCAGAAATGCCACGTCGCTGCATGCAGTGAGCCAAGCTGAGGGGTTTCCTTGGGTCCTGTGACGCGTCGTTTGCCTGGACCACAAAGCTCTCTGCAGCACGCGCCTCCAGCCCTGCGGTCCCCACGCGCGGTGCTCAGGCGCCAGGCCCCGGGCCGCACGGCAGGAGGCGAGCCGGGGAGCCCCCCTGCACCCTGCGCCGCTCCCTGCGCTCGTCACTGCCGGTGCCGGCCTGTCGGGTCTGCGCGGCGTCGACCCCTCACGGAGCGCGGCCCCGCTGCAGAGCGCGCACACGCACGCGCGGCGCCCAGGGGCGGCTCCCGGAGAGAACGCAGCGCCCGGCGATCTGAGCGGGGGCCCCTGCCCGTGGAAAACCGTCTCCCCGAATGGGCCCCTGGTGTCACAAAGGCCCACACCCGGTCCTCCAGCAGTCTTGTGGTGGACATCCAGTTGATGGGGCAGGAGCGTCCAGCTGCGTGGCATTCGGCTCGGGAAAGCGGATCTGTTCTGTAATTTGGTAACTGCCTCCTTGACCATTACTGCGCTGAGGTTTTGCAAAATGCTCCTTCCCGAAGAATGATACTATAAATGGAATGATGCGACCAATGAATGTGGGCTTCACGGATTTGCAGAATGTTTCAGCTGAATAAAAAGTATGACATTAACAATGTGCATTACGTTTGTTAATTTTGACGAATCTACATTGAACTTTTCACAGAACACAAAAAAAGAACCATTTCATAATGTTGTGCTTATAAGGCATACTATACCCTTTAAGTTGTTCAGTCTCTGATAACCAAAATTCTCATCAGCTCTATGAGTAAATATAGTTATCTGGGTTATATCTGTGTTTGGGTTCTAATCAGCTGCTACTAGAAACACAACAAATAACTTGTCTTTCCATGCAGCTTGTCCCATAATTTCTCAGACCTATCTTTACTACACTGAGCAGTTTACAGTTAAATTTATTTACAATCATTGTTTACAGTTAAATTTAAATTTGCCAGTGCTTTATTCTTTTCAGACACATTTTCTGCTGTGTCAAGTATATGCTCCTATAAACTCAGCAATCTCCAACTGCTTGGGCAGTTTACGTACTTAATAATAACTGCATTTTATAGAAGCATTACTCATTATATTTAATCTCTATTGAAAATACCAGTCCTTTTACAATTCACTGAATTTTTTTGTTTTTCTATTAATAGTGCCCATATTTTCTATTAATAAATACTATTCATGGTTCTTAATATGGTTTGCTTAATAATAGCATCTTAAGCTCTGTTCTTCCAACTCAGGCACACTTTGTTAAATATGTAGGAATATACTTCATTACTGAAGGGAAATATGCCTTCTTAAAATCTGTGATCTTTATTTTTTTCCCACTTTTCATAGAGCTGTGAATAAAAAATGATTTCACTTTCCTTTTAAAGGAAAGAACTTGTCGATCTCTAGTACCGCAGTAACAGTGGTGGAGGCTGAGGGGCTCTAGCAGTCCGTCCGAAAGACGCAGTGGCACTTGACTTCCAGCTGGAAACTGGTTTTTGGATAAAAGCACCCGTCCAGTTTTAAGTGTTGGTAACTAATGCAGAAAGAAGTTCTGCATTGTGGGCTGGTGTGGACAGTGCTCCATCAGTTTGCTTTCTCCTCTGTCACTTGGCAATTGGTCGTCCCTCTGCCTCTTGGCCACAAGTGCCCTGGGCAGTCCCGCAGCCTTCGTTTTAGGGTAAGATTTAGACAAATCCTAATGTTGCAGCTGTTTTCATATTCATATTAGTAGAAATTGAGGCTAGGCTTTTACTACCTTTCTATTTAATGAGATTAGAAGACACTGGAGTGAATTAGATAGACGGATCTAGTGAGTTAGGCAGTCTTCAACAAAACAGATATCTTGTGCTACATAACTGTTCTGACCCAAGTTTGCCCTAAATCATGCTACTATACCACTGTGTCCCCTTGGAGCTGAAGAGCTGATCAACTCCCACAGCCCCTAAAGTAGAAAGGGGCAAAGTCAAAACCAAATGCAGGGCTCTGCCTCTATACTGTGTGGATTTCCCCAGTGGGAAGGAGGGCAGGTTTGTGTGTGAGATAGCGTCTTCAAAAGAGCAGAAAGTGATGCAGGTGATCAGGAATTGCACTGAGAAAATAAACACTACCAGGACAGAGCCTATTTGCATGACTAGTCGTCTGATTTTATTTTTATTAAATTAGTTTAATAAAAATTTATTAATAAATATTAACAAAAATTTTATTTAATTAACATTACAATTCACTCACCATAAAGGATTCTGTAAAAGCATATGAGTTGAATTTCTCAGAATTTGTTAAGTTTTGTCTGAGCTGAAAGAAAAATGCTCGGCTTGGTGGAATGCAGCATTTCTGGTGAAGGGACTTAGTGGACGGCATTGCTCGTCCACTGCCATTCGCCGGCTGCTCACTGACATGGTCACGGCTGGGTCCAGGAATACTCCAGCCGTGTTGCAGGAGTAATCAGTGTCAAGTCACCTAATGATGTAAGATTCTCAAGTGCTTTTTTGGTGTTATTGATTTTATAAATGAATTAAGAAATGAGATTCTGTTTTGAAGTAGTTTTGCAGCTACTTTTTTTTTGGAAACAAGAGTCTCACTCTGTTGCCCAGGCCAGAGTACCGTGGCCTGGTCACAGCTCACTGCAGCCTCAACCTCCTGGACTCAAGTGATCTCCTGCCCCGGCTACTTATTTTGACATAGAAACTTCTGGCCCTTGTTTATTTTTATACATGAAGAAGTTAAACACTGAAGTGTTAAAACTAAAAGGTTTCCAATCATCGCCTGCCTTTTCTCTCTCCTCCACCCCTCAGGGGGGACACAGCGATTGCCACGGGCCATCGGAATGTCCCTGGCCAAGGAGCTCATCTTCTCCGCACGAGTCCTCGATGGCCAAGAAGCCAAAGCAGTGGGCTTGATCAGCCACGTTTTGGAGCAGAACCAGGAGGGGGATGCTGCCTACAGAAAGGCTCTGGACCTGGCAAGAGAGTTTCTGCCTCAGGTATTTCTAACTGGAGTTCCTTTTTTCTCATTTTAAAAAACTTAAAACATGTCGACTAAAACAACAGTCATCTGGAATACCTGAGACGGCCTGGGCTTGCTTTCAAGTAAAGGGAGGTGTGGCCTGTAAAACTAGAAATAGCGATACCAGACAGACATGGGGTCCTGCAGATGCCAGTCCAGGTTTGAAGAGACTGTGAGGGACATGCTGTATCCACACTTTGACAATATGTCACTCAAACAGCGTTTGTCACACACGGCACAACTTCCCAGCAACCTGTTTTAATTCATTCACCAACTGAGTGTCCTAACCGAAGCCATACCCATGGACAGGAAGAATGATGGGTGGCTGTCACACTGGGCCACCCCCAAGTCAAAACACGTTGAAATACACTCTTTTCTAATAAGTAAGCAGACCACAGTCTGTTGTGCCAAAGTGGGCGTTCATTCGAGATGACCTGCTGGTAGAGCAGCAGGTGTGTGTGTTACTCCGTGTGTGTGTGTGTGTGTGTGTGTGTGTGTGTGTGTGTGTGGTGCTGTAGGTGCTGTTTTAACTCCTTTGTACTTCCTCGCAAATACACTTTCAAAATCTGGAACACATAACACATTTGTTCCCGTGTGACCATGCTGATGGGTAGCGTTAGTGACTGTGCACTCACGGCCCTGTTTCAAGGGATTCTTTGTTCTGTCTCTGTCTCGGATGTATTTTTCCCATATCCCTTTTGAAATTGCAGATTAAAGGACTTTAACTTAAGAGGAAGAGGCTTTTGCTACGTAAATAATTAGTGATATCTGTTTATCCCTAATGGAGTTTGTTTTATAACCCCTTAGCCATTTCTGGAGTCCAAATAATGTTTTTTCCATCTCAGGATCACTTAACTCAAACAGGATTCATAATCTCTTTTGGGGCCGTGGATCCCTTCGGAAAGGTCATAAAATCTGTCTCCAAAAACAACACGTATGCCTCCCACACGAACGCTGCCTCCAGTGATCCTCCGGGCAGTGGGTGCCATCCTCCCCTCCGCCGCGGGTGTGGCGTGGAGCCGCGTTCTGTCCTGTGGCCAGCCAGCCTCATCTCCCTCTCTGTGCGCGCTTTAGTCTCCTTTCGTCCTCTGAGAATATTACTTGTTAGAATTAATTTTTCTCCAGGTCAGACAAATATGTGAGGAGATACTGAATGACTTCAGAAAATGTATGACTGTAAAACTGTATGCACAAGTTACCAAATGGAGTTTGAGTGGAATAATCTTTATTTTTACATTCGTTACTTTGTTATTGAATGGTTACTCTTCCAAATAATCAGAAAGCTTCTGTAAAAGTACTATTTTGGGGTGATATCTGTACTATATGTTACTCCATTTCCCTGAGAAAAAAGGCTTGTAAGGAAGAAGAGGCATTGGTTTTATGTTTTAAAGGGAAAGCTAATTAAATCGACCATTATCTCTAATAGCATTTAAAATTTTCCTGATTTTTTCCCATGGTTTTCTAAGCTTTGCTTCACAAAGCGTGGTCTGTGGACCAGCTGTTTGGGCGTTTCCTGGGAGCTTGTTAGACGTGCGGAATCCCAGGCCCGCCCCAGACACATGGAACCCGCACCCCAGGCAGCAAGGGTGCGAATGGGCATCTGTGTGGTCTGGGCAGTGGGCAGGCTCCTCGTCCTGGTCACTTGGCAGTGAAAATGGAAAAGATTCTCCTTGAGAGGAACACACTGTTTTTAAAAATGGGCTGATGCTCATGAAAAAACTGGTACTAGTATGTACTACACGTGCAGGTCACATTTGGAAGAATTGTAACTAAAATACTTGTCTAAATACTGTAGCCTTGGGAAATTGTGGCGTCTGAAAAAGATTAAGTATATGACTTAGGAAGAGGATTTAGATAGGTCGAATTTTGATAATAGAAATCCCTGGATAGGAAAAAATGACATTTTTCATACATTCACCCATTTCTCCATTCACTTATTAGAATGGAAGCACTCGTTGTGCCTGTTATTTAGAGCCTACCTTGATTTTCATTCAAAAGACCATTGAATCCAAAATAAGCCATTGAATTCACATTCGTCACTCACTAGGAATTTAAAACATCAAATAACTAAATTGCATCTGGGGGACTGTGGTTCTCTGTAGGATAGTTTGGTAAGAGTTTGGCTTCCACAAGACACAAGAAACATTTTCCTTCTCACAGAGGATGTCCACTTCTCCCCTCCGACCCTCACACATCCTGATAGACTCACGCAGACTTTGCATTTACCCGCGACGCGGGGGCACTGCCTAGAGGACACCTCCTGATGAGTCCACGGTCACTGTGGTTAGTCTCCGATTGTAACGGAGAAAAGATGAAGCGCCAATGTCTGAAACAGAGGATATCTGAGCCCCAGTTTGATACATAGTGACAGCCTGAGCTTTTATCCTACCCCCAACTGGTGTAGTGTGAGCCAAGGGCTACGCCTTTTCTTTCCCCTAGTTAACTTCTAGGGCGGGTTGCTGAAAAGCAGCAAGCCTGAAAGTGGACATGCACTGCCTGCCAGCCTTCGGGGAAGCAGTGTGTGGCGTAACAGAATCTCTGAATCTAAATAACTTGCTGATGCCCCCTAGTTGTTATAATTGCTATTTAATTAAAACCTTGCCAATGAGCACGCCTGTGCACAGAGGGAGGTAAAACTCAGCGGCAATCAAGCAGGGGTGAGGGGGAAGGAGGGGATGGGTGAAAACCTACCTAATGGGTACAGTGAGCACTATCTGGGTGACGGGCACACTTATAACCCCGACCCAAGCATAACAAAAGCAGTCCACGTAGCCAAAAACATTTGTACCCCCATAATATTTTGAAATTAAAAAAAAAAACCGTCAAGGCTCACAGAAGAAATCTTCCATCTAGTGTCACACAACTATTGTTGGCTGTGCCATGAAGCCAGCAATAGGAATTTCTGAATTTTACTGAGATTTACAAGAGAATTTGCATAAATAGTAATTAAAGTCTGTGTTTCTTTATTTTGAATTTTAGGGACCTGTTGCAATGAGAGTGGCAAAATTAGCAATTAATCAAGGGATGGAGGTAAGTTCCTTAGTATTTAAGTTTGTTTTTGCAATGGATAGTGGAGATTTAATTCAAATGAACACATTTAGACATCTACGTTATTTTTTAATGTTCAAAAATAGAGCTGTTTGAATGCTGTTGTTACCAAAAGCTGCTGAGCTTCCTTTAGCTACGTCATTCATTCTTCCTAGGGTTGTTGCCCATATCTGCCCATGCCCTGCAGCTTGTGACATATCTGTTATTTTTCCCATTCAGTTAATAGACACATTTATTGCCTCCTAGTTCATAGAAAACCAAAAAAAAGGGAGCACATTCTGTGTATTCTTACCGTCAGTATCATATTATATGTAACATGCCAAGGAGAACTCCTAGCTCAAAACCGAGTCAGCTGTCTCCATCTGTAATGTCTCAGTGTGCTTTCTGCAGGGAGGCACGTGCAGAGCTGAATCTTCAGGCTGTCCTGAGGTTCCCCGGGGAGATGACTCCAAAAGAGTGAAGGCCCCGGGCAGAGGAGGGCGTGGTACACGCACCCGTTTACTTTGGGCTTCTAGTTACAGCTGTTACATTTTGGTTAAATTATGGGTGTTTTCAAGAAAAGTGCTTCTTTCTTGCAGACCTAGGAGCTACTGTATCTTCCTGGGCTTTATAGCTGTAAAAAGAGATTGAATTTATTAGCAATAAATGTAGTTTTATAAATTTGCAAAAGTATTTGATTGACTTATTCAATAGCAACAATACTAATAACAAACACCTTATATAGCCGTTACTATGTACCAAGCTTTTTACGTGTGTGTGTGTGTGTGTGTGTGTTTTATAAATGCTTCACCTGGATTAACTCGTTTGCTATTGACAGCACCTCATTCGGTGAGCATTACAACTGGCCTTTGTTCAGACCTGCCTCTCTGAAGCACAAAGAGGTTAAATAACTTTCCCAAGGTTACACAGCTCTGAGGTGGAGGAGCCAGGATTTGAACCCAGGAAGCCTGGTTCTAAGTCTCTCATGTTGGTCATACTAGTGATTTACTTACATCAAAGGAATCTGTGCTTTTGGTAGGGTTATTCAATTTAAATTTATATTAAATATACCATATTTTAAAAAGTTATTTCTACTGAAATGAATTATGCTTTTATCCTCAGGTCGATTTAGTAACAGGGTTAGCCATAGAAGAAGCTTGTTATGCTCAGGTATGTAATACAGTCACAAATTCAATGAGGGTGCACCCTTACAAATTACGCTCACCTTCTGTGCAGTTCAAATGAATTGTGTGTCACTGGGCAAGCTCACCCCCCTGCCCATTCCAACACTTACGGGGGGTTGGTGTTAGTTGTTTCTGCTCTTTGACTATTATCAGCTCTTCTGATCGATTCTGTCCCACAGGCGAATGGCCTCGTCTCCATAATTGAGAAAACTCTTAGAGTGACCACGTCAGCACCATTCGTGCTGTAGCTGTCTCTCTAGGCTTATCCTGTCTTTTGTCAGTGTGGGCGTGGTATCTGCCCAAATGAGTTGAAACGTACGTCCACACAGAAACTGGCACACCAGGCTTTATTCATAATCGCCAAAACTTGGAAGCAACCAAGATGTCCTTTAGTAGGCCACACGATGAACTGTGGTACATCTATACAGTGGAATATTATTCAGTGATAAAAAGACATGCACTGTCAAGCCACAAAAACGTGAAGGAACCTTTAGTGCCTACTGCTTAGTGAACGGATTCAATCTGAAAAGGGCTACATGCAATATGATTCCAATTCACTGACACTCCGGAAAAGACAAAACTGTGTTTGGTGAGGGTCAGGGAGGAAACGTGGCACACAGGGGATATTTAGGGCAGTGAAACCATTCTGTTTGGTGCTGTAATGGTGAATGCATGACATTATGCATTTGTCAAAACCCAAGGAACACACAACATGGAGAGTGAACACTAGCGAGTGAGCACTAAGGGCCACTGTGGACTTTAGTTAATAATAGCGTGTCAGTATCAGTTCATTGCTTGTAGCAAATGTGCCACACAAATGCAAGATGTCAATAATAGGGGAAATTGGAGCAGGGTTTGAGGGAGTATATGGGAACTCTACTGTCTGCTCAATTTTTAATAAACATAAATTGCTCTTAAAAATAGACATAATTTTTTAAAAGTATATTTGAAATGAAAAAAACATTTGGTGTAAAATGGTCAATTTGGTTATACAATTAGAATTGTTTAAGTGATTAGCAGATTTCAAACTTTTAGAATGCTTCTAAGTAGTTTTCTTGGATAATACTTGATAAACTTTTACAATTGCTTTTTAATTTTTAATATATGTAATATTTTGTTTTTCTTAGATCATTCCAACGAAAGACAGACTTGAAGGTCTTCTTGCTTTTAAAGAGAAAAGGCCCCCTCGCTATAAAGGAGAATAGAAAGGACAGAAATGCTTCAAATGCCAATGTAATAAATGTGCTTCTGGAAATTTCTTTCAGATCCACTATATGCCTCAGCACACAGAGTTTCAATGACCAAAGTGAAGAGCGAATGATTCATATAGTGTATTAAGCATCCGGAACAGCCCATGTGCACTTCCTGCAAATGCGTAAATGTCATATCCGTTCAGAGTTATGAAGCTAGTAGTGTATATTGTCAAAAACTGATTCAGAATTAGGTATACATTTTTAAATATTTCCTGCATATGAGGCTTTTTGTTCTTAATTTTTTAATGTGAATAATTTATATACTGCACACTCTAGGAATAACATCGATTGTATGTCTACTGTGCTGCATTAAGGAAATAAAATTATTTCTATACACCAGAAATGTGAAGCTGCACCGAATGAAGTTCTGAGTGACTGTGTACGTGTGAACAGACACATACACATAAACCTCAGCCTGAAAAATGGATTGATGGATATTCTGAGTGAAAACTACCTAATATAAATAAAATTAGTGAAAAGAAAACTTGGGAATTTTTCTCTTTCCCCATCCCTTTTGAATTGACTAAATCACTGCATGTTGGATTTTGGAAGAAACGACCTTTTCATGCTGATTCGATTGGGAGACCTCTCTCCCTAGTCCTGCAGCGCAGTACTGCAGGTGCAGAACTAATCCACTCAGAGACTGAGGAGCTTGTGAAGCCGGCGGGAGGCCTGGTGCTGTTGTACTTCCTAGACCTCCTCCCAGCCTGGGAAAGGCCCGGCCCCTTCACGGAGGAGGAAAGAAAACGTGCGGGCCAGGGCGGAGCGTGGAAATGGCTGCGGTCGGGGTTGAGAGTAAAGTGGAAGCTTCTCTGCTTCTTTCCCCCACCTGTTGGCATCTGATTTCCCTATGGGAAGGCGGTGGGCGCAACGGCCCTCCTCCTCTTCTCACACACACCACGCCTCCCGCCCAGGCCAGGCAAAGCAACTCTCCGTGGAGGTCTGGGGGGCGCGCATAGGTAAAAGGTGTGCGGGAAATCGGGAACTGTAGAATTCACTGTGCAAAAGTAAGGGGAACGTTATGATGTTCTGAAATAACTCGAGATAACTTTAGTTCCCATTCATTTTATCAAACCAGATTACCTTCTGAGGTTGCACCCCGGTCTGAGTCCGGCAGTGCCTGGGACAGGGCAGCCCTGAGGGGGCCCCGCTGTGGCCTGAACGCTCCTGCTCCGCAGCGTGCCTCCTTGTGGTGCGGCCCAGAGGGGCCCAAAGGTCTCCCCTTGCAAACTGCAGCTTACTGGACAGCCACCTATTTTATAGTGGATTTACGTCCTCATCACAGCAACTTCATTGCTGTCTGAAAAAATATAGACTTGTAATTTTTAAAATCCTGAAACTTTTTAAATTGGGGAATTTGAACTCAACCTCTCTTCTGAAATTCTTAAAAGAGGCAGGTGTGGACTGGCCGTCAGTTGGTGTTCATCCTGACGGCTTCGCTAACACAGGGTGCGCGCGGTTTTCTTCCTCGCCTCCGGTGCCAAAGCACCGCAGGCCGACGCGTGCGCAGCGAATGCTCCTTGCCGTTCACACTGGGCTCACGGCGGCTCCGCGCGCCTGCGCACTGATCAAATGGCCGCGCGGGACATTTCCTGCTTGATAATTGGCACGCAAAGTGCCGGTGCTTGTTTCCCTAGTCCTTTCAAGGGTTCAGGGCCATTTTGTCCTGTCCATGACATGCCAAATGCTACTTCCTTTTTAACTGGGAAGAAAATAATTATGTTAACAGAAAAAAAAAAATTTGAGACTGTGCTAAATGATTTGTGTCTCTTAACGTGAATTCACAGTCGGGTCTACTGTTGCGGAATGAACACTATTTAATTTCCTTCCAAGTTCTGATTCAGTCACTGGTGTGTACCTGAAAGCAAAGTCCTGCAGTGATTGCAAATGTTGCAAACTTCACATATGATAGCACAAGAAACGTATCCAGTTCTCTGTATCAATGTTTGCCTTTCTCTTGCTTTCTGTTCAACAGAGCAGTCTTTCTGAGGAGCCGTCTCCGTACTCCCCAGGTCAGGTGGCCAGGCCGGTGCTCTGACAGGGGCCATGCCACTAGGGAAGGGCCACCTCCCTTCTTACTTCTGCAGCAGTGTTTGTGCATCCAGATAGAGTTGCAGCGGGTGCATCCAATCAGCTCACAGCCGGCTCTCAGGGAGGATCATTGGTCACGCATGGTCATCATTCTGAGGATGAAAGCGAACTACAGAGGGAAGAACAGTTTGCTTTATCTCAGAGCATGAGGCCTCCTGATTCTGAAGTAATTTAATGCTGATTACTTTATAACTTATCTATAAAGGGAAAAGAAGTCTCTAAGTCACTGATGCTCCAAGGCGAGAGAAGTGTTCTAATAGTGACCGAAACAAGAGGCAGATTTTCTGTGATTAGTGCATCACTTTGAGTTCGGTTTGGTTTGGTTTCAGTAATAATGGATCTGGTTTTCCCATCAATCAAGTCATCATTTTCTGTTCTCTTCTAGCTATCAAAGAGCTAGCTTGTCACAGGCATTGCCTTTCTAGCAGCCTTAGAAGAGTGCTTTGTGTGGGCCAAAGTCACAGGGCGTCAACGTGGGAATGTCTTCGTGGGCTTGTCGCAGCTGGCCACCGACCCTTTTCCTCATGTGACCTTAACTTTCACTTTTAGTGATAATGCCCTATATTGCTCTTAGTTTGGGGTCCAAAGATCCTGGCAGGCAGACATTTTAAAATAGTTAATCATGCCATTATTTGTCTACCAACACAGTTAAATACTAATGTATATGTATGTCACTATTTCTTGGACTTTATCAAAATAGCAATTGGGCCAGGTGTGGTGGCTCACACTTGTAATCCCAGCACTCTGGGAGGACAAGGTGGGAGGATTGCTTAAGGTCAGGAGTTCAAGACCAGCCTGAGCAAGAGAGAGACCCCCATCTCTACTAAAAATAGAAAAAACTAGCTGGGCACAGTGGCGCATGCCTGCAGTCCCAGCTACTCGGGAGGCTGAGGCAAGAGGATCGCTCAAGTCCAGGAGCTGCAGAAGCAATGATGATGTCACTGCACTCTAGCCCGGGAGACAGAGCAAGACTCTGTCTCAAAAAAAAAAACAACAAGAAAAAAACCCAATAAACATTTTCTCATATTAAAGAAGAACTATATATGGTGTACATTGTCACAAAAGAAATAATACATATAGCATTTTAAAGTTATTAGTAGCTAATATTTTGGTAACATAAAATAAGAGCCACTTTTCTGCATAGATGAAGCAGGATACACACTCTAATTTGGGGAGGGAAGGGTACCAAACTTTCTGCTGGAAATATGTTTGTGTGTCTCAGGCCCTAAAAGTCACTGTTTGAAATGCCTTCCTGTAGATTTTCATAGTCCTTCTCTCTGGGAACCTTCAAAAATTCAGCTACCCCTTAGAGGGAGAGCACCTAATAACTTGGTTTGCAGTGGGTTTCACGCTTCTCAGGGCAGCATGAGAGAACTGGGAGCCCGACAGGGAAAATGAGGGATGCCAAGGACAGACCAAGAAGTGCACCCCCGTGAGATTCAGGACCAGCCCTGGGGGGCGCCCGGTGTGCTGAAAGGCAGCCAGGAGGGAGACGGCCCCTCCGTGAGCTGACAGCTCCCGGGCGGGCAGGAGAGTGAGCTCCGCAGAACCAGCGTATCAGTCCCCTTTTCGACTCCTGGCACAGAAAACACAGTATTATGTGGTGTGTTTTCATTTAAAGGGACATTTAAATGCCCTGTGAATGAGATGAGAGAATAAGGGCTGTGTACTGTCATAATAATAATTACCAGCATTTGCGGAACCCTTAATACCTACCAGGTGCCTCACAGAGAGTTTCACCCACTCGTCACTGCCTCCCGAGAGAACGGGCACTGAGGTCCCTCCTGTGGCACAGGGGGAAGCAGGTGTGTGGTGCAGGCAGGGGCTGAACCTAGAGCCACCGACCTTTCTGTCACTGTTGGGCTTGGAAACAACCAAAGCGCATAAGCAAAGACTGCTGACAGGCGTGTTTTCATCAACCCGGAGGGAGGAGTGAGCTTTCCCCTTTGCCCTGTTTTGATCCACCTTCCTGTGACTTGGAAAGAGATGAAAAGTGTGCTTAGCCAGTGACCTGGTGACACAGGCAGGCAGTGTGCCCATCAGAGCTCAGGCCCACTAGGTACCTCCTGTGCACATACACGCATTTTCACACCTAATACTCGACAAAAACCTCATGAGATGGGTTTGTCAATTATCGTTTAAAAGACGGAAGCAGCAGGACTCGTACCGGGCATTCTGTGTTCCTGGTGTTTACTGACCACACCATCAAGTACAGGGAGCCATCTGGGTGACGGAATCATGCACGGAGTCTGTAGAGAGGCTGGCAGGGGTCAGTGTAGGACCCTGCGGCTCGGCTCCACCTAAACCAGGTCCCTGGAGTGTAGGTCTGAGGACTTGTGGTGTGATAGCAATACTTACCAGAAAGGAGGCAAGGTGAGCTCGTCCGGGTCAAGAGCATCCCAGGTGTTTTTAGGGGAGGGTGACAGGTGTGTCATTTGTTCTGCCCTGGTCAGTCTCCAGGAGTATTGTGTCCAGTTCCCAGCTTCATAGCTTCAGGTGGTCATGGATTCCCTCTCATTTTCGGGAAAGCACGCACAAGTCTTTGGCCAAGTTTTGGCTCCACGGAAACCAGCAATGAGACCATGGGCGAAGCATCTCATCCCCTCCAGCCTGTTTCTAACACCAGTCTGGGTTTGTAAAGGAATCCAGCCGGTGTTCGTGAGCACTGCAGGGACCCACTCAGATTGGATGTGGTCTACGTAAAAGTACTCGATAATTTGTAAATCTTATACAAATGCGGTGGCGGTGTTTAGTTTGTTTCACAAGAGACCAGTTGGGACAGGGAGGTGGTTCTCACAACTATGGCCACTTCAGGGACCTGTACAAGTGCTTGGAGTATTCACCCTGGAAAAGAGAAGCCCAGGGAGACAGGGTAGCTGCCTCCCGTGGGATTATAGTTTGAAACTGGGATTTTCAGAGGCTGCCATTGGCGGGGAGGAAGCCATGCAGGACTCTCCCAGGCTCAGCTTGCTGCTCTGCAGTTGTCCAGAGACACAAGGGCTCAGGACTAGGTCCACAAGCCGCCCCTGCCCCTTGCAGTGTGGGAGCAGAAAGCGGGCAATCGCGGACAGGGCCGTGGCTGTGGGAAGTGAAGGGGCGGAGCCAGGGGACAGCTCTTCCAATGCCGATGGTCCTTGTCCGTGAAGTGTTACCGGTCAGCGTCCCTCTAGCGCCGGCACAGACTTAGACGTGAAATGTGGAGCCTCGTTACAAATACTGGTCACTGGAGGGCTGGGTCTTAAGAGACAAAGAAAACAAGTATCTGTCTGGTTAACTATTTCTGCCCTTGGGATAATTCGCAATTTAAGGAGTTTTAGTTTCTTTCTGTTTTAAGAAAAATTGTTATCATGCTTGAACGCCATGTTTGTAGTACCAATTTCCTATTTGGGAGTCCAGGGTGGAAAGATTGCCCTGAGAAAAACAACCACTTCTCATCACTCTGTTGGACGTCATGTGGCTGACCAGCCACCACCCCCATCAGAGAGGAGGTGACGGAGGACCCCAGCCCCCATGTGAGCTGTGGCCAGGCCAGGAACAGGGCAGGCTTCCTGCCCAGGCTTCAGTTCACTCCCACGTCATGCTGCCCAGGTGCCTTTAGATGGTTCGGTCTCTTAAAGCATTTAAAAAAAAGCACCAACTTGTAAAATGAACGCAGTCTTTTGTGAACCCATGACACACAGCACGCACCCAAACCTTCGGAGAGAAATGGTAACATCACCATGTCATCAAGCCGCAGCTTAGGGACTACGCAGTTTTAGTGGGGTGTTCGCAGGAAAAGGCTTCAGAGAAATTTGACAATTGGCAAGTGCACTTTCTTGACCTTTTTAAAAATAGTCTGAGTCACTTTCACTTTCAGCCTCCAAACGGTGCTGAATGAATCCTTTGTGCAATTTACAGAAAGTGAAGAACTGTTTGGCAGGTGAGATAAGTTCAAATTCCTAATATCCTCTCCTGCATTGAGTGACATTTCTTTTGAGTTCTGAAACACACTTTTTACTATGCCTAGAACTTGCTTGAATGCAACCACAATTTGAGTGCTTTAAAAAATATAAGTACAAGAAATGTGTGATGTGCAATAACAGACAGGAAATGACAGCCCACATCTGACTTGGTGGAAAGAAATTCTAACTATTGGAGAGGTGTGACTGGAGTATTTATTTTTAATATCTATCAGCGGCTCCGTTGGGTGCTTGCTTAACATCGGTAGAGGAGTGCACATAACACTGAGAAGCTACTTTCTTTTCCTCTGGTCTTTGTGGAAGTATGCAGCGTGACCTGTGATTGTTAAACCACTCTTCTAAAAACGCTGATGGAGGATGCTTTGTGCTGGCCCATCCATGATGCTGGAACTTCTGAGTTCCGTGATGCGGCATGACCTCAGTGGGCCTGCCATTAGGCCAGGCTTAGAATGGACTGGTAACCTCACACTCCAAGCCCCCAAGCTTGCTCTAGTTGGCTCGACTTACAGTTCATATACACCCACATATGCTTCCTGTGTATTAAGAAATGTTCGCATGTGTACATAAGGAGATGTATGTTGAATTTCCTGAAAAACTTGACAGACCTGACATTTTAAACTGTATCCAGTTTCCCCCAGGGATAAGCTAGTCTTCAAAAGTAAACATGATGAATAGCGTAGCAGTTGTGGCACCAGAAAAAAGAGCTGGGCCGCAGCACTGGGCTGGTGCAGCCCTACCGCTCTTGCTCGATGACCTGCGGCAGATGCAGAATGGTGGCCACGTCTGTGAAAGAGACCTCATCTCGTCTCTGCGTCAAGCCTGAGAGTGGGGATTCCCAAAGCCGCTGGGCCTGGAAAAGGTACTGCGTTCGTGGACTGTATTCCGTAACTTCAGATCAGCATCCTGGGTTTGGCTCTAGAATCAGCGTTGAGGGAAAAGTCCACCTTGGCGATTTTAGTTTTTCAGATATAATTCATGTACCATAAAAGTCACTGTTTAAATTGCATAATTCAGTGGTTTTTTGGTATATTCAGAGTTGTACAACCATGACTACTATCTAATTCCAGAATATTTTCATTATCCCAAAAACAAGCCCTGTGCTCGTTAGTGGTCTCCTCCTATTGCTCCTCCCCCAGCCCCTGGCAACGACTGATCTACTTTCTGCCTCTGTGCATTTGCCTGTTCTGGACATTGCACATGAACGGAGATGTAACAAGTGGCCTTTTCTGTGTGGCCTTTTCTTTTACTGCACACAGAATTGTCAAGTTTAACCATGGAGTAGCTGGTGTCAGCCCTTCTTTCCTTTCTATGGCTGACAATGTTCCATTGTACGTACACGCCACATTTGTTTAGCCCCTCCTCAACCGGTGAACATTTGGGTTGTTTCCATTTGGGGCTATCATAAATAACGCCATTATGACCATGTGTGTACAAGCATTTGTGTGGGTGTGTGTTATCATTTCCCTTGTGTGTTCCTATTAATGTAAGTGGAATTACTGGGTCACATGACAGCCTTGTTTAACTTTTTGACAAACTGCAAAACTAACCAACTGCACCATTTTACAATCCTCCCACTGATGTATGAGAGTTTCAATGTTTCCACATCTTCACCAACTCTCGTTACTGATTTTTTTTTTAATTTCAGCATATTATTGGGGTACGGATGTTTAGGTTACGTATGTTGCCCTTGCCCCCCCTCCAAGTCTGAGTTTCAGGCGTGTCCATCTCTCGGATGGTGCGCATTGCACTCTTTGTGTATGCATATACCCATCCCCTCCTCCCCTCTCCCCCTCCCCCTCCTCCCTGCCCGACATCCAATAGATGTTATTCTTATATGTACACTTATGTGTTAATCGTTACTGATTTTTTTGATTGTAGCCATTCTAGTGAGTGTGCAGTGGTATGTTAGTGTGATTTTGATTTGCAGTTCCCTAATGACTAAAGATGTTGAACACATGTTCACATGCTTGCTGGCCATTTGTATTTCCTCTTTGGAGAAATGTCCATTCAAATCCTTTCCTCATTTTTAATTGAGTTATTTGTCATTCTATGGTGGAGTTTTAAGTGTTCTTTATGTATCATGGATACAAGTCCCTCATTAGATACATGATTTGCCAATCTTTTCTCCCATTTTGTAGATCGTCTTTTCATGTTCTTGATGGTATCATTGGAAGCGTGAAAGTTTTTAATTTTGGTGAGGTCCAGTTTATTTATTGTTTCCTTTGTTGCTTGTACTTTGAGTATCTAAGAGACCAATGCCTAATCTCAGGTGATGAAAACTTATGTTCTTATCTAAGGGTTTTATAGTTTTAACTTTTGCATTTAGGTTTTTGATCAGTTTTAGGTTAATTTTTGTATATGGTATGAGGTAGGGGTCCAGCTTCATTCTTTCACAGGCTGACATCCAGTTGTCCCAGCAGCATGTGTTGAAAAGACTATTTCCCCCCATTGGATTCTCTTAATACTCTTGTCAAAAATCAATTAACCATAAATATAAGGGTTTGTTTCTAAACTCTCGATTTTACTGCATTGATCTTTTGTCTGTCCTTATGCCACCACCACACTGTCTTGATTACTGTGGCTTTGTGGCAAGTTCTAAAATTAGAAAATGTAAGTCTGTCACCTTTCTCAAGATTGTCTGGCTATTCTGTTTCCCTTGTTTCCACAGGAATCGTAGGATCAGCTTGTTGATTTCTGCCCCCCCAAAAAAGTACCTAGGATTTTGAAAGGCATTGTTGAATCTGTAGATCAAATTGGGGACTGCTGTCCTCTTAATAATATTGTCTTCCAATCTATGAACATAAGATGTTTTTTCCATTTAGTTCTTTTTTTTGTTTTTTCTTTTTTTGCCCTGCTTCCTGAAGTTTTTCTTTAATTTTTTTCAACTCTGTTTTGTAGTTGCCAGTGTATATTTTCAACTGATTTTGTTACAGTCATTCCTGAGTATTTTATTCTTTTCGATGCTACTAGAAATGGAATTTTTTTTTAATTTCATTTTTCGATTATTCTTTGTTAGTTCATACAATTGGTTTTTGTATCTTGATGCCGGGCAGGAGTAGTGTCCTTTCATCTGAACTACTTTATTAGTTCCGATAGTTTTTTTAGTGGTTTCCTTAGGATTTTCTATGTACAAGATCACGTCATCTGAAAGTTTTACTTCTTCCTTTCCAATCTGGTTGCCTTTATTTCTTTCTCTTTTGTTATTTCCCTGGCTAAAACCTTCAGCGTAATGTTGATAGAAGTGGCAAGAGTGGAATCTTGTCTGCTTCCTGAGCTTAGGGGAAAGCGTTCAGTCTTTCGCTGTTATGATGTTAGTTGAGAATTTTTTCATAGATGCCTTTATCAGGTTGAGAAAGTTCCCTTCTAGTCTTAGTTTGTTGAGTGTTTTTTTTTAAATCATGAATGGGTGTTGGGTTTGTAAAAATGCCCTTTCTGCACCTATTGAGATGATTGTGTGATGGGTTTTTTTTTTATTCTATTGGTATGTCTACTATGTTGATTAATTTTAAGACATTAAACCAATTTGCATTCCTGGGATGAATCACTTGGTCATGATGTATCCTCCTTTTCATGTTGCCAGGTGTGGCTTGGTAGCGTTTTGTTCAGGATTTTGAGGTCTATGTTCATAAGAAATATTGGTCTGTAGTTTTCTTGTGATGTCTTTAACTAATTTGGGTCTCAGCATAATAATGACTTCACAGAAAGATTTAGAAAGTATTCCATTCTCCTCTGTTTTTAGAAGAATTGTGTAGGATTGGTGCCAATTCTACCTTAAACATTTGGTAGAATTCATCAGTGAAATTATGGACCTGAGCTTTTCTTTGTTGGAAATGTTTTGATTGCTAACTCTGTCTCTTTATTTTTTATAGGTCTATTTAAATTTTTAATTTCTTTTTGACTCAATTTCAATAGTTTGTGCCTTTTTTAGGATTTTTTCTATTTCATTTGTTATCTAATTTGTTTGCATACAGTTGTTCAATAGTATTCCTTCATAATCCTTTTTATCTCTGTAAGGTCAAGGAAGTGTTCCCCCTTCCATTCTTTTTTTTTTTTCAGTGCAACATACAAACTTTACTTAACAAAAGTAACAGGTAGAGTCAAACAGGCACTTACGTTAAGAGAAAAACTGACTAGAAGAAATTTTATCTTAAACACCCTCCAGTAACCTACTTGCAGTTGCATTTAGCTGAGCTGTTGCCGTGAAGAATACAGCTCATGCCCAGGTGTGGATGAACGGATTTGTACGTTTTGCAAGTATTCACTGAACACTACCTTATATACACATACACATTAAATTTGAAAAGGATTTAATTGATGATCTCAGGGACATTTCATTTTTGTTGATCTTTTGGACAAGGCCGTCTAAAGAGAAGAACGTGCGGTTCTGGCTCATGAACCATGTAATGAACCCAGCCTAGCCTCTGCGCACCAAATCTCCTCCACAACTCTTCAGACATCAGACGGGTTTGGGGTACTTGCTTGGAAAATTCCCTGGGTAACATGACATGCCAGCACCCATAGTGCCGTCGAAGTGCTTGTCTGAGAGGCAGACCGGCTGGTGGGGCCGTCCTGCTGGTGCAGGGGCGGGAACAAGCGCAAGAAGCAGCACATCTGCGTCCGGCAGAGGAAACGACTCCCCCTTCCACTCATGTGTTTCTTCCACTCAGTGTTTCAGTCTTTTTCTTGGTCAGTCTAGCGAGGTTATCAATTTTGTTGATCTTTTCAAAGAACCAACTTTTGTCATCAATTTTCTTTATGGTGTTTCTTATTCTCTATTTCATTTTTTTTCCATTCTGATCTTTACCATATCCTTCATTCTGCTTGCTTTAGGTTTAGCTTACCCTTTTTTTTTTTTTTTTTTTTGAGACAGAGTCTGGCTCTGTTGCCCTGGCTAGAGTGCTGTGGCGTCAGCCTAGCTCACAGCAACCTCAAACTCCTGGGCTCAAGCAATCCTCCTGCCTCAGCCTCCCGAGTAGCTGGGACTACAGGCATGCACCACCATGCCCGGCTAATCTTTTCTATATGTATTTTTAGTTGTCCAGATAATTTCTTTCTATTTTTTTAGTAGAGACGGGGTCTCGCTCTTGCTCAGGCTGGTCTCGAACTCCTGACCTTGAGCGATCCACCCCCCTCAGCCTCCCAGAGTGCTAGGATTACAGGCGTGAGCCACCGCGCCCAGCCTAGCTTACCCTTATTTTTCTAATTTCTTAATATGGAATGTTAGGTTATTGATTTGAGATCTTTCTTCCGTTTAATAGAGGCATTTGCAGCTATGCGTTTCCTTCTAAGCACTGCTTTAGTAGCATCAAACAAGTTTTGGTTGTTGGTAGAAAAAGTTAACATAACAGGCCCTAATGGCCGTCCCTGGGAAGGACTGGTTGCAGGGTTGGCCCTGGCTGGAATTTGGGAACTTAGATTTTGGGAGATTCCCACCAATCCCAGACCTGGTAAGAGTTATGCCTTAACTGTTTATACAAACAATATGGTTTCTGCTAAACCTGTGCCTTCCTTTTAGGAATATGGAATTTGGGTATTTGCCAGGGGGAGTATGCCTACATAGCCAGCCCCCAGAAAAAACCCTGGGTTCTCAGTCTCTAATGAGATGTTGGCAACACTTCACACGTGTTGTTGTAATTCATTGCTGGGGGAATTGAATGTATCCTGTGTGCCTCCACTGGGAGAGGACCCTGGGACTCTTGCAACTGGTCCCCCTCGGTCTTCGCCCCTGGGTCTTTTCCCTTTGCTGCTTCTACTTGGTCTCCCTTTGCTGTAACAAATGACAGTGTGAGCATGACTACACGCTGAGTCCTAGGAGTCCTCCTAGTGAATCACTGAACTTCCAACACATGTGATTTTGTTTTCATTCGTCTCAAAGTATTTTTAAATGCCCCTTGTGATATTCTTCTTTCCTTTGATCCTTCGTTACTTTAGGATTATATTCTTTAATTCGCATACTTGTGTATTTCTTAAATTTCCTCTTTTTATTGATTTCAAATCTCATTCCATCGTAGTTGTCAAACATACTTTGTATGACTTAAGTCTTTTTCATTATATTGAGACTTGTTTTATGACCTAACATATGGTCTATCTTGGAGAAGGTTTCACATGCACTTGGGAGGAATGTGTACTCTGCTGCTGCTGGAATGTTCAATGAATGTCAGTTAGGTCTGGTTGGTTTATAGTGTTATTTCATCGTTTATTGATATTTCCTTGTTGATCTTCTGTCTAGTCCGATCAATTTTTAAAAGTTAGGTATTGAAGTAGGCAACTATTATTTTTGACTTGTTTATTATTCAACAATAAAAGTCTATTATTTCTCCCTTAATTCTGTGAATTTTTGCTTCATGTATTTTGGGGCTTCGCTGTTAGATGCATATGTGTTTATAATTATTATGTCTTCTTGATGGATTAACCCTTTTAGCATTAATGAAATAAGCTTCTTTTTCTCTGGTAACCATTATATCTTAAAATCTATTTAGTTTAATATTAGTATAGCCACTCCAGCTCTCTTTTGGTTACTTTTTACATGGTATATGTTTTCTATATTTTTACTTTCAACCTGTTTGTGTCTTTGAATCTAAAGTGTATCACCTGTATTGAGTCATTTTATTAATTCATTCTGCCCATTTTACCTTTTTTTTTTTTTTTTTTGAGACAGTCTCACTCTGTTGCCTGGGCTAGAGAGCCATGGCATCAGCCTAGCTCCCAGCAACCTCAAAGTCCTGGGCTCAAGTGATCCTCCCGCCTCAGCCTCCCAGAGTGCTAGGATTACAGGCATGAGCCACCACGCCCGGCCCCATTTTACTTTTTGATTAGAGTGTTTTACCATTCACATTTAATGTAATTATTGATGAGGTAGGATTTGAATCTGCCATTTTGCTATTTATTTTCTACATGAGAATTACGATTACTATCCTGACTTATAAAATCTATGTTGGATAAAACCAACTTAATTTCAACAGCATACAAAATCTTTGCTTCTATGTGGCTTTGTATTATACTTCCCCTTCCTCTGTGCTATGATATTACTGTCATACAAATTAAATCTTTATGCATTATGAGTCCATCAGAACAGCTTTATATTGCTCTATGAGGTTGTCTTTTAATTTTGGTTTGAGAAAAAGAAGTTACAAATGAAAAATATACTTACACTGTCTTTTATATATGTAGTTACTTTTACCAATGCTCTTTTTTTAATGTGGATTTGAGTAACTTTCCTTTCATTTCAACCTGAAGGATTCCCTTTAGTATTTTTTACAGGGCAGGCCTGTTAGTGACATATTCTCAGTTTTTGTTTATCTTGGAATGTCTTAATTTTTCCTCCATTTTTGAAGGACATTTTGCTAGATACAGGGTTCTTCTTCCTCCAGCACTCTGAATATGTCATTTCATTGCCTTTTGGCCTCCATGGTTTCTGATGAAAAAGTATCTGTTAACTATGTCGAGAATGCCTTGAGCGTGATCACGCTCTCTGGCTGCTTTCAAAGTTTTCTCTGTCTTTGTCTTCTGACAATTTGAATGATATGTCTCAGTGTGGATCTCCTTGAACTGACCCTGTTTTGTTGAGCCTCTTGGATGTGTAGATGCATGTCATTTGTCAAATTTGGGAACTTTTTGGCCATTATCTTTTGACATATTCTTTCTTGAATATTCTTTTCTCTCTCTTCTCTGCCTCAGGAGCTTCCGTGGTGCATGTCAGTATACTTGATGGTAGCACACAGGTCCCTCACGGCTGTTTATTTTCCTTTGATCTTATTTTTTATACTCTTCAGACTTGATAATTTCTATTGGTAAGTCTTCAAGCTTACTGCTTCTTTAGATCTTCCTTTGAAACCATCTACTGCTTTTTTCATTACAGTTACTGTATTTTCAATTTTAGAATTATTCTCTGGTCTTTTTACAAAATTTTAAAATTTTTATAACTTTATTTATTGAACTTCTCTCTATTGATGTTTCTTGTTTGGTGAGATATCATTTTCATATTTTATTGAACATATTTAAAATAGCTGATTTAAAATAATTTTTAGTAAGTCCAACATCTGGGCATTCTCAGAAACAGTTTCTGTTGAGTGTTTCTTTTCCTTTATGAGTCATACTCTCTTGTTTCTTTGTATGTCTTGTAATGTTTTGCAAAATAATGGACATTTTAAATAACACAATGTGGCCACTGGGGAAATGACATTCCCACTCCCCTAACCTAGGTTCATGGTTGTTGTTTGTTGTTGTTGCTATTTGTTTATATATTGACTTTTTAAAACTAATTTTGTGTGCTTTGTTGTATGTGGTTACTGAAGTCTCTGCTTGGATATCTTAATTGTCAGCTAGTAATTGGACTGAAATTTCCTTGAATGCCTTAAACCGGTAAGTCTCCAACTCCTGCCGAGGGGCCGTGCGTGCATGTTGAGGCGCGTTGCCATGCCGCGAGGCAACTGCCAGCTCTGCCTTGTGCTTCAGCGCCTCCTCTGCAGAGTCGGTGAGAGCGAGAGCCCTCTCAGCTCCCTCCTGGGCCTGGTACAGCCCTGCATGGGGACACAGCCTCCTGGACTCCTAGGGACATGTCAGAGCTT
The DNA here is from genome assembly GCF_000956105.1 of Propithecus coquereli. Classification (NCBI taxonomy): domain Eukaryota; kingdom Metazoa; phylum Chordata; class Mammalia; order Primates; family Indriidae; genus Propithecus; species Propithecus coquereli. The sequence goes on along the minus strand of NW_012149986.1, from coordinate 2,938,836 downwards.
TTGTAGCCCCTATGGACACGGCATTCTCATTTTGAGTTTTTTGGTCAGTTTCTTATTTGCCCCAAGTGTTTTTACCACCTCGGGCCACTTTGATGCTAAACAGTTGTCACTGGTTGTTTTCCCCAAACACCCTGCAGGAAGAAGTTGTTCCCAGTGAGTAAGGTCCTGAGTTGGGTCAAATAACGACCAGCCCTGTGAGTGGGGATTCTCCCCATTGTTAAATCTCCAGAGAACTGCCAGACACGGTTCTGCCAGACACCCATATGACAGGTTTCTAGGAACAGGGCTCAGGGGAAGCTACAAACACATTCATTCTCCTCCGGTGGCTGCTGGTTTTCATGGCTGTGGTGATTGTAAGGCTGTTGGTTTTCAAGGTGTGTGTGGCTCTGGGAAGAGGAGTGGAATAGGGCAAGTTAAAATACCATGAAGCTCGCTGTTCTTACTGAGATTCAGCTATTTTTCTTGAATAAATGCTGCTCAGATTTTTGCAAGCCTTTGGCTAATTTCTAGGGTTCTGGAAAAGTTTTGACAGTCTTTTTTAAACAATCTTTGCCAGTGTTCTCATTGCTCACATGGAGGAGTGGATTTTTGGAGGTTCTTACTGCACTGTGCTCACTGACATCACTCCCCTCAGCTGATTCTAATGCAGCCACGTATACCATGGGCTGTTATTTGCAAATAAGGTGTGCAGAGTAGCTTTCTGACTTCTGGTACATCAAAATCGACATTTATGGAATTATTATTATTATAGCCCAAAATATTTAACATTTGTCACTTCCCAAATGTCAAGTTTAGTTTAGTCAAGGAAGGATAGAATTTGTTGCTGTGTTGTCTTTTAAACATGTGCTCCGAGGATAGGCTCAGGGAACAGAAATGCAGTTTCTGCTGAGGTCCCCTATTTGGTTATGAGGTTGGGTAGTCTTTGAGAGATTTGTGCTCATTCAGCCCTCAGGGACTAAACCAAAGCAAATCAATGCATAAATGCAGCAGTCTAGTAGTAGTAATCAAAACTCAGTTATTGAAATCCCAGCACTATTTTCTGTTTTAGGAAAACTTTACTTCCATGCTGGTAAATTCACATTCTGTTGTTGGACATTTAGATTCTGATGACAAAACCATTTATTAATGTGAACTTCCAGACTTTGGACAGGTTTTCAAGTACAGTAAGAGTTTGCTAGTAATGAAATCCAAAAGTCTTTTTTCAAAAAAAAAAAAAAGAGAAAAATGAAAATAACCAAGATGAAATTTGATTATTTATTATTTCCAATATATGTTAGGGATGCAGATATATTCTAGTTGATTAAGTATCGGAAGAATCTGTAGGTTAAGGTGTTATTGAAAACAGCCCCACTACATGAGCCACTTTGAGGGCAGAAGACTCGTGTGAGTCAGCTCACTCCCGCGGCGCTGCTACCTCTCCGAGCTTCTCAAACACAGTGGCCATTGTTACCACGGCTAATTATTAGTCTGCTCCAACAGAATTTGTGTTGATGTTACAAAAACTGTTTATGCTACACAAGCTCTTTATTCATGTAATAATTATAGCATATTTGTCTTAAGTATTTCGCAAGTGTTCTCTTTGGATAATACTGGCAAGATTAAGTAATAGTTTCTTGCTCACACTGTTGCTCAAGAACATCAAACTTAATGGATTGAGATTTGATATATAATATTTATGTCTTTGGCTCCTAGCATCTTTAGCCTTTTGCCTTTCTTACGTATCAAATAATCTTATTGTGGGGCTATGTCTATTGTTTCTAACACAATTGCCAAGAACCACTTGAGTAAAATATTTGATTGTGATTTTAGTGGAGAGTTTATATAATGATCAGGAGTAATACATGCAAGCCAGCCAAACATCGTGCCAGAAACCAGGGACTTCAAAGAGTCTTCCTTTTAGAACTCTAACGGAACTGAAATTTGTGCTTTTCCATATTGTCCAGCTTACTCATTGGCAATAAGTAACTGTTGGCAAGAAGCACGCATCACATGTTCCCGCTTCTACCTCGGAAAGGTCAGCAGGAGGCCCAGACGCTGGCCTGTACTCAGCCGTGTGCTCTGATCCTGGGACACGTGGTTCAGAGTGTGTTTCGCAACGTTTCGCGGCTGATTAATGGTCACTTGCACAAGAAGTTTTCATTACCCTTACTGCAAACACCCTGGGAATGATTAACTTTGTGACATAACTCTCATCACACAAAGATGGGAGATTCAAACAGAGCTTCAAAATAATGTGCTTTAGAAATAACCAAATGTGTTTTGGCTTCTTAATGTGTATGTGATTAACAACTGTTTTAAAGCCAGTGAGTGAAATAGAGAAACCTATTTGGGATTTATTTTTCTTTTTTTCTTTCTTTCTTTCCTTTTTTTTTTTTTTTTTCAGGAATAGGGGTTTCAATGTGAGATTGGTTCATGTGTGAACACTCTTCTACCATACTGTAATTTTATCTTTATATATTCTAGTTTGTTGTTGAAAATGTCAGATCTGTTTTTTTTTTTTTTTTTTTTTTTTTTTTGAGACAGAGTCTCACTCTGTTGCCCGGGCTAGAGTGCCGTGGCGTCGGCCTAGCTCACAGCAACCTCAAACTCCTGGGCTCAAGCGATCCTCCTGCCTCAGCCTCCCGAGTAGCTGGGACTACAGGCATGCGCCACCATGCCCGGCTAATTTTTTCTATATATTTTTAGCTGTCCAATTAATTTCTTTCTATTTTTGGTAGAGATGGGGTCTCGCTCTTGCTCAGGCGGGTCTTGAACTCCTGAGCTCAAACAATCCGCCCACCTCGGCCTCCCAGAGTGCTAGGATTATAGGCATGAGCCATGGCGCCCGGCCGTCAGATCTGTTTTATAGCACTCCATCTCATGACCCAAATATGGAGTATACAGTTGCTTTTTTACTAAGCATTTTCAGAGCTACAGAGATATGACTCGCATATTCCCACACACAATGGAAAGTTATGGCGATACTTGTTATTGAGTCCATTCTTCATTTTCTTATAGATTTTCGAATTTTACCAATTGAGTGTGGTCTGAAATGCTGGATGCATGTAGACTCTGTACTGTGAGTAGAAGAAACTCAACCAAAGGAGCTCAGGAGAAAGGAAACTTCATTGATTCTTAGCCCTGAGCTGTGGAAGGACAGGGGAGTGGCATCCTCAGGGACAAGGGAGCCAGGGTCACAGGGCTGCAGGGACGCTTTACACTTCTCGTCACACATGGTGTGTGGTGGGTAGCCGCATTCTTTGTGTCTGTCCCTGTAGACCAGCTCCACCTGAGGGCATCTCCCAGACACTGCCTCACCACCAGGGAAGGAGGGGGCCTCTCTTTACTCCCAACTCAGAAACTCCCAGGAGAGGCCTCTGATGGGCCTAGCTAAGATCACATGCCTTCCCTGTGGCCAGGGAGGTGGTGTACTATGACTGGAGGACAGGGACCTCCTCAAGAAAGAGAGGGCTGCTGTCCTGACCTCCAAAATCGGAGCAGCCACTGAGGGCCAACTTGACCGAATCAGCCATCCTTTCCCCAAGATGCCCCCTCTTGCCTTAAGGCACTTCCCTGCCTGCTCAGTGAGACCGCCCAGAGTTCCGCCCAGCTGGGATGCAACTTGGCCTAGCCAGCAGGTCTCAGACATCCCTTTGTTGAGCCATTTCCCTGGCAGCCCCTTGATCCCTTAGTTAATGTCACGACTGAGGTTCTTGCTGGCAGGAACAGTGGGGAGAATTTCTCACCTGGAGTCTTTACTCCCTCCCTGGTTCATGCACCACCTCATTTTTGTTCGTGCAGTTTTAGAGGGTCCTGGAGGTCGTCACTGGCTGAGAACAGACCTCTCAAACCTTACTTGGCTTTCCGTAGATTTAATGTCGAGAGGGAGACCATTGTCTAATAGCCAGTAACGTGATTCTTGTCAAATTACCGTGTTGCGGGATTGGGCGGGATCTGAGGGCTGCCTCCCGGCAGATGCCTCCGGATTCTGCCTCTCTCCAGCCCACAGCTGTCAGCGTCTGCCTTAGAGCAGCAGCAAGCACAGGGATTTAGAGAGGGGCTGTGGCCTGTTCCGGCTACGGCCCCACCAGCAAGGACCTAGGCCAGCGACGAGGGAGGAACAGGAGCCACTGTCAGGGAAGCGGGTGATGTGGAGACAGGGGATGGAGAAGGCGCCAAGGCCTGTGTCAAAACTCTTTAGGGGACAGTTAACACTGATAGAGCTTGAGCTAAGAGAAGAGCCTCCAGGACCTAGTCAGTTTCAGGGGCCTGCAGTCTGAGGTGCTCCCAGAACTCGGTCTCTTCCTCTCCCTTGCCATCAGGCTTCCCTGCGGAAGAGGACTTTCCCCGCACCGTCCCCAGCAGCCCCAGCCTCCTACCGGAGAGCACGGAGCTCTTACTGTCACCCACCTGGAGATGTCTGGGGAGGACAAAAGCCCTTGGCCAGGGTTAGGAGCAGTAAAGGGTGCAAGAGACACCTGCCATACTAGGTGTTTAACTCTAGCAGACAGCCGTGCGGGGTATTGTCGGGCCTGCCCATGCTCCTGTGTCTCTAGGTTATTAGACACGTCTTTGCTGCTGCACACACAGTGGCCCAGACACCCAACATGTAGCCTGCGGTCTCCAGGAAACCACTTGGTTGTTGCACAGTTCTCCAGATCCCTGTTGCCAGCAACTGAGTAAGTATGCTTGGCCAGGTAGGGCCCTATTCTCCCAATGCTGTAAGCATTGTGTGTTTAATGAAGTGCTATTCACTGTAAGTCGTCACTTAATTCATGTTGGTTATTTGTCATTTTGTTTTCTCAGAAGATGGTAAAAGTCCAGTTACGTTCATGCTGGGCTCCTCAAAATATTTTCGTGCTCACACTCAGAGAAATGGGAGCCCCGCCTTCTACTGCTCAGGCACAGTTGTGCCGTTTGCTGCTGCAAGACGATCAGGCCACACAAGTGAACTTTTCCTGAATAGCACAGCCCTGTTCCTAAATGCAGCTTCTAAGGAAGAGAACACTTGGTTTTCTTTCTTCTGAACAATTTCTGTGACAGCTCAGTTAGTGTAAGATCAGTTAACCAGCAATGCTGCATGTTCTTGCAGAGCACAGAGGAGAAGGGAGGAGGAGGAGGGAACCACCAGCCTCCTCCCTTCCAAAGCCCTGTGCTCCAGTTTTTTCCCTCCAAGAACAGGCTTTATAAAAACCTCCTTTTGTTGGTACTTTCGACTGTTTCGTGTGACAGCAGTGGCAGGAGAGGCTTATTAGTGGCCAAGTGGACAGCGTAACTGACGTGACTTTCCTTCTGCTTCACTGAGAAAGCGTTGCACGTTCCCTGCTCGGCCTCTGTGCTGGGGGAAGTGTGCATTCGCAAACCCGGGGGAGGGGGCGCCTCTCATCCTGGCTTCTTCTCACTCATGTGGTTAAACATTGGCTTTTGAACCGGCTCCCGGGAACCTGCTGTCCCCGCATTCCACTCCTCCAGGGCGGAGCGGCCAGCGCCCTGCACCGTGCTGTGCTGACGACACCGGGCTGCTTCCTGGAACCGACGCAGATATGACCGGCTGGCTGTGCCGGAGTTCCAGAACTCCACTGCCGGTTGCAAAACCCTGTGTCATAATTGCACTTAGCATTTTTCTGGCGCTGGCTTCCCCAATAAGGACGTTTTGTGAGTTGGGTGCGTGTTTGAGATCTCCTTTTGGTAATTATTTTGGAAAACGTTCAGAGGCCAAAAATAGTGACAAGCTAGGAGGCTTCCTTGCTGGCTCCATGTGGTCCCGAGGGCTCTGGCACACAGGGGTTCTGCTGAGAAGCCGAGACTGACCACCACACGGCCAGGGGTCCCGAGACCCCTGCCCGGCACCATCCCGCTGAGGAGGTGCTGGCGTGGACGGGTAACTGTCTGGGCTGTCAGACCCTGAGTGCCCGTTGTGGGCATAGTCCGCACCCCTCCGTGCAGCAGGCTTTTGACCTGTAGGGAAAATGGTATTTAAGATCTGGGTTAGTCAAGAGGGTGGAGTGAGCTAAGTTTAGTGGAGGCTAAAAATAGCCCCAGCTGCGGCCTTGGGGCCTGGGACGTCTCCTCCCCCTGGTCCCCCGCGAGCCGCACCCTCAGAGGCTCGTGCGTAATTCTGACCAGCCTGCAAATGTCATTTCTAGGATTGTCCCAGCCGGTTACTCATATGTCAGATTCCCATTCTCTTGTGTTTCACGCAGGGGCTGCATTTCCACAGAAAGGTGAGTCACCACCAGGGGCTGTGAAGCCAGGGAGCACGCCATAAACCGGAAGAAAGAGGTGGGGACGGAGCTTTTACAGCTCTCTGGGGTGGCTTTCTTCTCCGTGGGTTAATTTTTATCTTAACAACCAAGATTAGGTTGGATGGCCCTTTGATAAGAAATCTATTTCAGTACAAGCAATTACTTGAACTTCTTTTTTTAAAGCCAAAGGCATTTTTTTGTGGTTCTCAACTTATAAATAAAATGTATTAATAGTTGTTTAATGGGCATTTACAACGCTGACCACCTGTGACTGTTTTCAGTGCATTCCCTGAGCACCATTCAGGGAGGCGTGGAAACGCCCCCTTTCTTCTCCTCGGAGGGTAATCGTGGTATCAGCCCCCGCTGAGGCTGTGCTCCTTGCTCTGAACAGATGGTGATTTGCAAACTGAATGCTATTCTGGTGTACTTATTTAGGCAAAAGATCTAAAAATAGACTTGAATAAGCATAACCTGCGAAAATAAGTTGTCAGCTTCTTTTTATCCTGCTGGGTTGAAAACAAAGCTGTCAGCAGTTTCCTCACTTTGAGGAATCTGTATGCTTTCTTATTTTAGAGAAAGCTTTTCAGGAGGACTGTAATTGAGTCCCCTTAAATCTTTAAGTGTCAACAAATTACCACCTGTTGTTCTAGAGACTCTCAGATGATGGGACCTGCTTCCTGCTCACTGTTGGGGAGCAGTCGTTTGCCCCTCTTAGAATTGGGCCTCACCCAGATTCAGCCCTTGTTCAAGGGACTCTGCACAGCCTTTGCAGCAGGAAACAATGTGCGACGGTCGTCCCCAGCCTTGTCGACGATGTCCTCTGTGAAATGACCCCGCGCGCTAACAGAGTGATGCGCGGCCCAGAGAGAAGCCGGGAACGGAACTGGATCAGTTTCACATGGGAGAGGGGCTCACTGGGATGTGGGACACCAAATGGAGACGGAAGTGGCACCTCCCTGGGTGAAGAGAGGTGCGGCGCAGTCCCCAGCACGCCCCACAGTCTCCCTTTGGCGCTCAAATGTCCAGGCCTGAGCAAGCCAGGCTTGCCCTTGGGCTGCCCACCGATGCAGAGCTTGCTGGTTCCCGACGAGGCTCCGTGCGTTCCGGCGGGAGAAACCGGCCCTGGCCCGTGGAAACAGTGACTGGGTGGCGCTAAACTCCGCGAAGCCGGGTCCTGCAGGTGCACCCCCTGGGAAAGCTTTTCTCAGCCCTACGCACGACGTCTCCAACTCCAAGCAGCTCTGTCAAACTATTTTCCCCCAAAGCCAGACTGTCACCAACAGGGTTTGGGATTCTGCTGCTTAGAAACGTCTCCACTCAGCTTTGACTGTGTTTGAACCTTCTTGTGCTTTCTGGAAAGAACAGGAACAGCTCCCAGTTCCCACTTCCCAACACACAAGTGCGTGCATGCGTGCACACCACACACACAGTGTGCTGGGAAGAGGGCACTCCTCCTGGGCTGGGCATGGTGACATGCCTGAGGACAAAAAGGAAGAAAAGAGAGGCGTGCGGGGACTGCGAGGGCCTCAGAGAGCCAGACGGGCCAGCCAGTGTCTAGGGAGCCGCACTGCTGGGGCTCTAAGAACCAGCAGCTCTATCATGTCATCAAGAATCCAAGGCCAAGGGGCTGTGAGGTCAGGCAGTCACCACGGTCGCTATCACTGTCACTGGGTGACAGGTCAGGCCTGGACAGAGGTGTTGGTGGCTGCTGCCTTTTCAGTCTCGTGGAGAACAGCCCAGCCATCAGAGGGCCTTGTGTTAGCTGGTGAACTATAATCATTTAATTTGACCTGTTTGTAACAGGCGCTGGGGGGATGGGAGGTGGGGGAATGTTTTCATGTATATATATATAAAATAGGTACATGTATTTCGTATGTATACAAATTTTATTTTTGTTTATATATATGAAATACCTGTACCTATTCTAATTTTTCTACAACTGTATTAGTTTTCTGTGGCTGCTATAACAAATAACCGCAAACTTAGTGGCTTCGAACATCACACATCTGACAGTGCTGTGTTCAGAAGCCTATAGCGGTTCTCACTGGACTACAGGACCGTGAGGGCAGGGCCCAGTTTCCGCCCCAGGCTGAGGGAGGATCCCTGCCTTCACCTGTCAGCTGCCTGGGCAGCCGCGGTCCTCACTGTCCCGGGAAGCGGCAGCAGGAGGCTGAGTCTTCCCGCCTCACTCCCTGCCCCGCAGTTGAGGGCCGTTGGGCCCAGATGAGCAGAGAACGCTCTCCCTGTTGTAAGGTCGCTGGCTAGCAGCCTACATCCTCCCCTCGCACGCCACCCGACACATTCACCGGTTCCAGGGATTAGGCGTGAACAGCTTTGGGGGCGGGTGTTCACTTACCACAACGACATACTTGTACCTTATTTTAATTATCCAAGGACGGCTGGGAAAGCCAGACAGCTCTGGTCACTTCATACTGATTTTCATTCCAGCTTGGAACATGCATTTCTGTAACCAGAGTTCCTGCAGTTCTCAGCTCTAGCTCTAAATTTAAATTAATTCAATCTCATTCATTCCATATCACTACTTTTCCATTTCTATGCTCTTGATTGATCAGGCAATTTTGTTTTATTTTTCTTTTCCCAGAAGTTTCCGTATTTCCTGAAACCTGGCAATGTTGAAAACACGTGTCTATTGCCTTTGACTAGAGCGGTGATGTAACCGGGCATCAAATACTTGGGCGCACCTTTTTCTTCTCTTGCCGTCTGGGGACTCATTCTACCAGTCTTGCGCATCGCTGGCAAGGCTGAGAACGACCGATCCCTCTCGCCAACAATCTGCACAGAATTCTTAATGGTAAGCCTCTGAATTTGTCTCGACGGAGCACTGATGCAGCTGCCCTGGGACCCCCAAGCCCAGCCATATTCCGCACTGCGTTTAGGTTGTCCGGTCGCGCCCACAGGCCTGTGCCCTGGAGCCGTGGACTTGGAGTCTCCATCCGCAGCTCCCGCTTCCTTCGCCGCCAAGGAGGGAAAGGGCAGGGCAGCCATCTGGGTTTTCGCCCAGAAGTGGCTCATCTGTGGTAGAAGGGACCCTCAAAACAAGAGGCTACACGCATCCTATTCCGGGGCCACCCGGGGCTCTGGCCTTGTTCTCTTTCTTGTTTATTATCTCCTGCAGCAAATCGCTGTTTATGCCCAACACGGCGAGCTCGAGTGGTCGGCTCCCAGCCATCCTTCCGCCCAGACAGCTGAGCCGAGACCTGGCAGGTAGGCTGTCCTTGGGAGGGGGCTTCCGCCCTGACTGGGGTCCGAGTCTCTCCTTGCATGGTCTTGACCGTGATGGTGGTCGGGGGTGTCCCGCTCCCTGAAATGCATGGGGTACGTTATGGGTTGGCCGGGGGCGGCGGGGGGGTGGTCATAGGAGCTGCGCATGGATTCCAGGTCTCTACCTGTATGGTGTGAGGTTGATCCACTTTCTCACTCTGAGCACAGCTGGTATTTTATTTTTCTGTTGTTGCTCTTTTATGGGAATTTATCTTGTAAGGTTTGGGGGAAGAAGGTTTTGTCAACTCCCATCTCTCTTGGAGGGCAAACTGTGTTTGAAAGTGGAGCTCATGCTTAAGTTCCCAAGGGCGGAGGCCGGCCATCTGGGAAGGCAGGTAGTGAGCTCCGTGGCAAGCGTCGCCCCGGGACCTGCGGTTCCAGCCCTCCTGCAGTTCCCGGAAAGCCCATCTTTCCAGCCCTCTGTGGGCTTCTGGGGCCTCTAGGCTGTCCGGGAGGTGGGAAGGAGGGAGCTGTAGGGACCGGGGGCAAGTCCCTTGCCAGGGGCATAGGGGACTGCACATAACCAGGGTATTGTGTATGACATTTAGTCTGTCTTTTAAATGGTTTTATTAATCATTTTGGGGGGTTTGATTTTTGTTATGGAATTTTTGAAATGGTATCTCTAAAATTCTGGATTATCTAAATATCTCTGGATTTTTCTCTTTCCACTCCAGAATTAAGCAAAAATTTTTTTAGAGCTTCAGCCAGTCCTATTAAGAGGCAAAATTTGTCTTTTATAATTTAGTCTTGAGGACAAGGCATTCAGCCCCGCTCCCCACCCCCGAAATCCTCCCTCAACTGCCATCCTCCCCCACTCCCACTGGGCTCTCTGGAACATCACTGGGGACACCTCATTGGTGACCTGAATGCGCCATCACCAGGGTGGAAGCCACCTCACGGGGCTCTGCGAGGGATGTGTGTGTCTGTTTCTTTGGGTGCCTGAGCTCAGCAGAGCCCCATAGGCAAAGAGGAGCCTGGTGGCATTTCAGTCATTGCTGTGTAACAAACCATCCCAAAATATGATGCTTGAAGCAACACAACTTTTTCAGCAGGGCGGTTCTAACACTCCACTTGGTATCTGCTAAGGCTGCTCCCCTGGCTGTGTTTAGCTTTGGGATCAACCCAGCTGGAATGTCAAAGTTGACCTCCCATCCTCCAGGGTCCCCCCCACCATGGCCTTGATCATTCACAGGTCTAGGCTGGCTTCCTTGTGGCCTGGCTCTAATTGGGAGACAGTGGAAGCTCAAAGCCTCTGAAGGATTGGGCTCAAAAGGCCCAGAAGGCCACTTTTTCCACATTCTGTTGCCCAACGAGGAGAGGAAGGAAACTCTAGGCCTCATGTGCCAGAACAGAGATTAAATGAGATGCTGTATGTATTCCTTGCAAGAAGTGGTCCAAAACCTGGAATAAGTGGTGGTCAGTTGGTGCAAATTGTGATGAATATAGTGGATGACAGAGTTTCCAAATCCAGCTTCTGTAGTCTGAGCAGTGTTGTTTGTGTGACATGTGGTCAAGTGTTGTCTCACAAGAGGATTGGCCTGTCTCTATTGACCAAGAAATCTCAGCTGCTTCATCAGCAAGCATCCTCATCACTTCCTCCAATTGGTTGCAGTAGACATCTGCTATAATCTATTGACTGGGTTTCATGAAGTGGATAATACCAGTGATGGACCACCAAACAGATACCATTAGCTTTTTTTGGTGAATATTCAGTTTTGGATTGTGTTTTGTCACTTCATCTCTATCCAGCCTGGTGCCCAACTCTTGTCATTGCCAAAAAGAATCCATTTTTCATCACATGTCACAGTATGGTACAGAAATGGTTCAGCTTTATGTTGTGACAGCAAAGAAAGGCAAACTTTGTGACTATTTCTCTTCTGATGCTGCTTAATTCATGCAGAACACATCTATCTTGCTTCTTTACCTTGCCAATTTTTTTCAAATGGTCCAATACTGTTGGAATAATGTCAAATTTTGCTGCTAATTCCCACATAATCAAGTTGAGATGGATTTGCTTCCACTACAGCTTTCAGCTCATCGTCATCCACCTTGGTTTCAGGATGCCCAGGTGGATCATTTTTAAGATTAAAATAATCAGAATGAAACTTCTCAAACTATTGACATACTGTGTGCTCATCAGCCACATCATTCCCACTTTGTTGATATTTCGAAATGTCTGCACTGCATTGGTTCCACGACAGAACTCATACTAGAAAATAACATGAATTTTTGACTTATCCATGGTTTCACAAAAATTGCTTTTTAAAAAAACTTGATCTTGACAAACCCACAGCCAACATCATACTGAACGGGAAAAAATTGAGAGCATTCCCGCTTAAAACTAGAACCAGACAAAGTTGCTCACTGTCACCACTTCTATTCAACATAGTGCTGGAAGTCCCAGCCAGAGCAATCAGACAAGAGAAAGAAATCAAGGGCATCCAAGTGGGGGCATAAGAGGTCAAGCTATCTCTCTTTGCTGATGATATGATTTTATATTTAGAAAACCCCGAAGATTCTGCCATGAGACTACTGGAATTGATAAACAAATTCAGCAAAGGCTCAGGTTACAAAATCAATGTACAGCAATCAGTAGCATTCCTATACACCAACAATAGTCAAACTGAGAACCAAATCAAAGACTCAATACCCTTCACAATAGCAACAAAGAAAATAAAATATCTAGGAATATATTTAACTAAGGAGGTCAAAGACCTATACAGGGAGAACTGCAAAACATCAAGGAAGGAAATATCAGAAGACGTAAACAGATCAAAAACCATACCATGCTCATGGGTCGGCAGAATCAACATTGTTAAAGTGTCTATGCTACACAAAATGATCCACAGATTCAATGTAATCCCTATTAAAATAACAGTATCATTTTTTGCAGATATAGAAAAAATAATTCTACACTTTGTATGGAATGAGAGAAGACCTGGTATAGCCAAAGCAATCTTAAGCAAAAAGAACAAACTTACCAGACTTCAAGCTATACTACAAGGCTATGGTACCTAAAACAGCTTGGTACTGGCACAAGAACAGAGACATAGACCAGTGGAACAGAACTGAGAACCCAGGTATAAAACCATCCTCATATAGCCATCTGATCTTTGGCAAAGCAGACAAAAATATACACTGGGGAAAAGAATCCTTACTCAATAAATGGTGCTGGGAAAACTGGATAGCCAAATGTAGAAGACTGAAACAGGATCCACACCTTTTACCTCTCACACATAGCAACTCACGGTGGATAACAGACTTAAACCTAAGGCATGAAACTATAAGAATTCTAGAAGAAAATGTTGAAAAAGCTCTTATAGACATTGGCCTAGGGAAAGAATTTATGAAGAAGATCCCAAAGGCAATCACAGCAACAACAAAAATAAATAAATGGGACCTGATCAAATTAAAAAGCTTCTGCACAACAAGGAAACTATCACAGGAGCAAACAGACAACCTAAAGAATTGGAGAAAATATTCGCATGTTACGCATCTGATAAAGGGCTGATAACTAGAATCTATATAGAACCCAGGAAAATCAGCAAGAAAAAAATCAAACAAGCCTATCAAAAAGTGGGCAAAGGACATGAACAGAAACTTTTCAAAAGAAGACAGAACAATAGCCAACAAACATACGAAAAGATGCTTGACATCTCTAATCATCAGGGAAATGCAAATCAAAACCACAATGAGATATCACTTAACTCTAGTGAGAATGGCCTTTATCAAAAAGTCCCCAAACAACAAATGTTGACATGGACGTGGAGAGATAGGAAGACTCATACACTGCTGGTGGGACTGCAAACTAACACAACCTCTTTGGAAAGCAATATGGAGATACCTCAAACAGCTGCAAGTAGAACTACCATTTGATCCAGCAGTCTCATTATTGGGCATATACCCAAAGGAACAAAAGACAGTTTGTAAAAAAGACATCTGCACTCGAATGTTTATAGCAGCACAATTCACAATTGCAAAGATGTGGAAACAACCCAAGTGCCTATCAATACATGAGTGGATTAATAAAATGTGGTATACGTATACCATGGAGTACTATTCAGCTATAAGAAACAATGGTGATATAGCACCTCTTGTATTCTCCTGGATAGAGCTGGAACCCATTCTACTAAGTATCCCAAGAACGTAAAAACAAACACTACGTGTACTCACCATCAAATTGGTACTAACTGATCAACACTTAAGTGCACATATAGTAATAACATTCATTGGGTGTCAGGCAGATGGGAGTGGGGGGGAGGGGATGGGCATATTCACACCTAATGGGTGTGGTGCACACTGTTGGGGGGGATGGACATGCTTGAAGACAAGCTGACTCGGGTGGGGCAAAGGCAATATATATAACCTAAACATTTGTACCCCTGTAATACACTGAAACAAAACAAAACAAAAAGAACTGAAAGAAAAATAAAAAAACTTGAAAGACAATCACAAGTGAAAACATGTGTTTGAAAGACTGAGGATATACCCTCACGATAAACACAAAACAAGAAATGTCAAAGTGAAATATCAGAGGTACCAACTGTCAAACTTAGTACTTAGGGAAATCAGACATTTCATACTTAATAACCTAATACAAAGCATAGCATGTGCCTAGTGTTAGTAAGTATCCTGTACACTGCAGCTGCTCGCATTTTTGTGCCCCTTTTAGTTATTAGTCAAATTCCTGGTGAGCCCACTGCGTGTCTGCCCTGCTCTCAGGAGCAGGCACCTGCCCTGTGGGGCTTGCAACAGCAGGCCGTGGAAGGCAGGCATGGCCCGGCATCAGTGGCACCTCTTGGTCACTTTAAATCTACAAGTGACGTCCTGCAGCCCCACGCCCCACACGCAGAAGGGCAGATCCTGGCCCAAAGTTCTGCAAATCCCCAAAATGGTCCAGGGCCTCTTGTGCGTGCTCTTGCCGTCCTTGTCCTGCGTGGCCTTGCCCAGGACGCGCAGCCCAGTCTCACCCCAGGCAGGCGGGGGGTGGGGTGCTTTGTCAAGTTCGAGGCCACCACGTCATGTTCTTGGGCTCGCCTGGATTGCAGAGAATGGAATGGTCCCGAGGGGCGTGGGGGCTGCCAGGACTGGCAGGAGTCGTGGCTGAGATCACGGACCCATGAATAAACTCACCTGGACCCTTTCACATCCTGGTCCCTCATGGTTCTTGGGCCACCAGGGGGCCTGTGGGACAGCCTCACACCTGGTCCTGACCACCTGGTCCCTCCCTTCTCTTTATTCTCCTCCCAAGGGCCTCTTGTTTTCTGGGCAGAGTACTTCATCCTCCTTTTTATTGCCTTAAGATGTGCTACTTGCCCCCCAACTCTTTGCCTGGACCCCTCTGTTTCTCAGAGCGAACCCAAAGGCAGCTCCTCCTGGGGATCTTTGGCCGCTGCTGGCAACACCATAAACTGTTTGCTCTGGAGCCACTTGCTGAGGGAGGGCACCCCCAGGGCTGCCTACCCCAGTCCAGGAGGTCGGCGGCTCTTGCAGGAAGGAGACCTGCCCAAGGCTGACGGAGGAGGCGGCAGCTTCAGAGAGCAGCTCCGGAGGGACAGGCAGTGCTCGTGCCGAGGCTTCAACCCTGACTGCACGTTACCAGCCCTCAGGGCAGTTTTGGAACATGCTACCCGCTGGAGTCCCATCCAGGCCACCTAAACCAGCTCTGGCCACTTAAGCCCAGGCCTGGGTATTTTTAAAAACTCCCTGAGTTATTGTCACGGTACAGCCAATGACCATGACTGGTAACAGTCATTAATTTAGTGAATGAAAATGTGTTTAAATTTTAATCGACTAACACTTTCTAAAAGCCTAACTATAGACAAGAAAGGTGCCAGATTCCCCGAATTCAAAGGTGTCCGGGGCTTGTCACCAGCCTCTGAGAGCCTCCCAGCCCTGCCTTCCCACCAACACACTGACCAGGCTCCCTAGGAAAAAGATGCACCTGCATTCAGCACAGCACAGACTTCTCTAATTAATGAGATAAAGGATTTGAGACTAGCAGGCCGGACAGGAAGATGGTGTGGGTCTAACTTCAGACACCTTGGCTGGCTCAGGAACATGAGGGACACGGAGCAGTGGTCGGTGCCCACCTGAGCGTTCCTTTGTGACTATAATACAAGTGATGGCACTCTGACGCGCACAGTGCCTCCTAGGAATCATGCAGAATATACTTGCATTCTCATTTTTGTAGCAGCAGAACTGAAAATAGAAATCAGAAGCTTGAGAGAGAGAGAGAGAGAGAGGGAAAGACAAGAAAGAAAGGGGTGGGGGAGAGACGCTGAACGGAATTCTTAGAGCTTCGCAATCTTGGTGGAAAGTTGAAGTCATGCAACCAGACAGATCTCTCTTTCTTCCCCTAATTAATTGTAGGTTGTATAGTCAGGGTGTGGGCTGGGTGTATTCCTTTTATTTTTTAAAACCATGTTTGACGGCTCCAGGCTCCCAGGATTGCATCAGGATCTCAGGTGCGCTACAATTCATGTGAAACGCGCGTGGTTGCGTAATTCTGTCTTGTTAAGCGGCGGCATTTCCTCATTGGGCCCATTTACATCGTCTCATTGGGAGAGGAGAAAGCCCATGGCACCGTCTTACCTTAAGGAAAAACTGTAACGTCTTTTATTTTATAAAGTAATAACCTTAAAGACAAAAATACTAATAAAAAAAGTAAAAACACGTACCGTCGCCCACACACACGCTTAAAATGCTTGCCAGCCTGCCTGCCTCACATGCTCTGAGCCTGGCTGCAGAGCACAGTGCTTCTGCTCACGGGCTTTGGACCCAGGTTGCCTGGCTTCAGAATTCAACTTGGGTAAGTCACTTGGTCAGTCCCTGCCTCAGTTTCCTGATCTGTGCAATGGAGATAACAACAGTAGCGCACCAGATGGGATTGTTACAAGGAGTGAATACATGAATACGGGGTCTGCAGGGGGCTCGAACGGTGCCTGGCTGCGGTGGAACTCAGCGCTGCTGCCACTGCTGCCACGACTGTTCCTGACTTCTGCCTGCGCTCACAAAAGCAGACACATGTGCACACACGTGCACCCCACACATCCATGAACACGTACATAACATCAACTTCTTAAAATTATTTTTGATTATTTTGATTATTTTGTTACTGTTTGTAAGAAAATTTGACTGTTATGGAATTTTTGAAATGGTATCTCTAAAATTCTGGATTATCTAAATATCTCTGGATTTTTCTTTATTTACCCCTAAGTTAAGCGGACTCCTTGGGGAACGTAATTTTTTCCCTCCAAACAATACCATGACACTCTGCGCAGAGGTCTGCAGCTGGAGCTGGCACTGCACAACAAGCAGTGAGTATTTTCTCCGGCCAGTAACCATACGCCTTTCCACGGGCGACCATTCTTATTAGCTGTTCCTTCCTGGGGGGACACTCAGGTTGCTCTGAGGGTCCGCTGTCACATTCTTACTGCTGCAGGGCTTGCTCTGTGTTGTAGACGCAGTTTTAATTTCCTCAGATGCCGTGAAATTGCTCTCCCAAATTCGTGCCACCTGCCTTCCTACTGAGAGCACCTGTCTCCACACCCAGGCCAGGAGTGGACCCAGACGCTGGACTTTGCCCATCTGATCATTGAGAAATGTTTTCTCACTGTTTTAATTTGCATTTCCATAATTATTATTTATGTAAAGCATTCTCATTTATCTTGTGCAACGTGTAAGCACCATTGTGAACAATGTCAATATATTCGTCAGCCTCTACAGTTCATTTTATATCTGAACCCCTTTTGTACAAACAAAAAACATGTACAAACACTCCGTGCCTTACTCATACCAGTAATTTGCCAGATTAGCACATTTAGGTAAAGAAGAGTTCTAAACTTGGAACCTTCATATTGTTGCAAATTGTATTTTTGAAGTGCTCATCCTACAAACCAAATAATTAAACATTAATTTATTCATTTAACAACTGGTACTGAGCACCTTTCTGTGTCAGGATCATACAGTTTGTAGGCTTTAGGGATGATCGGTAAACCAAGATTTCTAAAAATCCCTGCCCGTGTGGAGTTTATGGTCTATCAGATGCTCTGTGAAGTTTGGATTCGGTCGAGGGGCCACACTCGGGGATCTGGAGGGACACATGTGGCCTTGAGGCAGCAGGTCCCACCCCTGCATCCCAGATCATACCTGTGTGGGCCCCTGAGGTGGTAGCCACTGCATGCAGAGCCCATGATGGCCTCTGACCCGCTCCGTGTTCCCACCTGCCACTGTGACTGCACCACACAGAGTGAGTGGGCCGATGTGGCCTGCAGGCCACGGCCCCCACTCTGCTGCCCCGTGGGCCCTGGCACAGGATCAGCGGACACAGGATCAAGGGACATGTCTGAGGGCCCTGAGCTGTCCTTCATGCAGACGGGAAGAGGAAGCCGAGGGCAGCTGCCCCACTCTTGGCGCTCGGGGAGCCCACCTCCCCCTCCAAGGGAAGCTCTGAGGAGCCATGACAGGCCCCTCCGTGTCCGGCTCCACGCGCTGGGCTCCCGCCGGGTCAGCCTCCAGTCCAGCCCCTGCCGCGTCCGGGCCAGTCGCGCTGCGGGAAGGGCCGTCTCTCGTCTGCCTCCTACCCTAGCGAGTAGGCTGGCCGTTTTCCCAGTTCCTCCACCAAGAAAGGACTTTGGTGACTCGTCCCAGGCTGAGACTTACGTCTGAGTGTGGCCAGTCCCTGGGCCAGTGGACTCAGAGGCTTATCCTGGGCCGGTCACCAGTGGGGTCTCGGCACGTCGCCGCTGGGGAAGGGAAGCGATTCTGCAGATCCACGGGGGCTTTCCCTGAAATGGAACCAAGTCGTGGGTGTGCAGGGCCCCCAGCATGCAGTGGCCAATGGTGGGCCTGGGGCAAGGGTGACAGGGGCCACCACCATGGGCGCAATGAGTCCCCCGCCTCAGAGCCGGGCCGGGCCTGCGCGGCTGGGGGGCTTCAGATGCAGCCGGCACGGAGCAGGGTGGTCCTCACACAGAGAGTGGCTCGTCAGGGAGCCAGGTGCCCTCCCCAGGGGGTGCTGGGCGATGCTCGACTCAGTGGCTTGAAAGGACACAGATTTCTTCTCCTACTATTCTGG
This sequence comes from Propithecus coquereli, assembly GCF_000956105.1. NCBI lineage: Eukaryota > Metazoa > Chordata > Mammalia > Primates > Indriidae > Propithecus > Propithecus coquereli. The sequence continues at coordinate 2,920,251 of NW_012149986.1, read as the reverse complement.
ACGCTGAGAGTCCAAAACTGGTCTGCCCGGGCAGGTGTCCACGGGGCTGGTCCCCGCAGGCTCCCAGGGAGAATCCATTTCCTGGCTTTCTCACAGCCGCTGAGGCACCTCTGCGTCCTTCCCATCACCTCCCACCTCTCCGGCCAGTCTCCCTCCTGCAAGGACCCTGTGACGACGCTGCCCCTGCCCTGCCCGGAGTCGCGGTCCTGAGCTTCATCACATCTGCGAAGTCCTTTCCCCAGGTCAGGTCACACTCCCCGTCCTAGGGATCGGGATGCGGCTGTCTTTGGGGTGGGAGGCCCTGTCCCTCTGGGCGGGAATGCTGGACAGGCGCTGTGGGCAGAGGCAGCCCCTGCCCTGCCTCCAGCCTGGCCCAGCGCTTCACTGGGCAGCTCTGCAGTGTAGCCCTCTCTCCAGACAGTGCGGGTCCTCGCGGGGAGCCGTCTTCTCAGGGCTTCCGAGTCCCCCTCGCTCAGTGCTCACCTGTGGTGGTGGATTTCCCCTCTCAACCCCGAGGCCCACATCCAAACCATTACTAGCTCATCTCCGTCCGCCATGACCACTCCCTCACGCCCACGGCCCTCTCCGCCGAGGCCTGTGCCCCTTCCAGCCGGCGGTAGGAGCGGGGCTGCCGTGCAGGCGGGTGCAGGGTAGGGTCTCCCTGCTGCAGGTGGACGCACAGAGCCTTGTTTCCAGATGGCACTGGGGTGGTCTGAGATGCCCCTGGAGCCGCCGAGTGACTTTCCGGCCTGACCTTTCACCCTGGACAAATCTGAGTAACTGTACGTAAATAATGTTGATTTCAGGACAACCCTGGAACAGCCCCAAATCGCCCTCCAACGGCTGTAAGCCTTGAGCTGGGCCCAACAACTCCTCATCTCTCACAAACGAGGTGTCCCCCTTGTCAAAGAGGAAGCCCCGTATGAACTGGCCCTTCACCAGGCCTCCAGCGTCTCCTGAAACCCGCCATGGTGCAGTGTGGCTGAACACCAAACAGGGAGCGCAGGCAGGTCCCCTGGGGATGGGGGAGGATAACAGGCCAGGTGCCAGGCAGGGCACTGCACTTGTGGGTCCCCACCAGCACAGGCCCACACAGGCTGGCTTCCTGCACTCCTCTGCCCACTCCGCACCGACAGCCCGGCCCTCCCTGCCCTGGGGGTGTTGAGCCCGGGGATGGTGAGAGTGGGAGCACTGTGGGTGGGGCCGTGTGGGCGGGGATGGTGAGAGTGGGAGCACTGTGGGTGGGGCCGTGTGGGCTCGGAGTCCATAGCCTGCCGGCCAGGCCCCCGCCCCCCGCACGCCCACACCTCTGCTGGCTGTCGAGGTTCTGGCCCTGGTGCAATGCCCAGGACCCCTCCTCTGCACCCTTTCAGGTCAACTCGACCTTCTCATGGCCTGAGCTACGCTTCCCCTTTTCCCAAACCCATGCAGCTCAGGTTTCCCCTGCCAAACCGCAGAAATGCGAGGCGGCTTGTTTCCTGGCAAACACCTTCTGAGCCAGACTTGACTGGCCACAAGACGGGTTTATCATGAAATCAAATATTGCACTGAGGTTCCCTGGGCTTTTGATTGTTCTTGCGAAGGTGGTGAAGGTGGGGTTGGCGTGTTGCAGAGCAATGGAAGCAGGTTGTGGTCTGTTAACTTTGTAAATTAAAAGCTTCTGGGAAATAGAAAATAGATAACAGATAGGAAATAGAAAACCTGATTGCCAGTGGGTATGGGGCTCCCAGCAGCTCACTGGAGGGACGGCAAAAGAAAAAAGAGCATGTTATTTCCAGTTTGCCTCCATAAATAACCACAATTAAGTGAAGCTTGGCACCAACTAAGAAAAACAAAGACGTTTAAATCACTCTCGTAAGATCGGAGCTGAGAGGAGTCCTCAGCCCCAGCGCGGCTGCGGGAAGGGCAGAGCCGGCCAACACGCAGCAGCGGCGTGAGTTGCTGGAAGGAGCTTTCCAGCTCAGTGCAAAACCACGTCCCGGCCTGTGTGCTCTGGAGCTCCCCTTCCTCCTGCCGCCCCGAAGAATCCCCTCTCCACCTTCCGTAGTTCCAGCAGCTCACGCTGCCCGGGCACACTCCAGATTTGGCATCTCCTGGCACACTGACCAAAACCCCTCCTTTTTCCACTAGAAAACATGGTGAGAGAGTGTGAGTAAGACAAGCTTAGGGACAACTTTGGAGTCATTAAAATCCATTTTAAACCCTAAGTGTCATCAGTACCTTCCTCAGTGGCTCAGCATCTGCAGCTCCCTCCAGAACTGCCGCCATCAAGCCACACTCCAGAGCTGCTGTCCTGCAATAGTGTGTCACACACAGTCTGTGGGCAAGGACCAGTTATTTTTGTTTTTTCCTCAATCGCCGTGGACCAGTGCTTTTGTAAAACACAACAGGGGTGGATTACTAAAACACAGCCCCACGCTCTGATGCTGCAGTCCTGGCTAACTGCCGGGGACGTTCTGAACGCTCCCTCTCCGCCACGCTCGGTGATCACGTCACGGAGCAGAGCCCGGCGGTTCACGGGTGGCCCGGCCCGCTGACCACGATGAGAGAGTGCTGGCAGCCCCACACCCTGCATGCTCCGTGCGTGTTCCTATTTCAGCCATGAACAACCTTTTTATTGTTCCTATAAACCACCGGGGCTGTCAAACTGCCGGCCAGAAAGCCCTTTGTCAGACCACGCATGCCGATGCAGCCGAGTCCTGTCACCGTGGTCTCAGACAGTTCTGCGCGTCTGGCTCTCAGGGGCTCCTGGTGAAGTGTTGACTCTGCAGCATTGCGTGGCCCTGTCCATGTTTGTACCGTCAGAGTCACTTGTGGAGCTGAGTTTTATTCTCCAGGTAACATGCTGATTCTTAATCACTAAAGACATTCTCATTTCATTATCACAGATACTCTGAGCACTTAGCGACTCGGTGGAAACCACAATAAGAACATCTGCCAAAATGGAAACTGCAGAGCCTTCTTCAGAGAATTCACACGAACACGGTTACAGAATTCTGCACACCGTGCCAGTTAGCATGAGCAGGGGCCCATTTTCCTCCTCGCATTTTTCTACATCATTCTTCACCTACAAATCCCTTTCCAACACACATAGTTTTTCCAGGGTCCTAGTTACTGTATTTTGATTTCTGCTAAACCAATAATTTGGTATTCTATATTTCTTTGCCCAGATTTAGGTTTTTTCTTTTTTTTAAAAAAATGTATTACCGAATATGGCAAGCTCTTACAACACATCATGGAATGAAGTTTGACATTATGAAGCTGGGAGTTGAAGTTGGTTCTCATTGGCTTAGATGAGTCGTTTCTGTCACAATGGAGCTGGAGGACACTTTGAGACACTCATGAGCAGGTTAACTTGTTAACTTTAAGAAAGTCCTTTGGTGGGGGCAATGTTTTGTGATGTTTTGGTGAGAGGTTATGCTGGTCCCATAAAACACAGGCTTTGGAATGTGTTCCCTCCTCCTCTATTTCCTGAACAGTTATGTACGACCGGTGGTACTACTTCTCTGAGCGGTTGATGGAATTCACTTATGAAAGTATCTGGGCTGAGAAGGTTTATGACGACAAATTCAATTTCTTTAATGAACACAGGGCTATTCATATTTTCCCTCTCATCTCGTGTAAATTTTGGTAAATTGTACTTTTTAAGCAATTTGTCCACTTGGCTAAGTTGGCACGTTGATTGGCGTAGTTATTCACAAAATTGGCTTATTCTCCCTCTACTCTCTGTAATGTCTGAAGTGATAACCAGTCTTTCATTTCTGATATTTGTGATTTGTGTTATATTACTGTTCTTTTCTTTACTAACTAGTTATGAGTTTATTTTGTTGTTTTTAAAGGAGTGGGATTTAGCTTTGTAATTTTTTCCTGATGTCTGCTTTCTATTTTGTTGATTTCTGCTCTTTGCTTCCACTTTGGGTTTACTTTGCTCTTCTTTTCTTAGCTTCTTGGAGTGTAATCTTTGGTTGCTGATCTTAGAAGTTTCCTCTCTTCTAATGTGAGCCTTTGAAAGTGTACGTTCCCCGCTGGCATAGCTTTACTTGCCCCCCACACATTTCGATGTGTTGTATTTTCACTATCAGTCAATTTGAAATATTTAAAAAATTCTTTGTGATTTATTTTTTGAAACATGGCTTATTTAGAAGTGTGTAGGCTAATTTCCAAATATTGGGGGCTTTCCTAAACATGTTATTGATTTCTGATTTAATTCTGTTGTGGTCGGAGAACCTACTTTGTGTGATTTCAGATATTTTAAAATTCCTGAGAGTTTGTATTACAGCCCAGCATCCGTTTTGTCTTAGGGAGTTTACGTGTGTCTTTGAAAAAAAGGTGTAGTGATATATAGACAGCAATTACGTTAAGGTGAATGGTGACCATGTTCAGCTTCTCGCTATGTCTACCAATAGCTTGTTCTGATTGACCAATAAGTTGCTGAGAGAGGAATGTTAAACCTTTTACTATGATTGTGGAACTGTTTCTTCCTCCAGTAAGCTAAGCAAAGGGAGGGACTTCTTCCCTCTAATAAAGGGCGTTTGTGAAAAACCTAGAGCAATACGTACTGCTGAAACATTGAGTACTTTCTCCCTAGGATCAGGGTCAAGATGAGGAGGTAAGCTTTCTCTCTCCCTCCCTCCCTCTCTTCCTCCTTCCCTCTCTCTCTCATCACTTCCAGGAAACATTGTACTGAGAATCAAGCTATGGCAGTAAAATTAGAAAAAGATGTAAAAGGCATAAATATTGGTTGGGAAGAAGTAAAATTGTCTCTATTTGAACATGACATGATTGTTTACATGAAAAATCTCAAGGAATCTACAAAACCACTAGTATAAGTTGCAGGACATTAAAATCAATTGCATTATGTATATACTAGCAGCAAACAATTGAGAATGAAATTTTTAAAAATTCCATTTACAATACCACCAAATAAAATATTTTTAAAAATATTTAACAAAAGATGTAGAAGTCCTCTTCACAGAAAACTACAGAACATTGCTAAGAGAGGCATTTAAAAAGACCTGAACATGAAGAGACATTGTTTCAAATCTCACGATCCAATAGTACTAAGATATCCATTCTCCATAAATTGATCTATAGAGTCAATGGAATTTCAATCAAAATTCCATCAAGGTTTTGTGTAGAAATTGAGAAGCTAATTGTAAATGTACTTGAAAATGCAAAGGACCTAGCAGTCAAAGTACTTTTTAAAAGTCGGACGGCTGACATCACTTGGTTTCAAGGCTTCCTGCAGAGCGACCGGGACTGAGTGTCGGCACCGCTGAGAGGTGGGGACACAGAGCCGCCGAACACAGGACAGACGGGCAGAGACAGAGCTTTCCACCCCCACCCCGAGATTGAGCCCCTGGCTGGTGTTATTAACATGATTATATTATTTTATACCACAAAAGGGGTTTTGCAGATTTAATTAAGATTACTAATCCATTGACCTTAAAAAAGGGAGGTTATCTGGGTGAGCCTAAGCTAAACGTGGGTCCTTTAAAACCAGTTTTCCCTGGCTGGTAACAGAAAGGGAAGGCTGGGCCTCCTCCCAGCACAGACCCAGTTTCCAAGAGGATGCGTCCTGAGAGGAGGTGTTCCAGGAGACACAAGCAGAACCCTCGAAGCTCTCTGAGGCCTGGTCTAGAACTCCCACAGGTCAAGTGGGCTGCATTTCTATTGGGAAGCCCGCCCAGGCTCCAGAGCAGGGGCCGCCCGCTGTCTGCAGTCCATGGATGCACATGCCGGAAGCACCTTCACAGAGACACCAGAATGCCGCTGAATCTGGGCACCGCGAGGCCCACTCAGATCGACACATAAAGTTGATCATCACACGTGGGAGATCGTTCTCTGGACGGTGAGTTTTCTGTCCCTCTAACCTGCACGCACTAAGAGCGCCCTGGGCAGGTCTGATTGCCGGTGTTACGCCCACAAACACTTACCTGTGCCTGTGTGTGCGTTATTTCTGAGCCTTACAACGGCCCAGAGGGAGCTCCTGAGTCCCGCAGGAACCTGAGGTAGAGGGCTGAGCAGGAACGTCCTCCCTAGTTACTGGCTGGAGGGCACAGAGCTGATGGTGCTGTTAACTGGGCTGTACTGGTTTTAAAGCTCTGTTAGCTCACTTGCTAGTCTGTGTCCATTGGGAGAAACAATCAGCCATGCTGTAAAGCACCCACGCTTTGGGCCCCAGGTGCACTTCGCCTGCACGGTGTTATGAAGGAAAGTGGAATAGCATTTAAACATCAGATGGTTTCCCACAGAACTACGGATGCCCGATTCCTCTTGAAAATCAGATGATGATCCGCTCTGAGCAGCATTTGGCAGCAACACCTCCGAGGGAGGCAGCTGCCTTCTGTGAGGGGCACATGCACCTCCGGGTTTCCGCCGTGCCCGCATCCCCAGCTGAAGCCCCTCACCGCCCCCGCCAGCCTCTCGGCACCCTCCCCGGTGCTCTGGCACATGCCAGGCCCAGCATGCAGTCCCGCCTCTCGCCCTGGCCCACACGGACCGCAGGGTCAGAGGTGCGGGTTCCTCCCAGCCCGGAGCTCTCAGCGCTGCCCAGGTCAGCCTTGCCACCCTTGCTGCCCGTGGCCACCTTCTTGCTCACCGGAGGTGGCTGTCCTCTCTCGGTGCTTTTTTCCTTCGGGGCCTTTGACACTTCTCCATGCAGGACGGCAGAGCATGTGTGGCCGCGCATCCTCCATCACACGTGCCACGTCCCGCCCACTGCGCTCCCTGTCGGGGGCTGTGCCAGCTTCCTGCAGGGCTGTCTACAATCATAAGCCTCCCCAGCGCCGAGCTCAGCCCTGGCCCTGTGCACACATATTTGTGCACTGACTGTAGGAGCCACAACTCAATTCACCAACAGTAGGGGAGAGGCAACATCGGAAACACGCAGAAGCACCCTACGTGTGACGTGTGTCTGTTGTTTACGCAGCAGCGCCTGAAGTACACCCAGAGTCTGTCCTTCCTGCTCAGTCCCAGAACGTGGCAGAACCCGTGGGCCCTCCCTGGAGGAAGAGTGTGGAGTGGCAGGCTGACACACACGACTTCAGCCTGGACTCCAGGCCGGGTTGGCAGTGGGGCCTGTCACATGCGTCCCTGGCATGGAGGGTCTGTCCACTGGGCCATGCAGGGATAAGGGTCTCTAAGCTCTCCAGGCTCTGACTGCAGCCCCTGCCAAAAAGGCACCCAAGCCCTCCGCATCCAGGGTATCTCTGAAACAAGGGTCACACTGAACTTGTGTTAGGAAAATAGTTCTCTCACCAACGTGCAGGTGAAATATGCTCCTGCAGTCCTCAGCTAAACTGCCTAGTTTGCGGAATTTTATCTACAGCAAAATCTTAATTTACCCACAAACATTCTGCTCTACTAAATATATGGCCTGCTCCTGGGACAGGACCCATGGTTTTTGAGCTTGGCTGCGGCCCTCCCTTCTGCGCGGGGGCATGTCTGTGTCCCACTCTCTCTCCTGCAGTCGTCAGACCTTACGGGAGGAGGGACTCAGGGTCTCTAACCCGGCATCTCGCGCGCACCTACCGCCCGCCCTCGTCGGTGACGGTCCCAGTCAGCCAGGACGCACCGCGCTGCCGTGACAGAAGGGAGAGGTGCTCATGTCTTCTTACGGAGACAAATAGGGCTGAGGAAACGTTTCTCGGAACCTTTGTGGCCTTGGGGGTGTCCTTCCCAGGACCGCGCTGTGTCAGCGCAGAGCTGTCTTTGATCTGAATCCTCCACGGCCAAGATGTCAAACGGCCTTTCAGGGAGATTCGCAGCTGAGAGAAAGAGGACTCCTTCCCGGCCCGGGAGCGCCGCCTGAGCTAGGGCAGCGCAGGGCGCGGGCGGCCGTCACTTTCTTCTTTGCTGAAGGCTGGTAAGTAAAGGTCACTTTCGAGAAAAGTCAGCTTCCTGTATTTGAGAAAACAGACCCCCCAAATTCTTTAACATCCGGTAAATTTCTGTGAGCCGCGAGCTGTGCCTGTGAGCTGCAGGCAGCACAGATCTTTCCCTGACGCCCAGAAATGTCCTCGAGCTCCTGAGAGCCAAGGATGAAATACTCAGGGATCTTTTGCCACCTGCTCTCAGGTGGCAATCCGGCCGAGGAGGAAGTCTGAGCAGGGGCCCTGCAGCCCTCCAGGTCCCCACAGTTCTGAATCTTTCTCATCAACCTGGGGCATCCAGCACGTCCCGGAGAGTCCCCTTCCCTCCCACCTTCCTCACTCACAAAGGCGGCGGACGGGTCCCCTCAGTGTGGGAACGGCCCCTGCACCTCCTCAGCCTGCAGCCCCGCGTCAGCTGCAGAGAGGAGGAGACCCAAGGTGCGGAAAATACCGATGAACAGAGGTGAACGGCAGCCGGAGCGGCCCACGTGCGCAGGGCGGATGCAGAAGCGCAGCCCAGGGCAGGCGTCAGGGAAGCCGTGGCCGCGCCGCGGGAAGAGGGTGGTCTCCTTCGCCGGGCGGCCCTCGAGCTGCTCTTGGGCTCACGGCGCTGTGTGGCTCCCAGGCACAGATGCAGGAAGGGCCAAGAGTTTCCATCTCCGCTGCCAGCCCCACCCAGGGGCTTGGCCCGTGAGAATGGGTGTGTGTATGAAGCCCAAACACCAGGTGTCCTCAGGCTCCCGAGTTCCCCTGAGGAATCAGGCTGAAAGGCCCCCCTGGGAAACTGGCCTGACCTTGGCCTGCCTGGTTCCTCCCTCTCCGTGCCCTGCTTTGCCCCACCCCTGCCAGTCTCTCAGGGAGCCTCCTTCATCAGTCACCCTCTGAGGGGTCCTGCCCTGGGGACACGATACACCTGGTGTGGCGTCGGAGGATTTCCTGGGTGGACAGGATTTCCTGCCACGTGCATTTCCCCAGGCCTCTTGGCCCAGCTGGAACTTTGGCTGGTGCCAGAGACAGATACCATCCTTTGTAACACTGCTCAGTTCTTGAAGCAGGGAAATCCTGTCCTTAAGGGGTTGGTGGCCAGGGTCGGACCCTCTTCTCCGTTGCTGGCGCTGTTGGGTCCTACCCACCTTTGTTCCTCCCATTCGCTGCAAGCTCACCGTGCTTCAGGCACTGGGCTGGCTGTGGGGACCCCTGGCGGAGTGGTCCTGAAGGAGACACAGCAGAGTGGCCTTCGTTAGTTAGCAGGTGATGATGAATTTTGAGGCAGACAGTATAGAAAAGGAAGGGGGCAGAGGCAATGAAAAAGACCTGGGGTGTGAGTCCCTCCAGTGGGCTGGGAGCCTCGCGGGAGGGGCACACGAGACCAGCACCCTGGGGAGGGGGTGGAGGCAGGATGCCTGCCCTGTCCTGGTGTCATGGACCAGTGATAGACTCAGGGTGCAGTCCTGAGGAATGCAGGCTGGGGGACAGGCATGGAGGGAAGCACAGGCAGGGTGGTGTCTCCTAGGGTGGGTGCGGGGGGAGGGCTGCCTGCCCAGGCAGAGAGGACAGACGTGGGGGGTTGGGGGGGACCAGGACAACTTCTGGTTTGGGAAACTGGATGGGGAGGCCCATTCCAGAGAACAGGGGGAGGCCGGGCAGGAGTAGAGGCTACAGTTTACTTTGGGATGGGTCAAATGTAAGATGCCCAAATGGCCATCAGGGAGGAGTGTCCAGTAGACAATTGGCCATGGGAATCTGGAGCTCAGGTGCAAAAGTAATTGTGGTTTTGGACCATGAATTTTAAATCATTGTAACTAGGCTCAAATACATCTTTATTAATCAAAATAGGAACCATTATAATCAACACATTTTTGCCAATGAGAAATAAGTTTGTTTATTCCTGCAGTGTAAAAATCATGGTTCGGGATTCCACAAACTCTTGGAAAGCATTTTTTGCATCTGTTGGTTGTGGAAGAGTTTTCCCTGCAAAAAGTTGTGGAGAAGCTTAAAGAAGTGGTAGCCAGTGGGTGAATATGGCAGATGAGGCAAAACTTCATGGCCCAATTGCTTCAACTTTTTTTTTTGAGACAGTGTCTTGCTCTGTTGCCGGGGCCAGAGTGCCACAGTGCCTGGTTAGTTTTCTATTTTTAGTAGAGATGGGGTCTCGTTCTTGCTCAGGTTGGTCTTGAACTCCTGAGCTCAAGTGATCCTCCCACCTCAGCCTCCCAGAGTGCTAGGATTACAGGCATGAGCCACCGTGCCCAGCCAGCAATTCATTCAACTTTTGAAGTGTTGGTTGTGGAGAAGAATTGGGCCCTTTCTGTTGACCAATGTGGCCACAGGTGCTGCAGTTTTCATTGCATCTCATCGATTTGCTGAGCAGACTTCTCAGATGTGATGGTTTCGCCGGGATTCAGAAAGCTGTAGTGGATCAGACCACCAAACAGTGACCATGATCTTTTTTTGGTGCAAGTTTGGCTTTGGGAAGTGCTTTGGAGCTGCTTCTCAGTTTAATAACTGAGGCACCGGTTGTCACATAAAATCCACTTTTCATCGCATGTCACAATCCAATTGAGAAATGGTTCGTTGTTGTTGTGTATACAATAAAAGATGACACTTCAAAACAATTTTTTTGATTTTTAGTCAGCTCATGAGGCACCCACTTATCCAGTTTTTCCACCTTTCCAATTTGCTTCAAATGCAGAATGACCGTAGAATGGTCCACTTTGAGTTCTTTGGCAACTTCTCATGTAGTTGTAAGAGGATCAACTCTAATGATTGCTCTCACTTAGTCATTGTCCATTTCTCATGGCCGGCCACTGCGCTCCTCATCTTCAAGGCTCTCGTCTCCTTTGCAAAATTTGAACCACCACTGCACTGTACATTCGTTAGCAGTTCCTGGGCCAAATGCGTTGTTGATGTTGTGAGTTGTCTCCGCTGCTTTACGACCCATTTTGAACTCGAATAAGAAAATAGCTCGAATTTGCTTTTTGTCTAACATCATTTCCATAGTCTAAAATAAATATCAAATAAACAGCAAGTAATAAGTCATTAGCAAAAAACATAAAGAAATGCACATTAAGATGATGTATAACATAGCCACATTTATTTAAGAATGTATTCCAGTATCAAATGGCAAGTTTCAGCAATGCTACAACTGCAATTACTTTTGCACCAACCTAACATTACTTGATAATAACGCACAGGGATCATACCAATGAGTGGGGACGTTCCCTAAGATGTGATTTCAAACATTCATGTCTTAGGACATATATATGATTTGCCAAATATCCTCCGGAAAACTGTAAAAGCTCCACAGCTATCTCACCAGCCCAGGTAGAAGATAGCATTCTCTGGGCCCTCGCTACAAAGTGAGGTCTCTGGACCGGTGGCATCCGTGTCACCTGCGGCTGGTCTGAAATGCAGATTCCCAGGCCTCACATGGCTCCTGTGCAGCCATCACCCTGGCCACTGGCCTCATGTGGCTACTGAGTCCTCGAAACATGGTTAGTGCCACACAATGAAATCATACTATCTTGGGTATGTTAGGTTAAATAAAGTAGCTTATTAACATTAATTTCACTTTTTTTAAACTTTAAAAAAAATGTGGCCACCAGGAAATTTTACATTACACATCACTCCTGTTATGTTTCCACTGGACAGGGCTGCGTTCAGACCTTCGCTCCCAGAACCCACAGATTAGCAAGACCCCTGGGTGAGCTCCTTAAGGTTTGAGAAGCTCTGCTCCAGACCCAGTCGGCAAACTACAGTCTGTGGGCCGCATCCAGCCCACCGCCTGTTTTTGTGAATCGCATTTTACTGGCGCACGCATACCGTCCATGGCTCCTTCGTGCTTCGGGGTGGGGCTAAGTAGCTGTGAGGTAGCGCTCCTGGCAGCACAGGCTGAGGAACCACCTGGCCCTTTACAGACCGAGTTTCCACACCCCCCAGCCTAGGCGTTGTTCCTGCTGGCATCCTGTCGCCTGGTCTCCGCCCCTCATGTGCCTGTTTATGTCCTTGTCAAGGAAGTGCCCTGGCATGGGTGCCCATGGTGCAAAGTGCTATTGGAGGCCTGCCTCTTTCCTGAAAGTCACAGAGGAAGCCAAAGATCCCTTGGCCACGTGATGGAAAAGATTAAAAGATGATTTAAGATCGAAATTCCCCAGCCACACTGGAAAGGTCCTGTGAAGTCACCTGGCACTCTCTTGCTTGGTGATGGGTAAAGCAAGGACCCAAGAGGAAGTGGGGTGGGGGTCCCCTAGGCAGTGGGAGAAGGAGCAGGTGGGAACCTGGTCTCTGGGTGCCACCTCTGGTTGCTTTTGCACTGGGCTGTTTTCTCAGATCGTAGGTGTGGGTGGGACCGCCCCTGTTGGGCTCAGCAGACGGGGAGGCCACAGAGTGAGATGTGCAGACAAGGTAGAGCTTTGTCCCTCATGCCAACACTTGGTTTTAGTCCCAATATCCAATTTGTTGTGCAGTTTTCAAATAGCATTAAAGAAGACATACAATTTTTATGTTAATCACTGGGAGGCGTAGATTCAAAAAGTTAAGACTAAACTGAGAAACACCGCTCTATTTTCCTGCCACTCAAAGTGTGGTCCACAGACCTGCTGCATCAACATCGCGGGGAGCTTGTTGGAAAGACAGAAGCTCAGTGTGCCCCAGACCCTCTGAGTCAGCATCCACACTTCGACAAGATCCCCAAGTGAGTCCCAGGCACAGGAACACTGGTACTCTTCAGTTGTTCTTAAGTTTAGCTGCAACTTGAAATCACCTGCAAGGTTTCAAAATTCTGAAGCCAGGTCCTGCTTTGGAGCCTCTGATGTAACCATCAGGGGAGAGGCCAGGTGTGGAGGCTTCTGAGGGCTGCAGGAGGCTGGAACATGCAGTGAGAACCTCAGTCCACACTGGCTTTCTTTGCTCTGTGTTTCATGGCCAAGGTGGGGCCATCGAGGCATTTGCTCCCGAGTCCGGTGCTAAAGCCCACTGTTTTTCCCCTCTGCCTGCACAGAGGAGGTCCCTCTGGATTCTCTCCTCTCCTGGTGAAGCTTCTGGAGCTGAGACAAGGATTCTGACTCCAGCTCCCAAGGGCCAGGTGCTGAAAAAGCATTGGGATTAGGTCCTTTCCTCTTAGGACAATGCAGGAATGTTCTAGTTATTAGACAGGAAGTTGGCTTATTGGAACACAATTTTTCAAATCCAGGAGCAATAAGCTTTATTTATCAATCACTTGTGTAAGGTGTGTTCCTCTGAGGAACTGTTCTAAACACTTCACAGACACTGACTCGTTCAGTCCTCGTAACACCCTGTGCAGCTCTGCCAAGTCAGGGGTGCTGGCAAGGCCGGTGCCCTTGATTCTGGGCCTGCCTTCGTGACCTGCTGACCGAAGGGTGCAGTGGAGTGACTCTATGTAACTTTTGAGGCCAGGCCATGACAGTGGTGACAGCTACTTCCTGCTGGCTCTCTGGAATACACTGGGACACCCTGGAAGCAGCCTTGTTGGATTCCAGATTTAGGCTTGTGCCTCTGATGTGTAATCAAAGCTAAACACGTGGCACCGATGTTTGGAGATAGAGAGAAGACAGACAAAATCTATCACCAACTCTAAAAATGTAACTGTATACTCACTGCCCCAGCACTGGAACCGGGCGTCCTAACAACAGCAACAAAAATCAACGGACAGATCAGATAACTAAGACTGCCACAAAGACTCAGCGTTTTAAAGCCCTTTTGACAGCATCAATTCCCCAAATTGACCTTACCAAATATCAGCTTCAATATACCCCTAAAGTTTTTAAAAAGCCAAAAAATAAAAGTCTGGGTCTTCCACCCCAGAACACCCTGACTGAAAATGTAATTCAAAAAATATCATCCTAGTGCCTGAGGCCCTTTAAAAAAAAAAATTATAAGTCAAATTAATCAAAACACTCATTATAAAAAATACTACTTCATGATAAGTCCAAAAATATTTAATCAGCCCTAATTTACAAAAGACTATCCAAAAAGTCATTTGACAATATATAATTTATGCCAAAAACAGCCCTAAGACAATACTCCATTAAAAATAGTCTGATATAAAACCCTGCCAAGATGACAAACAGATTTTAATGCCCCAACCCCCTAAAGGCATCAAATACCTTTTAGTATTTTTTTTTAACACCTTTAAAAAATAAAGCCTTTTCCTCCAAAACAACAAAGGTCACAAAAGTGGCTAAAGCCCTATTTAAAAGAAAAATCCCTAACACAGACTTCCTATAACCAGAGTGATCAGTTCAATAAGACCACCTTCATCTCCCAAATAACTCAAAAAGTGTCACATATTTTAAAAATAAATTAAAAACTTCATACTTCATGCAACCCAGTCCACTAAGAAGACTATGAAAAATACCTTAAAAAACAATTGTCTGCCAGGCACAATGTCTCACACCTATAATCCTAGCACTCTGAGAGGCTGAGGATCAGTTGAAGCCAGGAGTCAAGACCAGCCTGAGCAAGAGCGAGACCCTATCTCTACAAAAAATAGAAAAATTAGCCGGGCATGATGGCGTGAGCCTGTAGTCCCAGCTACTTGGGGGGGCCGAGGTAGGAGGATCGCTTGAGCCCAGGAGTTTGAGGTTGTAGGGAGCTGTGATGATGCCACTGCACTCTGGCCAGGGCAACAGAGGGAGACCCTGACTCAAAAAAAAAAAAAAAAAGAATTGCCAAAATCTGCCAAAAAATAATTTAACCTAAAATGTTACCCTCTGTCCTGTTAAAAATTCAGATGGTTCCCCCAAAATAGACTCCAAATGAGGCCCTTCAGAATAATATATATAAACCATCCCAAGGCTTGCTGGGAGGAAGGGACCCTATACAACAAAAAATGCCATTCAAATGATATCTAAAAATCTTAAATGCAATTCTAACTTCTGTTCATAAATTTACTTCCAACAGACTACTGCTCCCAACCGACATGCACTTTCACCACTTCCAACAAATGACCAAGTCCCCCGCAAACCACAAAAAACACAAACCAAAAGAGCAACTCATCCCCCAATAAATCAGCCCCTGTAAAATACCTCTGACCACCCACTCAGCAGTCAAACTAGCCAAAATAAAATCTTAAATCCATCACAGCGGATATAGTCTGGATGTCTGGACCCTGCAAATCTCACCTTGAAATTTGGTCCCCAGTGTTGGAGGTGGGGCTGGTGGGAGGTGTCTGGGTCACGGGGGCGGATCCCCCATGCATGGCTTGGTGCCCTCCTGTGATAACAGTGAGTTCAAGCTCTGTTAGTTCCTCAGAGCTGGTTGTTTAAAAGAGCAGCCCTCCTCCCTCTCTTGCTTTGCTCCTTCTCACCAGGTGATAACACCTGCTCCTCCTTTGCTTCCACCTTGATTGGAAGCTCCTGAAGCCCTCACCCCAAGCAGGTGCTGGTGCCAGGCTTCCCGGACAGCCTGCAGAGCTGTGAGCCTATAAACCTCTTTTCGTAATAAATTACCCAGCTGCAGGTGTTCCTGTACAGCAGTGCGAAACGGACTAACACAACACCCAAATAAAACTTGCCTCTCCAAAACCTAAACAAAAAACAACAGAGTTACTCCTATAAGCCACTAAATAATCTAAAATTACTGTTTGGAGCCAAACTTACCAACAGATAAGTAAAATAAATTGAGTCTTTGTGTTGTAAATCATAACTGCCTTACAAACCCTACCTTCTTTCACATAAAAAGACAATTAATACAGATTTTCCAAACCCTAGCTGCTTCTACTAAATTATCCCAGCGTTAAATATGTCACCTCAAGCCTCATTCCGTCCTAGACCATCACAACCCTCTGACTGAGCCAGTTATAGTTTTCCAAACATCCCCATGTACACACATAAACATCCAAAGACCCCCCAATAACATATCATGTTAATACACGCCTCAGCTGACTCATACATGCACTACCAAACCCCCTTACTTCTGACTTCTCAGTTAAAATATCCCCATTCTTAAAAAATAACACACGATAATTCTCACCAACAGTGTTCCAGATAACACCCCTTTTGACCCGTGCTGGAGACCGAGCGGCGGCCGCCCGCGGGCCCTGCGCGCTGCTGCGCGGAGGCGGCGACCCGGGGCGGACTGGCGGGGGCAGCGGAGGGGGCCCGCCCAGCCCCCGGCCTCGTCCCCGCGTCCCGCAGGCCGGCTCGCCCTCCGGCGACTGTCTCCGACTCGCTGCACCCCAAACCCTGCGCCACCTCGGCGCCTCCCCGCTCAGGACCCCCGCACGGCCCGTCACAGTCATCCGGACGCCGCCGCCGCCGCCGCCGCCGAACGTGCTCCTCCCGCTGGTCCTGCTGCCCTTCCTCGGCCCTCGCGCCTGCCCCACCCGCCCGGGTCCCCCGGGGGCCGCGCCGCCGTGACCGTGGCTGAGCCCTGCAGGCCTTGTCCACGGGCCGCCCTGGGTTTCCTCCCGTCGCCCCCTCCCTCTCCTCGGCGGACTGGAAGGTGCCGGCGAGACCCCTGTTCCCTTGCTCACGGTGTCTCCCCGCGGCGAGCACAGCCCGGTACTTGGAAGGCGCTGGTTAAATGTTTGGGGAGTAAGATTGCTGCGGTCTGAACGCTGGTGGCCCCCAAGGTTCTTGTGTTGGAACCTAACCCCACTGTGGTAGGACTTGGAGCTGAGGCCCTTTGGCAGCGGTTAGGTCCTGAGAGAGGCGCCCTCAGGGCTGGGGTCAGGGCCCTCATAACTGCTCGAGGGAGGCCTTCAGCCCTTCTGCCAGCGAGGACGCAGCAACAAAGCGCCATCTATGCGGAGGGCCTCGCCGGACACTGGAGAGGGCGTGCTTTAACCCTGCACATCCAGCCTCCAGACCTGGGAACAATACACTTCTCTTGTTTATCAATTACCCAGTCCCAGGTATTCTGTGACAGCTGCCCAGCAGGACTCAGACAGCAGGAATTACAGGAGAGTGCTCCCACGAGGACATCACTGGTGAGGGGCCGGAGCTACAGTCTCTTGGAGTAGGTCTCACGGAGAGTGGGGATGGCATGGGCACCGCGCTGGGTGGCCTGCCTGGATGGACAGCAGACCGA
The DNA here is from genome assembly GCF_000956105.1 of Propithecus coquereli. Lineage (NCBI taxonomy): Eukaryota > Metazoa > Chordata > Mammalia > Primates > Indriidae > Propithecus > Propithecus coquereli. Next base: position 2,903,326 of record NW_012149986.1, on the reverse strand, counting down.
CCCCAGGCAGACTGGGGACAGGCCTAGAGGCAGAACGGGACCCACTTGTTTCTGGAGTCTTTGAACTGAAGAGGGCAGGGTACAGGCGTTTCTGACCCCTCTGCCCTCCTGCAAAAACAAGCCCCAACCGACGAGAAGCACCGAGAGAGGACAGCCACCTCCGGTGAGCAAGAAGGTGGCCACGGGCAGCAAGGGTGGCAAGGCTGACCTGGGCAGCGCTGAGAGCTCCGGGCTGGGAGGGACCCGCACCTCTGACCCTGCGGTCCGTGTGGGCCAGGGCGAGAGGCGGGACTGCATGCTGGGCCCGGTGTGTGCCAGAGCACCAGGGAGGGTGCCGAGAGGCTGGCGGGGGCGGTGAGGGGCTTCAGCTGGGGATGCGGGCACGGCGGAAACCCGGAGGTGCATGTGCCCCTCACAGAAGGCAGCTGCCTTCCTCGGAGGTGTTGCTGCCAAATGCTGCTCAGAGCGGACCATCATCTGATTTTCAAGAGGAATCGGGCATCCGTAGTTCTGTGGGAAACCATCCGATGTTTAAATGCTGTTCCACTTCGTAACACCGTGCAGGCGAAGTGCACCTGGGGCCCAGAGCGTGCACCCCTTGGTCACCCTGGGCTGGCCTCCAGGTGACACGGGGTGGGTGCCTGGAGGCAGAGTGTCTGAGACCCCAGTCCCCACCGAATGGCCAAGGCAGGAAGGGGAAGGCGCCACTGTCGGAGCTGCAGGGGCCTCCGCAACCGCAAAGGCGGTGGGCCTCCTGCTGAGGCGGTGCTCTGTCGGCCTCGGCCCCTAGGTGACCGTGATGAGCAGAGCCCCGGAGACCGGGGACCACTCGTTCCCAAGGCAGACCTCACCCATCCTGACCGAGGGGCTTTGTTGGGCGCTGTAGGGGCCACGGCAGTTGGCGCCCCAGTGTAACCAGCAGTGTTCAAGGCCTGTCTGGCTGAGGCCCCCCGAAGTCATGGCAGACCCTGGGCTCTGTCCTCTCTCAGCTCCCATCCACACAACACATTGTTACCCACCCTTGGCCTCAGGAAGGGCCAGAGGTCTTCAGGGTGTCCACCTTCCCTCCTCCCAGCACCTGCCAAGCATCACTCCCAGGACACCCTGAGCCGCTACGTGTCAGGTGGCTTTCCTGCCTCAGTTCCCTCGGGGACGGCCGAGCACCACCACCGACTCCCCGCTGCGGGAAGGTGGGCAGGAGAAGCAGAGCTGCATGGCTGGCGCCCTGACTTCGGGGGTGGAAACCAGCTGGCGGGCTGTTGGGGGGCACGTGGCTCTGCAGGCCACTGCCAAACAGACCTTTGACAGCTACTGTGAGGCAGAGCGGTTCTCCAGAACTCAAAATGCACATGAGAGGGGACACCGGTATCTTAGAGACAGGAGCATTAGGACAAACCTGAGCCCTCGGTTTAAGACAAGGACTGGGTGTACAGTCGACCCTTGAACAACAGGGGATTGGACTGTCCGGCTCCGCTTATACACGGATCTTCTTTCTCCTCTGCAGCCCCGGAGCCAGCGAGACCAACCCCTTGTTCCATTAAGTTTAGCCTAAAGCTGCCACCTTGCATGTTTTGAGTTTGGCCTAGAGGTTTCTCCCGCCACACAGACTGTCAGCCGATTGGATGTGTGAACAGACTGTAACCTCCTCTTGCACCAAGCGCTGACTTTCAGCCAGTCACGGGCAGCCACGTGCTCAAATTCTGTTCAGAAAGGCAGACACCAGGCTGCAACCCAGCTGGCTATTCCTGCTCCTCACTGCATTCTCCCCGTGTCGTTTTCCCTTCTCTGTTCACGGATCCTCCCTGACAACGTGGCAATGCCGAGTCGCTCTGAACCTATGCTGTTCCAGGGGCTGCCAATTCATGCATCGTTCTGTGTTCAGTTAAACTCTGCTAGAGTTTTCCTTTTAACACCCTCCTCCCCTCCTTGGCCTACCCGATGTGAGGACGAGGATGGAGCCCGTGTGTGAGTCACTTCCACTTGGTGGAGAGGAAACAGATTTTCCTTTTCCTCACGATTTTCTTAATAGCATTGTCTTTTCTCTAGCGCACTTTACTATAAGAGCACAGTATGTAATACATATGACACACAAAACATGCGTTAATCCACTGCTCATGTTATCAGTAAGGCTTCCTGTCAACAGTAGGCTATTAGTAGTTAAGTTTTGGGGGAGTTGAAAGTTATATGAGGATTTCCAACTCTGAGCTAAAATAAAACCTTAAGCCCCCCAGCTGACTGAATGGACCCCCTCTTGGCCAAGGGGACCCCAGAAAAACCCTAAAGCTGAGTTGCTGGCCATGAGGAGGCAGGTCAGACAGGCTCATCCATGCCCCCCTCCCTTTTTGGAGATATTCTTTGTAACAGTAAGATGCTACGTCATCAAAAGACCTAAGGCCATGCAAGACAAAGCTCAAACCACACCTGCAGGCCATCAACTTACTTAATAGATCACTTGAGTTTGGTAAATGTCCAGTGGCTTGTCTCTGATGAACGGACATTCTTAAGTTACAACATTCCAAACCTTTAGACAAAGCTTCATTTCTGTAACCAACTGGGTCTCTCCAGCAGAAGAGCTGACCAAGCCTTGCGTGTCAGGTCAGTGTGCCCGGAAAGTGCTCCTGGGGTCCCTGGAGCCCCCACCAAGGGTACCCCTCTCCTGTTGCTGGCTGTCAGCCTGTCTGGCTCCTTCATCATATGCATCCTAAACCAGCAATGGCACATGCTTCCACATTCTCTGAAGTCCCCTGCTGTGATCTGGTTGTTTGTGTCCCCCAAACTCATTTGTTGAAACCTAACTATCAAGGTGGTAGGATTAGGAGGTGGGGCCTTTGGGAGGTGATAAGGTCAGGATGATGGAGTCCTCAGGAATGGGATTAGTGCCCATGTAAAAGGGGCCCCAGAGAGCTGCCTTGCCCTTCACACCACGTGAGGACACAGTGGGGAGGTGCCATCTGTGTACCAGGAAGTGGGCGCTCACCCAACACCAAATCTGCCAGTGCCTAATCTTGGACTTCTCCACCTCCAGAACTTTGAGAAATAAATTTCTGTTGTTTGCAAGCCTGAATGGGCTAAGATATCATTCTGCCATATCTCTTCTTGCCTTTGGCCAGTGAAAATGCTATGCTTTTAAGGGTTCATGCGATTGGATTGAGCTCACCAGGATAACCTCCCTGTCTTAAAGTTCATGACTTCATTATATGTGCAAAGTCCCTTTTGCCATTCAAGGTAACACATGCCCAGGTTCCAGGCATCTTTGCGGCTGTTTTGCAAAGAGGGAGCAGAGAGCTGCCCCCAAATCACCTGACTTCTGCGGCAGAGTCCTGTGCTTCCACCATGAATGCTGCCTGTCCTCTTTTCCGATAAGCGGCTTCTACTGCCAGAGGACGAGGGCACTCGATCAAGCCTTTGCTTAAAATGTGGTTGAGGAAATGTGACAAATAGAACTTATTCTGAGCCTCTCTTTCCCTAAAGAACTAATGTAACTGATGGATTGATGGTGAGAAAGCCATTAATACCATGAGCTGGATTCACAGTGCTCCCTGTCTCTCACAAAATTGAGATGTTTTGAATGACAGGAGTGTTTCTTTAACAAGATATTCTAGAGAGTTAGGGCAAGAAGACGCTGCACCTGAGAGACACAAATGGACATTCTGTGCTAAGAGGATGAGAAGTTCCTGCCCCGGGGGACCATTTGGGTACTTAGTGTTCCTAATGATAAGATTCATTTAAAAGGCAAAGACCCACAAACTAAACTGTGGTCAAACTGTTGCAGAGAGTAGGGGTGACGTACAAGGTGAAGGAAACAGAAGTCTTGTGGTTTAAAAGCTGGTTTCATGATGAGTTATAGTATTTCTTCAGAAAAACTCTGCTAACCCTAACCAGTTATGTTTTGCTATTAGACAGCTTCGGGAAGAAATTCAACGGTGGTTTTACATCTAATCTTCAATGATGTTCTGTCTTTTTGTTCCATCTTCATAGTCAGAGCCCAGTAATGTTTTGGGGCGGGAGGAAATAGCCCAATAATTGTTTTTGATGGGGGAGGGAGTAGGTTCTAGTTATCTGCTGCTGTGTAATAAATCATCCCGAAATGTAACAGCTTAAAGCCACCATTTTATTGTCCCAGTCCCCAGGGCTGCCTCGGGTCAGCACAGTGGTTCTTCTGCTGGTCCCCCTGGGATGTCTCCTACTGGCAGCCCCTGGTGCTGAGACTGGGACACGGGAGAGCTGGGCCTCTCCCTTTCTCCCTGTGGCCTCAGGGCCTCTCCATGTGGTCTCGCCAGCAAGTAGATGGTCTTTCAAAATCAAGGGTCAGCAAACTTTTCTGTAAAGGGCCACATATTTTGGCCTCTGCATGCCATACAGTCTCCATCACGAGTACTCAGCTCTACCACTGCAGTGTAGAGGTAGCCACAGATAGTACATAAACACGGTCATGGCTACGTTACAACAAAACTGAACTTATAGAAATAGCCAGTGGGCCAGCTTTGGCTTGTGGGACATAGTTTGCTGACTCGTGTCCTACGTGGTGGTTCAGGAACCCCGAGAGCACCAGAGCAGACACTGCCCGCCCTTGCTAAGAGGGTCAGAATGGGCACAGACCCACCTGCTACGCCCTCTTGGCAAAAGTGGGTCACAAGCTCAGCCTGGACACAATGTTGGGAAGCAGGGAAAAAAACCTTCTCTTCTACCCTCTTAGGTTTAGTGTCTGTGGCCCTGCAAATTAAATTGACAAAAGACAGATTAACAGGAGAAAAGGTATACAAATTTTATTTGATGCTAATATTTTAATTTTTGTATGTACACAAGGGTCTCACAGAAGAGGAACACAAGAAGCATTTAGGCCTGAGAGCTTATATACCATTTTAACAGAGAGTGAGAAACTTGTGCAGAAGTGACAAAGCAGAGGGAACGGGCTGGGGCTTCCAGGGGTCATAAACTGTGGGAAGGCACATATGCGGGGGAAACTAATGGAAGATAATGGGTATTTAGTGGGGTTTGTCCAGGCATATTGAAGCCAGTCCCATGTCCAGCGATATGCCTTGTCCCCTCTTCCTGGTACGTGGGACCCCTTCATACAGGGACAGGGACATTCATGCCCTGCCTTTAGTCAGATCCGGGAGAGAAGAGAGATTTCCCATGTCTGCTGTTTCTCAGCTGGCTTCAGCTCAAAATAATCCTTATGCCAACACAGCATATTTTGGGGTGGCATGCTCTGACCCCCTTTGAGTGTTACTGCAAAGAGCAGTTGCAAGCGTTTAGGGTTCTCGGGGTCATCTTTGCAGACATGTTCCCCCAGGAGAGAGGAGATGTAAGGTCACACTTTGGTGTTTGACTTTAAGGAAACATTAGTGTATGCAAACCTCATATTTGAACTAAGGAACAGAATTTACCATTTGAAATGAAAATTCTATAGGCCCGAGGTGTATTTAACTTACTATGAGCTACTAGAATAAGAATAGGGAGCTTCGTTATTTTCTGTAAAGTGCTTCTCCACCAAGGTCAACAAAAGGATGTGGTGCAAGGATTTAGTGACGGGAACTCTTGTCTTTCCAGCTGCTTCCCCACATCCCTTATTTGGGTATCTGGATACAGGAAATAGAAATGCTACATGATATCAGTTTTGCTGGGGTCAGAGACCTTGTTTTCCATGTTTTCTGGGTGCTCTCTGTTACCCAGGTGCCCTGGGCTACTCACTGATAAAGAGGTGTCCCTTGGGGGCTCCAGGCAGAGGCAGGGCCCCTGCTGGGGTGGCGTCTGGGGAGCAGGGACCCTTCACTCTGGCCTGTAGTTTTACAAGCCTCAACTCTCCAATCTCAGGTTCGCCCACCTTAGTGCCAGCCACAGACTTAGACCGTTGTGTAACATTCTGGATCATGTTACTGCCTTTTGGGAAAACCTCTGACTGCTCCTTACCGCCTGTGGACAGAGGCATCAGCTACATTCCAGCTTCACTGCCTTCCTACCTCCCAATACACACTGCCCAAGACCCTACTCTGCAGTCCCCAGGACTCTTCAGTATTCTCAAGAAAGCCCCGAACCTTCCTAACCTCTCCATGTTTACTCAAAGCCTGAAACGCTTACTCTGTTTGAAGGTGATTCTTCAAATTCCAACCTAAATGCCTCCTCCTCCAGGAAGCCTTCCTAGTTCCTCTTAGTTGGATCAATCGCTTCTTCCTGAATTAACCCAAGAAGGAAAGAAAGGAAGGAAAGCAGGGAAGGGAGGGAGGGAGGGAGAAAGGAAGGAAAGAAAACGGATCTTTGCTATCTTACTGAAATATACCCTAGGTGTGCCATGGATACATTCACACATAAACTTATTAGAACACATTTACCTTCACAGAGTGCAAGAAAGTCTAACTGAAAATTGTAAGGGATCCTTTCTGATTCTTAATGATTCATCTCTTTCCTGGTGAGCAATTCTGTACCTGGCAGTAGGGTTTCTGAAGTACGTTCCTGAATTGCTTGCTCTCATTTCCACGCAGGGTGTGTGCACAGACGCACGTACTTACAACGCAGTAACGATCAAGCCAGCCTCTGAGTGTACAGGCTCGTTTTCCCCAAAACTTTCTTATGGATCTGTTAAAAGCTCTGTAAGCTTTTTTTGGGGGGGGGATACACACACACACACACACACACACACACACACATATATATATACCACACACACATATACACACACACATATATACCACACACACATACATACACACACATATATATACCACACACATATACACACACACATATATACACACACACATATATATACCACACACACATATACACACACATATATACCACACACACATACACACACATATACCACACACACATATACACACACACATATATACACACATATACCACACACGCATATACATACACACATATATACACACATATATACACACACATACACACACACACATATACACACACCACACACATATACCATACACACACATATATACATACACACATATATACCACACACACATATACACACACATATATACATACACACATATATACCACACACACATATACACACACATATATACCACACACACATACACATATATACACCACACACACATACACACACATATACCATACACGCATACACACCACACACACATATATGCACACACACACACACACACATAAATCCAGAAAGGCAGATGCAGAGCAGCTATGCAAGCGTATTGCTATGTAAGGATATGTAATAAGGCCCCTTTTTGGGGTGCATATGTGTGTGTGCGTGCGTGTGTTTTCGTGCAATGAAATTTGGCCAAAGCTGCCTCCTCTCCCTCCTCCCATCCAGTGCCTGGGCCCAGGTGGGGGCTCCCCAGGTGTGGAGGGAATTGGAGCTCTGGTGGACAGGAGGGACCCCTGCCCTAAGAGCTGGAGTTAGGATGGGCTCTCAGGGTGGGCTGGTGGGGGGTGCACGGGGGCAAACATGGTCTAGTGGCAGCAAGGTGCCATCCCTGTGAAGCGCGCAGGCACACGTCAGTGCCACTGGCGCACGTGAAATAGGACAACCTGATGGTCTCAGCAGAGGGACAACACGAAGGTGTCCCTGCACTCAAGGGGACAGCCTGGACGCACGTGTGGGCACACGCCCTGACTGCCACCCCAGCCTGCCTCTTGCCTTCCTCTTGCCTTCCTCTGTCCCGCGGGCCCCGCTGACTGGCGGAGCCGAGGACGGTGCGCAGAGGCCCAGCGCGAGGCTGCTCCGTGGCCGCCGGCACCCCCGCCGCAGGGGCGTTTTTCACGGTGTGAGTCAGACCCTTAATAGGCCGTGGAATTAATTTAGTAAGATGCGAGTGACATTTTTGAAAAAAATGAAATCAGATTCATTTTAATAAAATAGAGTGCACAGTGGTTTTTTTTGCCTTAAAATTTTTCTTTCTCCATCTTTGTACTTACTATACCATATTAAAATATATTGCGAAAGGACACATGCCTATTAAATCGTATGTACCTTGAGATGCTCTTTTCTTTCACTTTGTCTGCTATCTTTCTTTCCTGGGTTCCTCTTCCTAGTTCCTAAAATCAGCAAGTTTTGATTTCTCACTCACGCCTGAGATGCGGGTTCCCAGGGCTCCTTGCTCTGCCTGGCAGCCCACCCTCCCAGGCCCAGGCCGCCTTCCTCAGGCGTGTCCCTGTCCCCCAGGGGCCTGCCGCCCTGCTCCCCTGCGCGCCCCAGCTCAGCAGGGACCACCGTCCGTGGGGCTGCCCACCCGCAAACCTGGGCTGCTCCGTCTCCGCTGACCCACCACGCCCCAGCGCTCGCGGGATCGCACCGTTTCTCCGCGGTAGTATCGCCAGGCCCTCCCCGGCCGCCCAGCCCCACCCCAGCGGGGCGCCTCGTCCCTTACACGCTTCGGAAGGCTGCGAGGGAATTGTCGTCAGTCTTCTCAGGTGTCACAGGGCCTCGGGCGAGCGCACGTCTTACTCCGCCATGATGCAGGTTGAGCGTGGAGGAGTAAATTGCCACGGTCTCTGCTACTTCCTCACAAAGGATCCAGTGAACAAGCAAGAGCGCTCACCTCCTGACTCCGGGTGTTGTGCAGAATACAGGAAAGGACAGCTGAAACCCGCGAGGCCTACAGAGGCAGCTCATGCTGTCCCTGAGCACCGCGCCCTTTCTTGGCCCCAGCCCTGCACGCAGCTCTTCTCTCTGGACTTTGCCTGGCTCCCTCCATCCGTCGAAGGAACTTCAGTGAGGACTTCCGTGCTACGGGTGCACATCAGCAGTGCGGTGTCCTGTGGCCTTCCCCTGCTGCCACCTCTCGACGTGCCTGCTGAGACAAGGCCACACGTTCGTTCCTGGGGAGACCTTTCCCAGCCCTCCAGACACTCTCCTGCCCTGCGGGGGACGAGCGCGCCCTGTCTGCGCTCCTGTGTCACGGCTGGTTCCAATGTCCGCGGCGCAGCTCGACTGCCTGGACCCTGTCTCTGGGAAGTTTCGGACTCCTCCTGCGGCGCTGTCCCCTTCTCTCTATGTCCTGCCATGCTGGTAACGCCGTGTTTGCTGGCCTGGTTTGTCGCCATGGAGATCGCCCTCTGCGGAGCTGCCAGCGTCTCAGAGCAGACACCAGGCCCCACCTGGGCCAGTCGAGATCTGCCCGCGCCGCCGAGGCGCAAGCAACTCCAGAGCCCTGGTCGCTTGAGACAGTAGATGCTTTTTCTTGCTCATGCCACATGGCCACTGTGGGCTAACAGGGGGTTCTTCTTGTTGTGACAGTCACTCCTTCACCCAGGCCGATGGAACAGCTACTGCCTCAAATGTTGCCATGGCCAGGGAGACGGAGAGGGCGGTGGAGCTTCGCACTGGGGAATGCGTTGCTCTGCCCGGAAGTGACACTCACTGCTTTGCTTACAGCCCGTTGGCCAGAGGCAGTCACGTGGCCCGCCCAATCAGAAGAGATCAGGAAGTGCAATCCTCGTGTGCTCATAGGTGGGGATTGCTTGGTGAATAGCATGAGCACTGCCTACTTGCTTTTTATCCCAGGAACTAGCACAGCACCTGCACAAAGGAGGCACTCAGGAAATACTTGCTGAACTGATAAACTAGCTTCTCACACCAGACACTGAAACAATTTACCTGTGTCGCCCAAGCATCTAGCAAAATGTCTGTCACTTAATGAATGCTCCATAAATTGTTGAATAACTCAATAGCAAATGTATAACCTCTCAGCTGTACTGAGAGTTTCTCAGACATTATTATAAGTGACTATTTAAAACACTTTTTTATTTAATTTTTTTTATTTGAGCATATTACAGGGGTACAAATGTTTAGGTTACATATGTTGCTCTTGCTCCACCTGAGGCAGAGCTTCAAGCGTGTCCACCCCCCAGACAGTGCACACTGCACCCATTAGGTGTGAATATACCCATCCCCTACCCCCCACTCCCATCTGCCCGACGCCCGAAGAATGTTACTACTATATGTGCACATAAGTGTTGATCAATTAGTACCAATTTGATGGCAAGTACACATGGTACTTGTTTTTCCATTCTTGTGATGGGTTAGTAGAATGGGTTCCAGCTCTATCCAGGATAATGCAAGAGATGCTAGATCACCACTGTTTTCTGTGGCTGAGTAGAACCCCATGGTATACATATACCACATTTTATTAATCCATTCATGTATTGATGGGCATGTGGGTTGAAGCACTTTAAATGTGTGGTCTAAAATGTGGCTGAACCTACAGTCATACTCACATGTTCTAAGAGGCAATGTGGGCTGGGAGCAGTGGCTCACTCCTGTAATGCTAGCCCTCTGGGAGGCAGAGGCAGGAGAATTGTCTGAGCTCAGGAGTTCGAGACCAGTCTCAGCAAAAGTGAGACCTGTCTCTATTACAAATAGAGAGAAATTAGCCGGGCATGGTGGTGCACGCCTGTAGCCACAGCTACTCGGGAAGCCGAGGCAGGAGGATAGCTTGAGCCCAGGAGTTTGAGGTTGCTGTGAGCTAGGCTGACGACACAGCACTCGAACCTGGGCAACAGAGCAAGACTCTGTCTCAAAGAAACAAAAAACAAAAACAAAAAAACAACAAAAAAAAGACAGGCAGTGTGGCCAGGTAGAAAGAGCATCGAGTTTGCATTATACTTCTGCTCTTTCTATCGAGGGGCGGGGGGCTTTTGATGAGTTGCTTAGCTCTGTGAACTACAGCTTGCACCTGTAAGAAGATGGTCCCAAGATTAAGAGACCACTGTAGTCCTTGGGTGACGTCCACAGACCTACAGACCTGCACTGGTCCCTGATTGGCCGGCACTGTCCTGAGCTGTTGCTGCCACGCAGACCAGGAACGGGGAGTGCACTCCCCGGCTGCCGCTGTGGAGAACCTCCCCATGGCGCTGCTGGGTGCAGGCGCCGAGAGCTGCACTTGGAGCTGTGCTTGGGAAAAGCTGCCACTGTTAGAGGTTGTGGGAGTTTCCTGAGGCTGCCATAACAAAGCACCACAAACAGGGTGGCTTAAAACAATAGAAACATATTCTCCCACAGTTCAGGAGGCCAAAAGTCCAAAATCAAGGAGTCAGCAGGGCTGTGCTCTCTCTGGAGGCTCTAGGAGAGGGCCCTTCTTTGCTTCTTCTTAGCTTAGGGTGGTGGCCAGCAATCCTTGGCATTCCTTGGCACCGCTCCAATCTCTGCCTCCGTGGCCGCCTGTGTCTCTCTGTGTGTATCTGTGTCCAGATTTCCTCTTCGTATCAAGACACTGTCATGTTGGATTTAGAGCCCATCCTGATCCTGTATACCTCGACTCAACTTGATCACATCTTCGAAGACCCTATTTCCATATGAGGTCACATTCACGGGTTGTGAATGAACATGAATTTCGGGGACACTGCCCCAATACAAAGGTTTCCTCAGAAGAAAAACAGAAAGGGTTTTGCCTTTTTTCCTGCTAATCTCCCACCAGAGGCTCCGCAGGAGCCGGCGCATGGGTGTCCAGGAAATGTAGTTTGCAGACTTTCATTCCCCTCAGGCACAGGGGAGAGCACAGAGGGTGGAGGTGACCGAGAGTCAACAGGTCACTAACTGGCCCGCTGTGGTGCTAGGAACGGAAACCACGTTCATAAGCTCAGCTCAGAACTCAGCGTGTTGAAGAAGAAAACCGATCTCTGGGCTAAGAGCATTTTCTCAGCACCCTTGAAGACAGCTACCATCTGCATCTGGTCAGAAGCTCAGCACGCCACCCTAACAGGGCATCAAATTGCTCAAGAAATGCCTCGCACATATTTCCCCGTTTGCCGTTCACGTGCCAGCATGGGACATCTAACGCACATCTTCTTGAAACTGCTTGTCCTCGTTAGCCTGCGTGTGTGTCTCAGTGGACGTGGGCTATATTGCACAGCAGCTGCTCAACGAAATGCTGCAGGTTTCCTGATCCGTCTACGCTGCATGGCTGCGGAACTTGTCCCGCTGTCTACATGCTCTTATTCATTCCTCGAAACTCCCTAAGAGTGTGGCATAGATGAAGGTCTGGAAACTGTCGAGGAACGATGCAAAAGCAAATTCCTTGTATTTCCACACTACAGAAAGGGAAGTTAAAGCAGATCCTGGGAACCACGATGATAGCATGCTTTCGTAACTTTTTTTTGACATAAATGATCAGTGTCCATTAAAAAATTAAAAATCTAGAAAATTCCAGAAATAAAAATAAAGATATAATCAACATATTGATGTTTTCTTCTTACCCATGCATGATTTCTCTAGTGCTTGATAATTTTAAAATAAAAAAATATGTAAATATATAGAAAGAATCAACTACTCCTTGAAAAAAATAACTGGGACCTGCTGACAATTAGTAGAGATCCAGCTTGAGAAGTGTTGGAAGTGTCCAGAACTGACAGGCTGAGCAACTGCATAAACATAAACTCAAAAGCAGTTTTAGAAGTTCAGCGTCAAAGATGTGACCATTAACCAGTACTGTTTAAGCGAACACGTAATGATTCATTCACCCAGGGTTGACTTAGGAGTAAAATTCATTTATCTAACAGAGAGTAGGACTCCAAAAGGTCTTTTGAGCCACCAAACCAGTGTCACAAAAGTCCGTGTTCTGTCCTTGGCCATCCTGAGAATATGGCAGTAAGGGAAAGAGATAATGATGACAAAAAAGAAAAACTTTCAAAGAATGAATAGCAAAGGGTGGCAGAGGGTCAGGAAGACCAGCCCTGTGCCTGAGCACCTCTTCACAGACAGAGACAGGGAAGGAGGCAGGAGGGGGAGACTCTGCCCAGGGTGTTCTCTTAAGAATATGGAAATCATGTAAAACATTTTGGGGAACTTGCATCTCAAAGTTCCATCTTATTTGTTTTCTTGTATTATTCGTTCAATTATTTTAAACTTTATTGAGATACAGATAACGTACCAGTTTACCTGTTCAAAGTGTGATTCACTGTTTCAGTAGATTCACAGGCTTTTGCCACGAGCACCGCAATGATCCTGCATTTTTGTCCCTGTCCATTCATACTTCCTATCCCTCCCACCCTAAGCCCTGTGCAACTGCTAATGTGGTTTCTGGCTCCACAGGTTTGCCTCTTCTGGATAGTTCATATAAACAAATCACACACATCGTACCTTCTGTGTCCGACTTCCTTCACGGGGCATCTCCTGTCAAAGTACATCCATGGTTAGCATATGTCACTGCTTCCTTTCTTTTTATTACCAGGCAACATCCCGTTGAATGGATATATCACATTTTATGTATCTATTTATAGCTGATGGAGATTTGGATTATTTCTGCTTTTTGGCTATTACGAATAGTGCTGCCATGGACATTTGCTTGCAAGTTTTTTTGTGGACATGTGTTTTCATTTCTATTGAATAGATATCTAGGAGTAAAATCCCTGGGTCATATGGCAACTCTACATTGAACATTTTGAGGAATGGCCCAATCATTTTCCAATGTGGCTGTACCATTTTACATTCCTTCAAGCAATATGTGAAGATTCCAGCTTCTCCACATCCTTGCCAGCACTTGTTATTTTGATCATAGCCATCCTATTGTTTTTGATTTGCATTTCCCTAATGACCAATGATGTTGAGCATCTTTTCATGCACCTATTGACTATTTATGGATCTTTGGAGAAATGTCTACTCAAATCCTTTGCTCATTTTTAAATTGGATTTTTTGAGTATATTTGATGTTGCATTGTAAGAGCTCTTTATATATCCTAGACACGAGTCATGTATATCTCAGACTTATGACCATGTCCTACTTTATGGTTGTCTTTTCACTTCCTTGATGATATTGCTTGCGACACAAAAGCTTTAATTGGATGAAGTCCAATTCATCTGTGTTTTCTTTTGTCGTTTGTGCTTTCAGCGGCATATCTAAGAAACCACGGCCTAACCCAAGGTCACGGAGATTTACTCCTATATTTTCTTCAAAGAATTTTATAGTTTTAGTGCTTATATTTGTGCCCATAATCCACTTTGAGGTCATTCTTGGACATGGTGTGAAGTAGGAGGTTCGACTCCATTCTTCCACATGTGGTTATCTGGCTGTCCTGGCACCATCCATTGGAAAGATGGTTCTTTCCCCTGTTGAGTGGTCTGGATGCCCTTGTTGAAAACCAGCTGACCATAAACATGAGTGCTCATTTCTGGACTGTCAATTCTATTCCACTAGTTACCATAGCTTTGTAGTAGGTTGTGAAATATCCAAGATTGCTATTGAAAATTAGGTATGGAACAATTAAATGAATGACTGTCTCTTACCCAGAGAATTAAGCGGCAAAATTTCCCCCAGATTTAAGATCCGGTGGTTATCATACGTGCATGTGTACATACACACAGCAGCAGCTGGGGACTGCCGGCCGCCATGTGGCAGGCCCTGTGCTGGGCCCCGGAGGTAACTGGACTTACACACTCCACACACCACCCCCAGGCCCTGGGTGAGGCGGCTGTCCAAGGGCCCCGCCACTGAGAGCCCGCAGAGCCAGGGCTCGAAACCTGTCCATCTGACTCTAGAACCTGCGCTCTTACCATGTGCTTTCCCGTAAACCGACACTGACCTGCGGACAGCCTGGAGAAGCAAGGCACACCGCCGCTGCACAAAATGGTTTAAAACACTTTTTTTATTGTGGTAAAACATACATAATCTAAAATCTACTACTTTAATCTTCATCTTTGTTTCTTTTTTTTGAGACAGGGTCTTGCTCTGTCACCTGGGCTAGAGTGTAGTGGTGTCATCATAGCTCACAGCAACCTCAAACTCCTGGGCTCAAGCAATCCTCCTATCTCAGCCTCCCGAGGAGCTGGGACTACAGGTGCGTGCCACCACGCTCAGCTAATTTTTCTATTTTATGTAGAGACAACGTCTTGCTCTTGCTCAGGCTGGTCTTGAACTCCTGGCCTCAAGCAATCTTCTGTCCTCAGCCTCCCATAGTGCTTGGCTTGCAGGTGTGAGCCACTGCACCTGGCCTATTTTAATATTTTTAAGTATGCAATTCAGTGGCATTAAGTACATTCACATTGTTGCACAACCGTCCATCTCCAGAGCTTTTTCATCTCCTCAGACTGAAACTCTGTCCCTATTAAGCACTAACTTCCCATCTCTCCCTTCAGCCCCGGCCACCCGCATTCTACTTTCTGTCTCTGTGAATTGACTACTCCAGGGACCTCAGGTAAGTGGACTCAACAATCGCACGGTATTTGTCCTTTTCTGACTGGGGGGTTTCACTGAGCCTAGTGTCCTCCAGTTTCATCTATTTGATAGCTTGTGTCAGAATTTCATTCTTTTCAAAGGCTGGATAACATCCCACCGTGTTTGTACGTGTGCACGTGCATACGAGATACACACACAGAGCACGTCTGTTTATGCGTTCATCCATCTATGGGCGCTCGGGTTGTTCGCACCTTTTGGCCCCCGTGACTGAGGCTGCTATGAACTCGGGTGCACAAATATCAGTTCAAGTCCCTGATTTCCATTTTGGGGGAATATGCCCAGAAGTAGAATTGTGGGATCATGCGGTAATTCTACGCTTAATTTTTTGAGGAATGGTCACACAGTTTTAAAACGCTACTTTCATAAACGCTTTCAGAGCTGACAGTATTCTCTTTTGACTGCTCAAGAGGAGAAACTTCTGAAAACTGATCTTTTTTTCTTCTTAAAATAATAAAATCATCATTCCAAAGCAAATCTAGTGAAAAGGTGGAGGGTCACTTTGAGAGTTGATTTGTGGAAACATTCAGGTGTGAGCTGTACTTTTGCGCTGTGCCTCCAGTTAAGCGAGCAATGTCTGTTAGGGACTCGAATTCCAGGGAACATGTTCGCCAGAGGCGAGAGTAAGAAAGACGTAAGAACCAGAGTCATATGGCCTCACAGGCTTTCAGGAGACTTGAACAGAGGTTCAGAACATTGACCCAGCACAGCGCTGGGCACAGAGGTGGGACTCAGCAACTGGCGCTTCTTTTCTATCTCACCCCAGAGTGGAAGACACAGGCCTGGGGATTTGTGGGCAGAACCTGTTTCCTTAGAGGAAGAAGTCTCAGATGCCAGAGCCCATCGTGAGGCACTTTAATCCAGGTTAGATGTCAAAGGTCAAGCACCAAAGATGGCTCCAAGATAAATTGTCGATATATGATTAAGACAACTTGTTAAAACCCAACAGCGAGTATCACATCTGGCAACAAATACTGAGCCCGTTTGCCCTCCTCCTCCCTCCCTGCTCCCTCCCTCCTTCCTTCCTCTCTTTCTTTCTTTATTCCTCATGAATAATACTTATTGCATATTTCAAATACTTACTTAGAGTTTTCTATGTTCCAAACTTGGGATCTAATGTTGAAAAACCAAACAAAAATCTTTGCCCGTCTGGAACTTATACCTAGTGAAATAAACATCAGAAATCACAGAAAATTTGATTTTTTATTTTGCAGATGTTGATTAAAAAAACCCTAAAGGCTTTTGATAAAATAAATAATAAAATATTTAAAGAGGTATCTAGAAACAAAATCAACGTATAAAAATCAACGATATCTTCTCTTTTTTAGTAGCAACTAGTTTTCTCACGGGAATGAGATTAAAACATCTCGCAAAACCTAAAATCCCCAGAAAAAATAAACTGCACAGAAAGATTCAAAACATACTCAAAGAAAGGTATAAATCTCTTTGTACGATATAAATCAATTCTTGAATAATAAAGAGATATCCCATGTTTCTGGGGAGGAATATTTAAATCTTAATGTGAATAGTTGACAAATATATGTATATATATTTTATACATAACTAAATTTTATATCTATACATTATATGTTTAATATACTGAAAACATTAACAAATTTTATATATTTATTTTATAGACGTGATGCAATTCCAAATATGATTCCAATAAAATTTATGTGAATTGGGGAGAAACTATTTTAAATTTTCTAAAGAAAAATAAATATGTAAGAATTGTCAAGAAAAGTTAGAGAAGTACGATTCTGGGCAGCCTGCTCAGTGGTAAAACGTAACATAAAGCTACTGTAATCAGACACAACAGACTCGGTAGGAAAAACATGAAACAGATCAGTAGACCAGAAATAGGTCCAAATATATGTGGAAATTTAATATATTTAAAAGCAACAGTTTAATTGAGGGCGACATAGTAGGCCTTGCAAAAAGTCCCTGCTGTGTGAATGAGAGCTTGTGAAAGTTTGAGGAGAAAGGCTTTCTATGCATTACTGGTGGGAATATGATTGTTGGAACAGTTATGGAAAGTAATGCCGGAGTATTTATTAAGATAAGATGTTTATCTCCTTTGTGTTAGTAATCCCTTTCTCTAAGACTACTCTTCAGAAACTAAAGTGCCAATAGATAAGGTTATAGTTATTGTTTATGGTGGCAAAAAACTGGAAATGATATGAATACCCATCAGGAGGAGATTGGTTGACTAAACCAAAGTATAATCTTACTGGAATAGAATGCAGCTCCTTAAACATCAGGTAGAATTATATTATCTGTATATCTATGAAACATCCATGATGAATTATTAAATGAAAAATTGTTAAGTTTCAAAATAATACTTGGGTTCTGATTCCTTCTCTTTGTGTGGGTAGGGAAGAAAACCACATCCCTCTGCGACCCGCGGTTATGAGTGTGCAGGGAGGCCGCCTGCCAATTGCTAACAATGGATGCCGCTGAGCGGGGATGAATTGTGGGAGGATGAATCATTCGTTGCTGTTTCCTTTATGCATGTTCATTCTCTGACTTGTTACAATGAGCACGTACTACTTTCATCATTTCATAAAATCCAGTAACAACCTCTCTGCAAAGCCCTCCAAACAAATAAAAGTCTGAGAGGGGGTATGAAGTGGTTTAATGCTTCCCAACTCTAGTTGGCACTGTGCCCGGGGCATTTAACAGGGGCAACTGTGAAAAGGAAGATTCACGTTCTTGTCCTGATGGCGGGAGAGCTTGCCTGGGTATGCCGGACCCAGATGTCTTTATTTGTATTAACTTTTTATCTTGAGATAACTTTAGAGTTACAGAAGGGCTGCAAAAGTTAATCAGAGTGATTGTGTAACCTTCAACTGCCAAAGTCAAGAAATAACATTGGTGCGACACTACTAATTGAACTACAGACTTCTCTCCGATTTTCCCATGTTCCTGCAATGTCGTTTATCTGTCCCGGGCTCCAGTCCAAGATGCCACATTGCGCTGAGCTCTGGCTCCCTAACTTCCTGCAATCTGGGACAGCTTTGCAGTCTTTCCTTGTCTTTCTTGATGCTGACACTTCTGCGGAGCACTGGTCAGCTGTTTTGCAGAACGTTTCTCAATTCAGGCTTGTCTGATGTTTTCCTGTGACGCAATCGAGGGGGTGAGTTTTGGCAGGAACACTCCAGAAGTGGCGCTGTGGCCTTGTCAGTGCACCCTATAGGGGCGTGTGATGTAATGCGTGTTACTGTTGGCTTTGCTGACATTGATCATTTGTTTAAGGTAGTGTCCACTTGATTTTTTAGTGCAGAAATAGTAAATATTACAAATATTGATAAGAAATTATAAAGTAAATATAAATAAGAACTAGTAAAGCTACTATTTTCCCTTTGTAATTAACAAATTTTGTGGGAAGATGCTTTGGAACTATGCAAATACCCCTTTTATCCACAGACAACTGCCTGCAATCATCATTACTGTGGTGTTTGCCCAATAATGATTGTGTATTCCCTCATTCTTTCTGCACTTATTAGTAGAATTTTTCTGTGACATATCTATTCTCCCACATTTGTTCACTTATTTATTCTATTATTTTATATTAGTATGGACTCACGATGTTTATTTTATTCTTTATGACATGGACATCTTATGACTAGGTTAAGTAAGGGATTGTGACTATCTTTCATTGTGCTGTGTGTGGGGGCCCTGCCGTGTGCTGGGAGCGCACCTCAAGGGCAACCACGCCCATCCAGTGTCACAGCGCCCCACGGGGCAGCCTGCCCTGCGCCCTCTGTCTTACAGTGGAGAAAACCAAGGCACCCGCGGAGAGTCGCCCACCGCCGGCCGGACGACCAGGCCCGCTCTTCACTTTTCCATGCCCCCGGGTTGTTTCTGCTCAGGAAGTGCCTTCCAAATCCACGTGCCACTTCTAGGGCTTCGGGCCCTTCAGTATCGAGCCCAGTTAGATGTTTATTTTCCTGCGACCTCAAATCCCTAAGGTTGATGGGATATAATCAGATATGCTAAAATGTCCCCATTTTATATGGAATTTTTCATAATTTTAAAGCTATTCGTACAATTTGAAAACAAGTTCTGTGTTTTCATAACAATGAGATGTGTCACTATAAAACCTCACATAAATGCATCTATGTATTATATATTCTTTCTCTCCTCGGGTCCCGGTGTGTATTTTACACCCAGAGCACATCTCAATTCAGACTCGCCCCAATTCAGGAGCACTGCAGCCACATGCAGCTACCGGCTACTGCATTCAACACTGTGATTCTAGACTGTCTCGAACGAGCTTTTCCTCCTAGAAGTTGCACGAGCATCCACGTAGGAGTGTGTCTTCTCCTGGGGGACAATCCCTACTAACATCACAGTTCCGTGTGGCTCCTGGAATGTGGCCCAGGTGGGAAGGATCGATTGCATCCAGCCTCCATGCCAGCCTCCTCTTGTCCTGTGCCCTGAGGGGGAGAGGACAGGAGGCTGACAGGTGCACTGTCTAGGTGCCTGAGCACGTGCGGTTCCAGAGGCTCTCTGGCAGCATTTGGAATGCAGAGGGGAGGGGAGGCTGTTCTCACAGCCAGCATGCAAGAGTTTGGTTCTCTGTGGCAGCACTGGGGAAAGGCGCCTTGTCCAGGCACTGGCTTCATGGAGAAGAGGGCAATAGCTCCCCTGCGGGCAAGGTTCTGCAGCTCACTTCTGAAAGCTACTCCACTTTTCATACCCCGTCACATGTCCTTGCCTACTCGAAGTGGCTCGAGCAAATTCTGTTCTTTGCAAGTGAACTTGGAACCCTCTGTTGGCATGAAGGTCTGTATCTGCAAACCAGGTGGACAGTTTCATTAAAACACTGACAAGACAATAGCATTTCATGTAGACCTGCCTATTTTGTACAGTGATCTCAGTTCACTTACAATTAAAATATCCTTCCTTTGCTGAGGAAGCCTGGGCCACTAAATGGATAATAAATGTAATACTTAAATTTCTATCTGACTTTCTATAGGCAGCTTCTCCACTTATAGAGAGTACTGAATATTAGGTCATAATTGAACTTTGTAATAATTTTGGAGGAAAGAAGAGCTTAGGGAAGAGTCTATAACTCATGCCAACTTGGAAAATGGAGGAAATAAATGGAAAGAAAGTTCATTATGGCTTTAAAAGGACACTAATATTATGGAAGATGTTTAAAGGACAATTGCCTCTATAGATTATAAAGCAATTTAGGAAACTGATCCATAAATATTTTAGGAATACATTTTTTCTTTAAGAAGAAATTATAATCTGTGCCTCTCTCCTCCTCTGGCTGTCAGTCACTTAACTGAGTTCTCTTGATATTTCATTTAAATGTGATGCACATTTGTCAGACTTGAGTGTTTCAAGAATTGGATTGCAGAGTCTCTTGAGAGAGAAGCACTTTCTAAACAGTCCCACTAATGTAATATTTATGCTAATGCAAACCCTGCAATGACAGCGAGAGCCTCCCTGTGTGTACTCTGGATGAGTACCGGCATAGCTGTACCCGACAAAGATTTTTAGCGATTTTTGTGAACTGAGAAACTTTATGGACTTAGGTTGGCTGGAGGAATGAGACGCTCAGCTCTGTCCCCTGATGTCATGTGCCATTTCCCCAAGACACACATAAACACACACATGATCACGCACACATCCTTACACACATTTACACACATACACACAGATGTACACACAGACATATACACATTCACAGCTACATACATACACATACATATCCACACACAATATACACGCAAACACACATATAAGCTTATACACTCGTGGGCCACTTAGCGACAAAGATACGTGGTGAGAAATGTGTCATTGGGTGATTTTGTTGTCATGTGAACATCATAGAGGGTACTTACACAAACCTAGATGGCAGAGCCTACTACACACCCAGGCCCCTAGGCGACACGCCTGTGCTGCATGTTACTGTACTGGACACTGCAGGCAACAGCGATGCAATGGGAAGTATTTGTGTATCTAAACACAGAAAAGGTACAGTAAACATACGGTGCAAAAGATGAAGCAAATGGTACAGCTGTAACGGGCACTTACCATGAATGGAACTTGCAGGCCTGCGAGTTGCCCTGGGAGAGTCGGGGAGTGGGGTGAGTGAGCGCGAAGGCCGAGGACGTCGCGTGCGCTGCTGCAGGCTTTATAAGCACTGTACGCTTAGCCACACTACGTTTATGTAAAAAAGTTCTTTCTTCAATAATAAATTAGTCTTAGCTTACTGTTGCTATGTGGTGCATGACTGTACCATATAAACCGTGAACACGCACACTCTGCTGCCTAGTTCGACCGGTGTGCCTGTATTCTTTGATTCTGCAGATAGCTGCATTTTAAGATTTATGTTTGCATGAGTACTCACACTGTTCCCAGTGGGCCCTGACGGCGGAAGCATCGAGGCTTTGTCCTGGAAGGTGAGGCTGGTGGTGAGGGCAGGAACCTCAGGGCTTTAAGCGAGCAATGGTTGTGGGCTGCGGCAGGTGTTCACCGTGTGCTAGCCAGGCCCTGAGTGCCATGCGTGTGTTCACTTGTCACACTGGAACCACGAAACAGCCACAGCTATTCGCCTTCTCACAGTTAAGGGCATGTGACCGGAAAGGCTCGGTGGCTTGCCCCGGGTCACAGGGGAGGGTGGGCACTGGCTCCTAACCTCTAATCCACTGAGGTGGGCCACCTTGGCCATCTGGGGCTTTTTGCTTAGAGCCCATAAACAGGCCTCAGTCCCCATGGGGCTTGCGCCATGGGTACAGATGCCCTTGGCCCTATCGTTTACTTTTGGTACCTTCTCCACTTTAAACAAAAGCTGCCTGGTATGTACGTGGGAGATCACATTTTTATTTGAGGGAAGTACGAGCTGGGAATGGCGATGAGGTTCCCGGTGAAGTAAAGGATGCCGGCTTGGACGGCAGGGCAAATCTCAACCGAAGAGGCGCTGGACACGAAGCCCAGCCTGCTCTCCGGGGGTGATGTGTATTCGTGCTTCCCCCTCTGGCTGGGCTGGGGCCTGCTTAGAAGAAAGTGTATATTTTAATGGTGCCAGAAAAGGATCCACACAGAAAGGAATGTAAAACAGCCAGGGGAGGAAAAACCCAACAGAACTACAGTCAGTATATTCCTGAGCCCAGATGGAATCGTTTGAAAACCGTTGTTGCTTTATACATTTCTAAAGAATGGATTATTGGTTTTTCTGTCAAAAATTTTTTATATTGAATTATGATGACTGACCGAGCTCATGCATCTACCATCATTTCAGCCCCAATTCCCACAAAATGACAAAAAAAGAAAATTTTAAAAGAATAAACCTTTAATGATGCAGAAAAATTAAAGAGTGCCATGAGGTAGGAGAGATTTCGAACAGTTTCTGAAAGACAGAGCACAGGATCAGATTCCATGAAAAACAAAACCAGAGCAAAATGACAGCAGGAGAAGACGCTGCAAGGCCAGCGGTTTCGGGGCCATCCGGCCAGAAGTCAGTGAAATGTGAAGCTGTAGCAAGCAGGTGAATGACAGACACCGTCAGGCACCAAGGACTCAGAAAATGTACCACAGCTGGACTATCTATGAGGGATTGTTTAAAGACACAATATAAAATAAAAATAAATACTAAAGAGACATGAAGACTACACAGGAGTGGTGAGCAAATGAACTTTCAAAATGAGTAAAATTGCCTAATGATCACAATATGGCTGCCATAGCTCTAGCTCTTATGTTTTTACACCAGCATTATAAGAAAGAGCAAAAATGTCACCATGGCCTCTGTCGAGAAATGCTGGCCTAGACTTAATTGTAACTCATCTTCTAGCCTGGGCATATTGCTACCCCTGAGAAGAAAATCAGGGTGTGTGGGCAAATAGAAATGGAGTGGAATGATTGCTGGGTGGGAGAGTTTGCCATGGTAGACAAAAAAGAATAAGGATGTAGAAGATTGAATAACATAATTAATAAGCTTAATTGTAAATGTACATACATATGTATGTGCAGACACATTTCTTTTATGCCAACATAGACCATACCTTCTTTTCCAACATGAATAGAACATCCACAAAAATTGTTGCTAAAGTAAAACACAGAGGGCATCTTAATAAATTCCACAATGCAAAAAGCAGATGAGCCACCTTCTCTAAATATTGTAAAAAATAATTAAGCATTAATATCAAAAGGCTGGCAAATGATTCTATTTCAATATTTAAGCATACCCTTTAAAATAAAAAGAAAATACAACCTAGGTGACTGGGGTTAGTTGTGGATTTAGGCTGCACGTCCATGGCAGTGCCACACCATGCAGGACGTGAACAAAGCAGCCTCAGACAGACATGTTCAGCTGTCAGTCCCGATGCTAGAAAATAAGAGAAGCAAAAAGAGAATAATAAAATAAACCCAAAGGTAGAAGAAATAAGAAAATAATAAGAGTAAAAGTAAATATTAGTGAAAGAGAAAACAAAAAAGAAATAGGGCTTTGAAAATGAAACATAATTTAAATGAATCTCTGGCCCTTCTGAACAAGTAAAAAACAAATACGAAAAGCAGCAAACAAGACACAAATAAAAGCGTTAGAAGTGAAAATGTGTCCAAACTGCAGTTATGAAGAGATTAGAATTGAATACAACTCTATGCCAATATTTTTGAAACTTTAGATAAAAGTAATGCTAATCCAGGAAAATACAAATTAGAGTGGAATCCCTCTTATCCAACACAGTCCAGACCTGTAGTCAGTCTGTTCAGTGAAAAAAGTGTGCTAAAGTGAGGAATCATAATAAAATGTCATTACAGACCTCAAACATTTACTTTAATTGAAAACATAAAAATATATATTCACTCATCAATCTTTTAAGAGAGTCAAGGCCTTCTCCTTGGAAATGGGACTGCTCATTGGATTTCCTTATCACTTTCCTTACATAAACACATTTATGAAATGATTTCCAGTTTCAGTTCTTAAAACACAGAGGGCTCCACCCTCATGAATGGATGAATGCTGCTGTCTCAGGACTGGGTTGTTACGAAGCACGCCCAGCCTGTGTGCTTTCCCTCTGTGTCTGCTCAGCTTCTGGCCGCCTTCCCAGAGGCCAGCATCGTGCTGTTGGACTTACTAGCCTTCACAACTGTGAGCCAAATAAACGTCTTTTCTTTATAAATTACCCAGTCTGTGGTATTTTGTTATAGCAACAGGTATAAATTACCCGGTCTGTGGTATTTTGCTATGGCAACAGAAAATGGACAAAGGCATGCCCCAATTCATTGTATAAAGCTAGTATAATCCTTATCCCAAACTAGATAATAGTATGAGAAAAAAATCACAGACTATTTCACTTATGTACCTAAATATGAAAATTCTAAATAAAATATTAGCCCACTGACTCTAATTGCATATTAAAGAAGTAAAATATGGACAATTAGCATTTATACCTGGAATGTAAAGATGGTACAATGTCAGAAAATCTGTGGACACAATTTACCCCCTTAGTGGACAAAGGGAAGAAACCATATATTCTCTCAATAGAGATAATTAATATATTTAAAATATTCGATATCTTTTCCTAATTAAGGAAATAATCATTAGTCACCTATTGATGGAAAATATTCTCTCAACCTAATAGAGACTATCTATTTCAGAAATCTACAGTTGAACCTTAATGTATCTAAATAATTTGAATAAATAGGAAGATGGATCATTCTTTTGAAAGGATGTCTCAATATTATAAAGATTTCAATTCTACCCTAATAATATACACTCATCTCAATCACAATCAAAATCCAAATAAGGTTTTTTTTAAGTTGAAATTGACAAACTGATCCTCAAGTTTACATGCAAAAGAAAGTGCACAGGAATAGCTGTTCCAAAACATTTAGAGAGGACAAGTAACAGTTAGGGAGAAGATATTTAGCAAACAAAGAAATGGTATTCAGAATGTGTAAAGAGTGCCTACAAAACCATAAAAACAACACAAGCAATGAAAGAGAAAAATGGAAAAGATAAATATGTGATTCACAGAAAGTGAAATACAGGTGCATAATACACAGGTGTATAGAAATACCCAGCCTCAGGGAATTGCAAATTCAATGGAGGGTTTGTTTGGTTATTTGGCCATTGCATAGGAAACAATAGGAGGAGTTGTTAAGTAAATGGTATTCCATCCATTTAAGGAAGAAGATATATACACAAACACAGTGAATGCCCAGATTCATGGCTGAGGGAGGCAAGCACGAAAAAGAACATGCACATGTACAGTGAGTGCATCTACACACCAGTGCCCAGCCTGGGTGCGCCGGGCTGTTCACCCGAGCCCAGCCATGCAGAGGGGCGGGCCAGGCATAGGGCCTTGTACGATTTCGCTCAAGACACTAGTGTGTTACAGAATTTTAGGCATGAGGATCTATTAATAGGTTTTCTTTAAAATGCCCTAGCCAAAATTCTATGCCTTCTAGAAAAATATCCTGCTTTTGTTGTTCCTTCAGAGAGCTGTTCAGCATAGAATATAGATGTTTCTTTCTGAAACATATCCAAGAACTATTCAACTATCAAATTTAGCATTCTGGCTCTACAGAAAAATAACAATGCTCTGTTAAGCTACCACTGCGAAGTAGGTGGCTAAACTATATATGTGACATTCTTAGTTTTCCAAAACTCAATTTGCCTCAGGCACATTTCCTCAACGTTTCTTCCGACAGCCAAAGCGAGACATTACCATCCGTGCAATTCACATTCCCAGAATCACAGTTTGCATTCTGACAGCGGAAGAGGCTGCCAGGGTCAGACCTCTGCCTCACCGAGCGTGACATATTCTGGAGGGCCATCCCTTCTTTGGGACCTGGTTTATCACCTACACTCGGGGAATAGTGTGAGTCACCTCCTTTCAGGGCTTCTTGAGAATCAATAAAATGAAGTGAAATAAACAAAGACTTGACCGAACATTAATACTGATTTTAACAACTTGTTTTGATTCCCTTGGCTTTCCCCACTTCTAATTTTAGAATGGAATGAGATTATTTTTGAATGCATGTTTATGAATTTCCTGGCCACTTTTAAGCCTTTAAATATTTAGCACTTTCTAAAGATAAAAGAAACTCTAATAACATGGAAATTCCTGCTCTGAGAAGATAGAAGCAGTGACGTTTTTAATATAAAAAGGGTATCAGACTCCAATATGAAAATCTCCAGCAGCTTTATCTTCAAGTAGGTTGAATCCAACCCCTTCCTGACTCATTGTCTCATCAACATGCAAAGCTCTAGAAGAGAGACGTCTTTCTGCTTGCCTGAGGGAGATCTGGCAGACGTGGAGAGCGGAAGTTCTTCCCTTTTCTCCGTCCTGTCAAGAGCTTGGTGCAAACAGCAGGGGGACACAGACGTGGAAGACCAAGCTGATGATGCCTGCCACCTGCTGCAGCAGGAGATGGGGTGCAACTTCAGTTCATGCCTCTTTGGGGTTTGGTTTCTGACCAAGTAAACCCGGAATGTTGTCAGCATATCAAGTCAGCCTTTATTGTTTGTCTTTAACTCAGGAAAACACAAAATGGCATTTTCGTTTTTGCTCAATTCAGTTGTAATTTGCTGATGTCCTCCTGAAAAAACTAAACTCAGAAATGCCTGGCAGGGCCCCCTGAAATCTAGAGTTTGAAATGCTGTTTTACCAAGCCAAGAGGTTAAAAAGTTTGCAGAACATACTACAGAGTCTCACGGGGGATTTTAGAAAAAACGTGCAAACCACATTTCAGTACGTGGTGAATCCTTGGACGGGAATGTGCACCCAAGTCAGGCTGCTTTTGTGTCGACGGCGCCATGCTCGCTGCGCGCGGCGCGGGGGCAGGTCCGGAGCGGGTGAGCGGAAGCAAACGTCAGGGCGCTGTCCAGCTCAGCGTGACACTTTGCTTCGCCCCTTCTCCCTTTCTTTTTTTTTTTCTTTTTTATTTCAGCATATTATGGGGGTACAAATGTTTAGCTTACGTACACGGCCCTTGCCCCACCCGAGTCAGGGCTTCGAGCAGGTGCCTCCCCTCGGCGGTGCACGGCGCACCCATTAGCTGTGCATAGACCCCTCCCCTCCGCCCACACCTGCCGGACACCCGGTGAACGTTACCGCTGTGTGTGCACTTAACTGCTGATCAGTTAAACCCACTGGACGGTGAGACTCACCTTTCTTTCCTAGTCGACGGGGTCTCTTCAATCGCTCTCGAGCCCACGTTCCAACTTGCTCTCTCCCCGAATGGAATCCGCTTCACCCCGCTAAGCTGCGTTCTGCAGCTTACGGCAATGCCCACCACTCTTTGTTTCCACTTAAGGAGCCGCCTGCTGTTTCCCGTCGCCCTCCGGGCACTGAACCTCGGTTACAGGCTGGCTTTGCGTTATAAAGTGGCTCGGGCGCCTCGAAGCCTCTCGCCCTAGCGGCGTGCAGCCGTCTGCAGCCCCGGAGCTCCGGAGCCCTGCGGCGGGTGCGTGACTGTGCCTGCTGCGTGCTGGGGCTTCACAGCTGGCGCGTCTCGACATTCCTAAACTCCCACGGAGGACCTCAGAATAGAAGAAACTAGAATTCATGAGAAGCAGCGGCCCTAGCGGGGCGGCCAGCTGTGGGGAGAGGGTCTTGCACCCTGCCCCACCCCACAGTCCTGTCCTGCGCGGTTCACAACGCAGCGCGTCCCCCTCGCCGGCGTTCGCAGCGGCCTGTTTGAACGCAGAGCCGGTGCTGGGCCGAGGGAAGCCGGGGAGCAGCCCGGTGCCTTTCGAGGGGAGAGGAGGACGCTCCGGTGCCTCAGAGAGCGACGCTGACATGGCTACACGACTTTCATTCCAGTCCGCAGACACGAGGAAGGTGGGTCTCCGAAGAGGAAACTGAGTTTGGTTTAAAGGTTTGGGCCGTTTCGCTGTGAACTGAGACCTTCGGATGGACAGTAGGTAGGCTGCTGCGTTGCAGAGGAAAGTCCCCTGACTTGCAGGGAGGGGACTTGCGCCCGGTGGCGGTAGCCGGTCGTCGCAGGTAGGGACAGAGCGCGCGTCCCTCCCCGGCTCAGAGCCGCTCTCCTGCACGCGCCACGAAGGGCCGGCCGACTCAGTAAAACGGCCACGCTGGGCTCCCTCCGCTCGCTGCCGTCTGAGTGTCCCCTCAAACCAGTATGTTGAGACTTCCTTGCCAGTGAGGTGGTATTCGGAGGCGGGGCCTTTAGCGGTGATTGAGTGGCAAGGGCAGAGTCCTAGTGAATGGCATGGAGGCCTTTCTGCGCTTTGGCCTTCCGCCCTGGAGGCGCCACCGTGGAAGCAGAGAGCAGCTGTCACAGACGAGGACCCTGCCAGTGCCTTGAACTTGGCCTTTCCAGCCTCCAGAACTGTTGATAATGCTCAGTCTGTGGCACTCTGTCACAGCAGCACGAAATGAGCAAGAGGCCCCTCTCTCTTCCCTGTCCCTCTGTTTCCTGTGAATAAATCCCCAACTGGTGGGTAGCCGAAGGAGAAGGCAGGACACAGGGAATGAGCTTACTGGAAAAATCAGACTTCATCCTCTCTCCTGGTTTTGCCTTAAGCCACTGATTTCCTACCGTGCAGAAGGGGCCCTGGGCCGCTTCTGTCCTTCCACCTCTTGTCCCTCCTCGCTGTTGCCTCCCCAGATGCCTCTCCCAGATGTGTCCAAAGATTCCTGATGACGCAAGAGGGTTAATGCTGGGGTGTCCACAGCTGAGTGGGAGGCAGGTTCCTGCCACTCCTGGAGGAGCCCAGCTCCAGGGTGAAGCTTGAGGAAGTTGCCACTGATTCCCGGCTTCTTGGAGCAGGCTTTCCCAGAGTTGACAGCCCAGGTCTGGGTCCCCAGGGCCTGGCCTGCGGGGGCTAGCCAATGTGCACTTCTTGGCCAGCTGACGGGCACCAGGCGGCAGCCACATGCGAGCAATTCTTCTTGCCTGTCTCTGTCCTCAAAGCTTTATAGACACTGTCAGAGATTTATACAAAAATCACGAACTGATTTTCTCAACAGTTTCTCTGGAGTAATGCATTCAGATACTGCACAAGGGATAAGATGCATTCACCAGCCCGCCCCCACACCCCAATTTGGGACATGTTCTTCATGTGACATTCGAAATTCAGTCTTTCCGGGTGCCACCTCAGGATTTAATTCCAGCCTGGGTCCCCTCCTCATCCTCTTCTTTCAAAACCAGGACCACCCAGGAAGTGACCCTTCAGTTTTCGGGAACGGGTGGGGGAGATGGGCTGCTGTCTCAGGGGAGGATGCTGAGGGGACAGTGCAGCTGCCCTCTCCTGGCAGAGCCCTGTGCAAGTCCACCTTCTTGGAAAACAGCAGCAGGAGGAAATGCATAACATTACTATGGAAATAACATAAATGAGTTTCGATTAGGAGACTCTAGGATTCACATTGTTAAGATAAATCTTAATAGGCTGAAAATTTTTGCACTATTTTTTGCTTGTTCTAAATATTCCCGGCACTTAAGATGCACTGAAATAAGTGGGTCATTGCCTGTGGCTTAGAAATAATAGAGCCACCCCAGATTCAAGTCACTTGGGACTGTCATCATCACTTAGACGTCTCTGTGTGGTGCTTCAGTCTTCAGGAACGTGTGTGTAGCATGGATGCTGAGGGGCACTCCATCAGAAAGACCCAAGTTCAGATGCTGGCATTTGCTTCTGTGACCCAGGCAGGTTAGTGCCTCAGCCCTCATTTCCTCAGCAAGAAAACAGGGAATAATCCTTACTGCATAGAGTTCTAAAAATTAAACATGCTCAGCTCAGAGCTTGACAAAAAGTAAATCTTCAACAGATGTCAGTCCTTATTATTAAGGTTTTTACCGTGGCCTTGCTTGAAGATTTAGAGCATTTGTGTTATTCTCCATAGAGGAAAAATTGGCCATGTGCTATATTAAAAGCTGTCTTGGTTACCTTGGTGCCTGTTGCTGTCCAGAAAGTAAACACCTTTCTCGGTGGCAGGCAGCTTTTTACTTCTGGAGAGAAGAAAAGGAGGCTGGAGGGCTCTGAGTCTCTGCAGTGCCATGCAGGGTTGACTGGGTGCAGGAATCGTCGCTCACATTGTCTTCTCAGGAGGCCGGCGAAGGGCTCCACAGTGAATACTTTATCAGGGAGCAGCAGGGAAGCTCCTTCACTGAGGATTCAGTGAATATTTGCTAAGAAAATGGATGCGTGAATGAATGAATGAACGATTTCCTTCTTTTTTTTTACCTGAGAGGAGACGCACGGCTGTTCCTCTGTGTCTGTGGGTGACTGGTTCCAGGACTCCCCATGGACACCAAAATCCATGAATGCTCAGCTTCCTTATATAAAGTGGTGTGGTATTTGCATATAACCTATGCACATCCTCCCATGTATTTAAATCATCTCTGGATTACTTATAATGCAATGTACATACTATATAAATGCTGTATTATTTAAAAAATAACAACAAGAAAAAAGCCTGTACGTGTTCAGTACAGATGCAACCGTCTTTTTTAAAAACTATTTCCATCAGAGGTTGGTTGCCTCACAGACGTGGAGCCCTCAGACCTGGAGGGCTGGCCGTACTCCCGGTCAGCGCACGTGCTCACCCCCGCATGAAGCTGTGCTGTTGACCTCGGGCAAACGACATGGCCTGTTTGTGTCCTCTCAGCTTCATTTATCCACCTGGCAGCATACCTATCTCCCAAGAAAGGTAGGATTAAATGAACTAATTCATGTCAGGCACTTAGCACAGGGCTTGGTTTATTCATAACAAGCATCTGAGTCATTTCAGTTCTCTCAGCTTGCGTCTCTCCTCCTGAAGTGGCTCTTGGGTGGCAAAGGCAGAGGTGGTGGTCAGAGCCGGCCTCGGTCCCACTGAGAGTTTCAGTAGTGGTGCCCACGATGCCACACAGGTCTGTTGGCAAAGTGGATTTAACAGAGTCTGTGAATGCGTAAGTTGACATCCAAGTATCTGTGTGTATATGTCCCCTAACCTGCCAGCCCATTGTACCAAGTCATATGTGTTTAGATGTGTTTTTTCCCTTACCACGATCCTTACCAGTGAATACTTTTCATGCCTGGCGAAGATGGCTTAAATTCTTAAAGATTTCGAGTGAGCATCCAATTGTTTTTCTTTTCTACTGCATTTCTTACTGGGTGGAAAAAGGCTGAATGAATATCTTTTTGAGCTTTCCAAAAATAAGTCATTTCTAGGCTGAGAGAAATGTCAGCACAAATGTTAGTTAGGGAATGCATAACATTGCAGACTAAAAAAGGAGCAGGAAGCCAACCCTCTCTGCTCGTGGTGGGAGTGTCAATACATAGATCCTCCCCCTCAGAGACCAGTCCAAGAACAGAAATGGGTTCCAGCTTATGTGTTTATTTTGTAAGGAAGCTGTGGGTCAGGTCTTTACACATCTGATATCTGTATGCTGGTATCACAAGTATGGGAATGAGAGAAATGATCTGTGTATTTTTTTTGGTAATTGTGGTCTCTGCTGAGAGGGGATCCGAGGGTGCTCTGGGAACCGTCTTCCTCTCATTGTCAGAGTCTTTGAAACGGGAAATGCACTGTGTAATGCGACGCTGTTTTAACATTGCCCAGGGTTCAAATTATGAATGTCCACAAGTGCACCGGGCTCTGCGGAAGCTGCCGAGCTGTTTACTGCCCAGCCGCAGCGTTCACTGTGGCACAGAATCTGGGTTCTCCAGAGGGAGAGGCCGGGGGAAGCCAGGGTTCTCAGCTTCATTTTAGCCAACCCAGTGATATTCTAATCATAAACTTGAGGCAGCATCACATCTAGGGAGACACATTAGCCCAAACATGAACGAATTATCAGAGAACAAAGCTTAGCAGGACTCGATCTGGCTCAAGCAGAGAGGACTGGCTTTGTCGGGAGGTGGAGGGAGCTGCACAGGCCGGGAAATAGCTCAGCCACCACACAGAAAGGGGAGAGTCTTGGTGCTGGACGGGTCAGCCAGAAGAGTGTCATTGTCCAAAAGAAATGTAATGTGAGTAATCGCATCAAAAAATAAAAAGAGGCTGGGCCAGTGGCTCACGCCTGTAACCCTAGCACTCTGGGAAGCCGAGGCGGAAGGATTGATTGAGGTCAGGAGTTGAGACCAGCCTGAGCAAGAGCGAGACCCCGTCTCTACTAAAAACAGAAAAAATTAGCCGGGGGTGGTGGCGCATGCCTGTAGTCCCAGCTACTTGGGAGGCTGAGGCAGGAGGATCGCTTGAGCCCAGGAGTTTGAGGTTGCTGTGAGCTAGGCTGACTCCACGGCACTCTAGCCCAGGTGATAGAGCAAGACTCTGTCTCAAAACAAAATGAAAACAAAAACAAAAAACAAGTGAAATTAATTTTTATACTATATTTAACCTAACATAGCCAAAATATTATAATTTCAACATGTTATTGACATAAAAGATCGTTAATGAGATATTTTGCATTTCTTTTCTGTACTAAGTCTTCCAAATTGGATATGTGTTTTATACACAGAGCATGTCTCAACTCTGCCTAGCCACACAGAGCCACATGTGGCTAGTGGCTATATATATTGGGCCCTGTAGGGCTTAAGTGTTAGGATCCTACTGAGAAGGGCTGAGAAAACAGGAGGCGTGAACTGAAGGGCTGAACTACAGGGCTCCTTGTCTTTTACAAGGGGGAAGGGCTGAAGTCATTTGCAAAAGCAGATGACCTTCCTGGCCTGCAAAGCCAGCTGTCTTCACATTGTCACAGAGGGGACTGAGCCCCCTATTCTGAGCTGGCCTGAGCCACAGGGCTGCGTCCCAAGGTGGATGGCATCGAGGACGTGTGGAATGACCTGCTATCCTCCCTCAGACACCCACTTCCTTTCCCAGCCATGGGCATTACTGCTCATCATGCACGTCCCCAGGGAGACGGACACACGGACATGCATGTGCTCCGGTGCTGGGAACACTGCTGGTCTGTTTGCAAAGTGTCTGGGTGGAAGTGCCTCTGATCCCCCACGCCCAGCCTGCTGGACTCCATCAGTGTGGCACACCCTCTCCCATACCCCCACTGCTTCCTCAGCGCACCCCAGGTCATGCTCCTGTGGCTCCCTCTCCACGGGGCTACCTACTCTTTCGCCAACCAGGGCCCTCTTCTGGAGGGGACACCTGCTCCGCCGTCCTACCTGTGGGAGATTGTGTCTTCAAGGAATGGCTGTCACATTACATGCTGTTCCAGTGCTCTTTCTATAATATGCTGTTACCCTTCTCCTTAAGGGTGGGCTCTCTGTTCTGTCCTCTTGAATCTGGGCCGGGCTTGATGACCAGCCATCAAATAGAGACATCAGAAGGGGTACAATGTTGCTGCCTCACCTGCCAAGGCGAGGTCATAAAAGGTGATATAGCCTCTATAGCTTCTACTTCTTGTCTGCTTCTCGGTCCTTTCTGGGCTGCTGTGCCAGAGCACCTGAGACTGGGCAGTGCAGAGTGAACGGGAATGCGCCGGCTCACGGCTGGAGGCTGGGAAGGCCAACGTCAAGGAGCCGGCATCTGCTGAGGGCCTTGCTGTGTCATCCCGTGATGGCAAGTGAGAGGGCAAGAGAGGGGAGAGGGAGGGAAAAAATGGGCCAAACTTGCCCTTTTATAAGGCACCCATCTTGCCCATGAGGTGGCCTAATCCCATCTCAACCGTCCCACCTAGTAATACCATGATAATGGCAGTTCCAGCAGGTGTTTGGAGCAGACCAACACTCAAAACACAGCATCTGGGATGCTTGCTCTTGGAGTCCAGCTGCCATGCTACAAGGAAGCCCAGGCCACACCTTGAGGCCACAGGCAGGTGCTCTGGGCAACAGCCTCAGTGGACATCCCAGCCGAGGCTGGCACTAACCATAGACAGATGAGTGAGGGGCCCTCATGAATGAGTCCAGCCTCAGCCTCCACAAGGCTGCACCTGCATGAGGCACCCCAGACAAGAGCTGCCTAGCAGAGTGCAGTCCACCTCCAGGGCCGTGGGGAAAATAATGAAACAATCACCGGTATAAGAAAAAATTGTTGCTTTAAGCTGCCAAGCTTTCGGTTGCTTTGTTGTATATGTAGATAACTGAAAGGCTCCCTTCCTACTCCTCCAGCCTTCTGGACAGTCAGGTGACGCCCCTGGCCTCCAGACATCCTGGGCAGCCCTCAGCCACTGCCCTCCCCTCTGGAGCACATGCTGTGTGTGTCTGTCCCTCACTGAGCTGAGCTCTTCCCAGGCAGGGCTAGGCTCTGTGGGTTTCTGGGGCCAGTGACACTTGGCACAGCTCTAGGGGCCTCAGAACATATTTGTCATATGAATAGATGAGTCATTATGTCTTAAGCTGAGTGTTCATGAGTTTGTATTTTGTAATTGGTTCTTCCCATTAGCCATATAAGGTAGGTGGGGAGGTAAGAAAACTGAGCTCCAAGACGCTGAGTTGACTGGCCCAGGGTCACAAGGCTGGAACCCACAGACACGCATCTGAAATCCAGCTGTCATCTTCATGTTCAGCAGATAGGCTGTCAGGGCCACAGGGTCAGACCAGGTCTGAGCTGTGCAGTCCTGCCTCACCCCTCTGGGCTCTAGATTTCTAAACATTGGGCACTAGTCCACCTTTGTCATAACATTTGTGAATTATCATGCCCAGGGTCTCATAGCGCCTGTGCTCTGAGCACACGGGTGTTTCTCTGTCTTCTCCATAAGTGTAAGGCTGTATTCATGCGGGCAGGCTGCTCTTATTGCCGTTCACAACCCGCCTCCATGGCGCTGTCTCAGCCCCCATTGCTCTTGGTTTCTGGCCCCAGCATCACCCGCCTCCCCAGACTTCACGCCATTGCTTGTTTTCTCTCTCTCCTGTGGGTCCACCTCTCCATTTTAGGTGCATCCTGCAGTGAGCATTTGAACGAGTTCAGGTCTCTCCCATCTTAGCAAATGCTCCCTTGACCACAGGGTCTCTGACGGCTGCCACCGATCTCTGCCCGTATCTGGCCAGCTCCTCTCAAGCGCCATCTACACTAGCTGCGTATGTTTCCCGCCGTCCACGCCTGTTCTTGCCACAGCCTCCTCCAAATGGACTGTGGGGCCCGTCGTTGGGAAGGCCACGTGCCCCAGGCCAGAAGAGCCGCGGCGTTCCCCGCCCTCTGCCCCTCTCAGCCCTGTGTGGGGCTCCACGTTGCCGGCCCCTCCTCCCTCCCTTGGCATCCAGGGCACCATTTCTTCACTTCCCGCCGATGTCTTTGGCTTCTGCTCCTCAGGCTCCTTCCCCTTCCTTTCCGCAGAGTGCTTTCGGAACCACGTCTTACTCTGGCTTCCCCAGAGTAGATCCTGAGATGAAGACTAAGAGCAAGGTGTCTATTCAGGAGGCGGTCCCGGGAATGCCGTCCTCCTGGCGGGGAGGAGGTGAGACCAAGCGCAGAGTGGGGTGGGCGGTGAGGACGGTCAGTGAAGAGTGGAGACTCCTCGTCACTTGGTGGGCATCCAGAGCCTCCCCCTCCTTGGACCCCCACGAATGGGCAGTGCAGGGTTACTCTTGCTGAGAAGCAAGGGAGCTGGGGCACTTACCCACCAACTCCCTCCAGACTCAGGGGCCAGAGCGCGACCTTGGGCAGGGATACAAGTGGACATCAAGCTGGCTGAAACATCAAGAGTCAAGGGGACATAGCCTAGGAATGGACACACCTCTGCATACTCTTGGGGGTTTTGTACTAACTGCTGTCTCTTCAAAATAAAATAAAAGCCATAACAACAGCAGCCACAACAGACAGACAGTGATCCACTTCCCTCTTTCCAGCCCCTCACGACCAGTCCTTGCTGGTCACCTGAGCTTCCTCTGACCCTCAGCCACCCACAGCTGTGTGTTTGATTATTGGATTCATGTCTTTCCTTCTCTGTCCTTGACTTCCCTAGAAGGCTTCTGCTTTCTTTTTCACTGTTTCTCCAGAAGCTAGAAGCATCCTTGTTGCTCAATAGAAATGTATTGAATGAACAAATAAAACCGTATAATTCATTATGCTTCATATGAAAAATAAGCTGCCTACAGAGCCAGAGACCTATTTAGGAAAAACAGACACATCAGTGGAGATTTTAGTGGGAATACGGTCATGTACCACACAATGATGTTAATATTCAGTCAGTCTACAATGGACTGTGTCCCGCAAGATTATAATGGAACTGAAAAATTCATTTATCGCCTGGTGACATTGTAGCTCTTGTAGTGTCATAGTGCGACACATTACCTTGTCTACGTTTAGGTAGTTTAGATACACAAATACTTATCATTGTATTACAATTGCCTGCAGTACTCCCAGGGCCCTTAAACATTGTAAATCGACTCTGCCTGTGCTCTAGAAATGGAACAATAAAGCCTGGATAACAGCATATCTGTTACTGCATGAATAGTTTAAGCCCACTGTTGAGAACCACTGCTCAGAAAAAAAAAAAAACTTTTAAAATGTTACTGCTCATTGACAATGCACCGAGTCTCCCTGGAGCACTGATGGAGGTAAACAAAGACACTGACGTTCTCCTACCGGCAACGCAACATCCCTTCTGCAATCCACAGATCAAGGAGTAATTTCAACTTTAAAGTCTTATTATTTAAGAAATACATTTTTTTAGCCTATAATAGTACCATAACAGTAATTCCTCTGAGGGGTCTGGGGAAGTAAATTGAAAACCTTCTGGAAAGGATTCACCATACCAGATGTCATCAAGATCATCTGTGATTCTTGGAGGAGGTAAAAATACCAGCCTTACGGGAGTGTGGAAGTTGATTCCAACCCTCATGAATGACTTTGAGGCCTTTTCAAGAATTTAGTGGAGGAAGTCACTGCAGATGTGGTGGGAATAGCGAGAGAACTAGCATTAGAGGTGGAGCCTGAAGATGGGACTGAATTGCTGCAATTTCATGGTCAAACTTGAACACGTGAGTTATTTCTGATGGATGAGCAAAGAAAGTGGTCTCTTAAGGTGCAGTCTGCTGCTGGTGAAG
This sequence comes from Propithecus coquereli, assembly GCF_000956105.1. Lineage (NCBI taxonomy): Eukaryota > Metazoa > Chordata > Mammalia > Primates > Indriidae > Propithecus > Propithecus coquereli. The sequence continues at coordinate 2,866,240 of NW_012149986.1, read as the reverse complement.
ATAGTATGAACGTTGCTGAAATGACAACAAAGGATTTAGACTATTCCATAAACTTGGTTGATGAAGCATCATCAGGATTTGAGAGGATTGACTCCAATTTAAAAGAAGTTCTGTGGGTAAAATGCTATCAGTTGGGTGTGGTGGCTCACGCCTATAATCCCAGCACTTTGGTAGGCTGAGGTGGGAGGATTGATTGAGGTCAGGAGTTTGAGACCAGCCTAAGCAAGAGAGAGATCCCGTCTCTATGAAAAATAGAAAAATTAGCTGGGCATGGTGGTGCATGCCTGTAGTCCCAGCTACCTGTGAGGCTGAGGCAGGAGGATCACTTGAGCCTAGGAGTTTGAGGTTTCAGTGAGCTACGATGATGCCACTGCACTCTAGACTGGGCAACAGAGCAAGATCCTGTCTGAAAAAAAAAAAAAAGCTATCAAATTCTCACATGCAACAGAGAAATCTTCCATGCAACCAAGAGTCAACCAATGCAGCAAACTTCATTGTTGTTTTATGTTGAAGTTGCCAACAGACACGTAACCTTCAGCAACTGCCACCCTTAACAGGTAGCCCCCAATCAACACTGAGACAAAATGATTATGAGTCACTGAAGGCTCAGCTGAGTGTTAGCATTTTTTAGCAGTAAAGTATTTTTTAATTAAGGTATGTTCCTTTGTCATACAAAGGAAAAATTTTGTAATGAATATTTCATGAATAAAGGCACATTTAGCTACAATTTCCCATTTTCCCTATGTATGGTGACTTTTGGGACACCCTGTATTGTAGGCATAATGTTATCACATACTTAATAGACTACAGGAGAGTGTAAACATAACATTTGTATGCACTGGGAAACCAAAAAATTAGTGTAACCAGCTGTCCTATGATATCTGTTTTACTGCAGTGGTCTAGAAGTGAACCTGCAATATCTCTGATGTATGCTCATGACACTCTCAAGAAGCAACACTTAAACCCTGCGTTTGAGTTACAGAAAGCCAGAGACACATGTACGCTTATGCACGCACATTCACTCAGAGTTGTCGGAGACTGAGTTTTCCACATATATTAAAGTTCCAGGCAGCATGAAATTTCATTTTCAAATTAAGCACTTTTTAACAAATATTTATGAGCCATGTTAAACTTTTTCTTCCCTTTCTAAAAAGGAGTTTTCTGAAAACAACTTGACTTTTTTGTAATGACTTAGCGTTGTTTCCCAGGAGAGGTGCCAGGGAAGCTCCAACCCGTGGCCCAGGCGGCAGCGGGAAGCTCAGAGTCCCTTCCTCAGGGATCGCTGTTCTTCAAGGCCGCATCTGCTCTCCCCAGCACTCTCCCTTCACTCACACACTTAAACGCTGAGTGACTAGATGGCAAAACCAAAAACCCATGGCCAAAATGGGCAATAAAACCAGGTGACAAGGTACCCCAGAGATCCCCAAATACGTGCAGTAGTGATAGACCCCCCAAAGCAGTCGCCGGCACTGACATCTATGAGAGGGGCGTGGGAGGAAGGAGGGGCAGCCTGACGACTGAGGGCAGCAGGCCCGGCACAGGCTGGCCAGAGAGGGCGGCTGGCTGATGGGGCGAGCGCAGCCACTGCAATCATGCCGAGTGAGCGACCGGCCCCGCAGATGACACCAGGTCAGGCGCGGGCCCCAGCGGAGAGAGCAGACCAAATGGGGACATGCCAAAGGGGCAGAGGAACCAACGTGAAGGAAAAAGGAAGAAGAAACAATGGAAATAGAAGCCCACGGTGCTAGGTGTCTCTGGTTGCACAGTAAACCACTGCACAGCTCCACAGCTTAAGGGCACACGCATTCCTCATCGCGCAGGTTCAGTGGCCAGGGCCCGGCTGTGTCTCAGAGTTGCCCGCGAGGCTACCACAGGCATCAGGTTGCCGTGAGAAGCACCCGCTTCCAAGCCCGCCTCCTGCCACGGACGGGTCCTCACTGGCTGTGCCTGGGGACAGCGCCCTTGTCAGCCGGGCCTCTCCACAGGGCGGCCGGCCTCTCGGGGCTGCCTTCGCTCCCGGTGAGTGAATCAACGGACAGTGAGCGTGAGCTCCAGGTGGAAGCCATGGGCTTCTTAAGACCCACCCTCAAGCCCTGGCTTCTCTCTGCCCAGAGCACCCTACCTCCCACTCCCGTGACCCACTTTCTTCACCTCCAGGCCTCCCTCCAAGGACCACCCGCTCCGAGTCTTTCTGTAAGGTAGGACGGCTCAGTTATGCTGTACCTCAGCACCCTGTTTGCTTCCCTTGTACGTCTTACCATTGGAGACTATTTTGCATGTAAGAGTATTGTAAGGACTGCAATATAGTCACATGGCATCATACAATAGTACAACATCAAACACAGTGAGGGCCGGGGTGGGGCTGTGTCTCAGCTGTCCACAGTCCTGTCCCCAGCACCAGCAGGGTGCTCAGCCCATAGTGAGACCGCAGTGACTTCTCGAACACATGAATGCGTTCGATTTTGACTAGTCATTGCGCACTTTGTTCCGACCACCTTAAATGGCTCACGTGGTGGGGCCCTTAGAAGGAACTTGGACCCCAGTAGTGCCTCTGCACACCGCAGTCGATGCGCAGACGCCGAGGCCGTGGCCCCACCCGCGAGATCACCCCGTAGCTGAGGACCTCTGGGGCAGAGCCGGGGCCTGCCTGTTTCTTCCTGCTCCCGGGGTAAGTGAGAAGCAGCTAAAGTCAAGGACCACTCTGGTGAGAGAGGAAAAAGCATACTTTTGGAAGATTCTTCCCAAATCTTTGTTAGTACCTGTGATTGAAAGGGGACATGTGCATTGGACTTGGCCTGAATTTGCCTCTAAAAAAATTCCCTTTGGAAAGAAAGAAGGCTCTGATGGCGAACCAAAAGCCACTCACTGGAGTCCCCCGGGGAGCTGTGGAGAGTCCTGGTGTCCTGCCCACCGCTGGAGGTCCTACGGAGATGGGCTCGGGAGCCAGGCACCCAGACCATAACGGTGGTAGCGTGCAGCCAGGGCCAGAACGTGTCTGGACCTTAGCCAGCCTCAATGAGCCTTCGAAGGGCAACGGCCACCCTCATCCCCCGTGTGCAAGACATTCTTTCATGTAATTTGCATAAATACAGGCTCTGTTTTTGCCCAAGGTTAATCTTTTTAATTAGTTAAGCTGCTGTATTGTAGGAAACAAACATTGACCCATAAGTAGGTAATTGGCACTATTTAACAATTAAATGACTTCCCCCAGGAGAGCATTCAGCAAAGCCATTCTTGCCACGGGAGAAGGAAAGGCACAAAATGTGGAATGAACTGCGGCGTCCATGGTCCGTCCGTCTGTGCTTGCAGTCCCTGCAGTCACCCTGCCGGGGGAGGCGGGATTTTACCTTGCTTACTGGTCAGCTCTGGTCCTCCTCTGTTGTCCAGAATCTGGGAGAGCTGACAGGAGAGGCCGTGTCACCTGCACAGCGGGTGGCTTGGCTGGTGTGGGGAGCAGAATCTGTAGGGGCAGGTCTGGGCAGGGGGTTGGGGTGCAGGAGGGCAGGGTTTGGGGAGGGGTGCTGAGCAGCATGACACCTCGGGGGTGTGTCTGTTTCAAGGATTCTTGCCGGGTGTTCTGAACGGGCACATTCGGTGTCGTCCTTAGACGGCAGTAAAAATCTAAGCTGCTTCCATTTATCTTTGGCTGTTAGACTGGAGTTTCTAACATGTCTGGTGAGACAGCACAGCGCTGTGTTTTTATGGATTGCTTAGCTCAAGGTCTGGACCAAGGAGGCCTGACCCATTTTTGTGCAAAAGCCTAAGAGTGTACAGCAGTGATGCTTCAACTTTTTGACTATAAGAACCCACTTTTATCTTAACTAGGATTTTTGTACGTAAGAAGTAATGCATCAACATAGAAGTGAAAAGCTCTAACCTTAGGACAAGGGTTGCAGTGAGTGTGACTCTCACCCCCCCTTCAGGTCCCTGGGGCCCTTTCTGTATGTTACCACTGTCAGCAGGACTCTTTGTGTCCCCATCCCCGCCCATGACTTTATAACCATGTATGTGTGGGGGTCCATTTCTATGTTTATCAGAAGCCCGCTTTGTAGGGTGACTCAAGGGCCGGGGCAGATCTGGGACCAAGACTGGGTTCCCAGGACGTGAGGTTAAAATCAGTTCAGGGCAGGGAGCTGAGACCACTCCTCCCTCCTCAGGAGCGCCTGGGACGCTGAGGCTCCACTGGTGCACCCCTGGAGGCAGAAGGAAGGCAGAGTGAGGGCAGGGCAGGTGGGAGCTGAGCCGAGTGTTATCCCGCCCGCAGCGCCCACACTGCTGGCCCTCCCTCTCTGCGGGGCCTGCCTCTCATTCTTGCGCTGCAAGCTGCTACTTCCCTTCCATTCCTTAGACATGGGAGTTCTCCTGGACCCACCCTGGGCCCTTTTGTCCTTCCAGATCACATGCCATCCCTGGGGCTACTGCCCCACCCTACACTGGTGGCTTCAAGTGTCCTGGATTGGCTGGGACTCCACTTGCTGGTCTTCAGTGCCGATCCTTCCTCGGGCCCATGCCCAGTGGCGCCCCGATCCTAGCAGTCCTAATGCTTCCGCCCACCAGGCTCATCTGCCCGCTGCCCAAGAGGAAGCCAATGCACCGAGACAGCAGGGTTTGCAGCAGAGAAAGAGTTTAATCTGTATGGTGCTAAGTGGGGAGACAGGAGAAATTTCTCAAATCCACCGCCCTGAGAATTTGGGAGATGGATTTTTAAAGAGAGTGGGGCATAGGCAATTGAGTCTGCTAATTGGCTGGGTTCGGGGCTGAGCCACAGGGGTGCAGAAATTGTCTTCTTCGCTGACCAGGTTCTTGGGTGGGGGTCACAAGACCAGTTGTGTCAGTTCCTCGGTGTGGGGCGCTGGCCTGGGTCAGCCGATCGCTGGAATGCAGGGCCTGGAAGATATCTCGGAAACTACCCCTGGGTTTCAAAAAGGTGATGTTATCTATGGAGAAAGCTAAGAATCTTTATGACCACCAGCTGCGTGGCTCCAGAGTGGCAATTACAGAGAAGAAAACAGGAGGACAGTGGCTAATTATTGTCATTATTTTTAGCTAGGCCTGTGCCTCATTGTTGGCTAGGCCCTTACCACAGCGCTCGCCTTGCACCCTGTTATTGATTTGTGGAAAGGGCGGTTTCACTAAAGCTGATGGCCCCACCAACAGCCATTCTGTGGCGCTGCATCCACCCAGCTGTCCCAGGCGGAGCCCTGGAGCCTGTCTGCGCTCGTCCTCTCCACCTCCACCCCATCCGGTCACTTCCAAGTCCCACCAGTGCTACCTCTGGCACCCACGGCCGTGCCATCTCCGCACAGCGTGAGCATGGCTCCTGCATCCTTCTCTTGGCCACGCCTCCTGACTGGCCTCTGCCTCCAGCTCCCGATCAGCCTTCCTTCCTGTGATTGCTCTAGATTAGAAGCATCTTCATTTCATTGCTCTCTTTAAAATAGTGTTGGGGCCGGGTGTGGTGGCTCACGCCTGTAACCCTAGCACTCTGGGAGGCCAAGGCAGGAGGATCAATTGAGGTCAGGAGTTCTAGGCCAGTATGAGCAAGAGTGAGACCCCATCTCTACTAAAAGTAGAAAAATTAGCTGGGCATGGTGGCGCATGCCTGTAGTCCCAGCTACCTGGGAGGCTGAGGCGGGAGGATCGCTTGAGCCCAGGAGTTTGAGGTTGCTGTGAGCTAGGCTGATGCCACTGCACTCTAGCCTGGGGGACAGAATGAGACTCTATCGCAAAAAAAAAAAAAAAAAAAAAAATTGTGTTTGCTTTCCATTTCTCTTAGGACAGTGCCCAAATAGCTCACAACCTACTTTCTGCACCTCTGCCTTGCAGGCATTCTGAGAGGTTCGGCTCCATAAATATGGCCTGCTCTCTTCCGCCGCGGCACCAGCCAGCCCCTCTGTGCGGCGCACCCCTGCCTTCCACGCCCTGTGGCTTGGCCTCTGCCACTACTCAAGCCTCTTCCTGACCACTGCAAAATGGTCCCAGGGTACCTCATTTTCTTCCTGCCACAGCAGTTGTGCACCTGCACACACCCCTGGGACCGCATCCTTTCTTCTCTGAATCCCCTGCTGCACAGTGAGGATAAGGCCACGTGTCCTGCATTTGCCATTGTATCTAAGGTCCAGGACACCCAGGCGAGTCTTCAGTAGCAATGCCCAGGTGAGACTTCTGAGGACCTTGGACCCAGGAATGGGAGCAGAGTGAGTTAAGGTGGGACAAGTTCCCCACCTACCCCCCAAACTCAACAGCAGCGCCCCTAGTCCAGGATTGTTCTTGGTGTGCTGGCCAGGCCTGTCAGGGGCTTCCTTTGCTGGGGCTGAGCACTGAGATGGCCCAGCCCTGTATTCCCCTTTTGTCCCTCCCTCCTCCCCTGGCTCCTTCTGCTGAGGGCTTTCTTGTGACGGACCCCCAAAAGGCCAGAGTACTGTGCTTGTGTCATCAAGGGATGTCATCGGTATGTGCGCCCTTTCACTCTTTGAAAGAGAAGCCTCCTCTAGAAAGGGTGTGCTTCTGACGTCTGCCACCGCTTCTGCTTGGTGGCCTGAGCTTTTCTACTAATTTGAGCGCCGCGTGGCTGCTACAGCCCTGGTCTCCTCTCTGACAGCTTCGCTGAGGTGGGGAAGCTGATGGTCTGTTTGCTCAGCCTGTTGGAAGCTGCAGGGGTCAGAGAAGGACCCTGAACCCACTGGGCACCACGTGTTGTCTGTGGGCGTCCTAAATATTTATCACACAAAAACGTACTACTGTTGTGATGTGTAAAATATAACTGTTTACAGAATTCATCTGTTCTGTGTCGTTATGTGTTTCTTCAATTACGGCATAGTAAAAGCACACGTACTATCATATGAGGGTATCTGTAGACAATTTTATCTTTTAACGTGCTCCTGATGGAAAGGGATGAGAGGGAGCTTCCAGGGTTCTGGTGTTGGTCTGTTTCTTGTTTAAGATGCTAGTTGCATGAATGTGTTCAGTTTGCAAAAATTGATCATGTTGTGCAGTATGCTATGTGCGTATGTGCACATTCCTATATGCATATTACACTTCAATTTTAAAAAGCTTTAAGGAAATAATTGTTGACCTGGAAAACTCAGTGACTTGGAAAGTAAAGAAGGGTGGCTCCTTACCTGTCAGTTAAGGTGGTGGGCCAAGGTGAAACCAGCCACAAACCAGAGCAAGAACAGTAGAGATGAAAGCTCCACCCTCAGGACACTAGGACGTAGCTACTTCCCCAAGTCACAGTTTAAGAGAAGATCTGTCAAAGGCAGGGAACCCAGGAGGAGATGGAGGTGGACAGGAGCCCCTTCCCATAGCATGGGTGGTCTCCGAAAGCCCTAAGGAAGGTAACACACTAAGCCATTGGGGGCACAAGGATGGCCTTGGAGGAGGTCCCCTTGCATCTGCATCTACGATGCCCACATGCTATGAGCATTTTCACCCATGAACTATGTAAGTAGATCTGCTGGATAAATTCCAAGAAGTGACATATTTATTTAAAACCTTGTTAGACAGTGCCACATTTCCCCCCAAAGAGATGGCAATAATTGACACTCACTCACAGCACCCATGAGTGCCCGCGTCAGTAGAATCTTGGCAACACTATGGGCTGTAGGTGGCTTTCCTTTCTGATAATCGAGAAGCTTTTAGTTCTTTGACAAATATCTTTAAAGCCTTATAAAATATACTTAAATCAACCTATGCTGAATTATAGCTTTGAAGCCTTACCTATTGTCCTCACATCGTGAAAGGCAGCACCAGCTTTCTTTTTTTTTCTCTCTCCACTTCCAAATTCTTGCGAGTTATGTAATTATCTCTAACTGTCATGCTATAGCATTTGCATTCTGCTCCACATCTGGGACTCCCATGCACGCCCAGCCTGCGTTCCACATTTACATGAACTCCACGCCCACCCCCAGTTCTTCGATCCCAGCTTCCCAGTTCCGGCTCAGGATCCCTCAAGGGGCTTGTCCGGCAGGGCTCCTGGGTGCAGCGTGCCCTGAGTCCTTGCTTGTTTGCTCTTTTTCTGCCCTTGACCAGTTGACGCTCCCCGTCATCATCCCCTACCTTTAAATGAGAAAGTACCTTGTCTGAATTTCAAGGAAAAACAAGGCTTCGATATATTCTTTGGCTCTGAGAACAATTTTGTGTGTGTGTTTCACCTGTTTTTTGTTGTTTGGTTACTTCCCTTTTCCCTCTGGCCCAGGTCCTTTGTTGGTTCTGTTTTAACTACAAATAGTGCTTATTTGGGGCGTCATTTCGTGGGAGACCAGCTACAGCAGAGGAATGTGCTGGGGAAGGAGCCTGGGGAGCGACAGAGGACCATGGAGAGCGTGGATTTGGCCCTACTGGCCAAACACACAGGAAAAGCTGGGGTCTGCCAGGCACAGCAAAGCCTGCTGCCTCGGGCTCTGCCTGGCCCGGAGCTGGTCACCCGCCTGCCGTCTGGTGTGCGCTCCACGGCAGCTGCCTCCTCCACAGATGTCGGCCGCACTTGGCAGGCTCAGGCCTGGCTTCTTGATGCTCTAAGCCTACCGATGCCCAGTTCTGGGCTTTCAGAGACCCGCCCCCTAGGCTGTAGGAAGGGGCTCCTGTCCACCTCCATCTCCTTAGAAGAAACCAACCCTGTCCACACTATGTGGGCTGCATTGTGTGTCTCTAAAATTCATAACTGTGGGTTACAGTGAAATTACTGTTGCTTTGCCACCGTCTAGCTGTGCGGCCTTGGAAGACCACTGAGTTTCTCTTCATCTCAGTGTTTTCATTGACAAATCGGAGAGTGCGCTAACTCCTGCCTAAGGCTGCTCCAGTCACCATGACTGCACAACGAATGGCCCAGAGACATAGTGGCAGCAGCAACGGCTTGTTGTGCTGTGGATTCGGTGGGCTGGGGACTCAGATGGGACCGCAGCTGACAGACACCGAAGCTGGGCCTGGGGTCCTGCAGCCTCACTCTCACGTGTCTGCAGATTGAGCGGCTGCTGGCCGGGGCCTCGGCTCTTCTGAGTGCCGTCTCCCTGTCAGCTCGCTGGGGCTCCCTCAGCTCGGCTGCTGGGTTTGACCACAAGCACCAGGAGGGACAGAAAGCCAGGCAGAAGCTCTGTTGCTCCCCCTTCCCCACTGAGCTTTGGAAGTCGTACAGTGTCACTTCCACTGCGCTCTGCTGGTGCAGGGAGTCGCAAAGTTCTGCTCGGTTCCAAGGGGAGGGGCAGCAGTCTGCCAGAGCTGTCGTAACAAAGCCCACAGACTGGGGGCTGCACAGCAGATATTTATTCTCCCGCAGTGCTGGAGGCTGGAAGTCTGAGATCAAGGTGAGGGCAGGGCTGGTGTCTCCTGAGGCCTCTCTCCTTGGCTTGCAGACGGCGTCTTGTCCCTGTGTCCTCACGTGGTTGTCCTCTGTGTGTGTCCACATCCTCATCTCTTCTTATGAGGACAACAGTCATGTTGGGTTAGAGTGCACCCTAAGGACCTCATTTAACCTTAATTATCTCTTTAAAGATCCTATCTCCACAGGTAGTCATATTCTGAGGTACTAGGGATTGGAGCTTCAACATATAAACTTGGGGGGCACACAATTCAGACCACAACAGGAGGGGACATAGAACCCACCTCTTGTGAGAAGGTTAGCACCACACTTTAAGAAGAGTTTGAGGAATGGCTTCCGTACCAACATCATTTTCTTTGGGAAATACAATTGGCCCACGCGAGCTATAGGGCCATCCTGGTACAACCCAAATGACATAGCCGAAGGTGGTTAATACTGACAGCATTGCCCTTGTGTAACGCATAAGGGGGAAACTTACTGGCCTCAAGGAATAGGCTTTTGGCTGGGGCTCACTCCCCGGGCGTGCGCATCACCCAGGTGGATGATCTGAGCACCTGCCCTGTGTTAAGTACACATGGCTGGGATTTTGAACATGAGTAGAAGTGACTCTTTGAATTAAACTTGAAAACAACTCTTAACTCTAATCAGATTTTTTGCTCCCATTTCTCATGGTATAGGGCTCAAATCTAAGCTTTCTTAAAGTACCTCTTGAAAATAAAATCTTGGCTGTTGTGGCAAGTGCTGTGTGCCTGCCCTGCTGCTCCTACTCCTGCCCTGCCTTAGAGGGCATGCCTGTTAACTCCTGTCAACAGAAAAGCATCAAAGTCTGCAAAATAATTTAAAGAGGTTTATTCTGAGCCAAGTAAGAGTGACCATGGCCTGGAGCCACGCCCAAGAAGTCTTGAGCAAGTGGTCTCACCGTGGTTGGGTTATAGTTTGGTTTTATACACTTCAAGGAGACAGGAATTACACATAAAGTCATAAATCAATACACGGTGTATATTGGTTTGGCCCAAAAAGATAGGACATCTCAAATTGGGGGGATTACAGGTTATAGGTAGGTTTAAAGATTCTTTGATTTATAATTGGTTAAAGAAATGAAGCTTTGTCTAAAGAGTTGGAATGTTTTAAGTTAAGATGAGGAAGTCTGTTAGTCAGAGACAAGTCACTGGACATATACTCAGACTCGTGAGATCTATTGGGTAAATTGAGGACCTGGAGGTGTGGTTTAAGCGTTGTCTTGCACAGCCTGTTAATGAATTACAAAGAATGGAGGGGCCGTGACCAAGCATGTCCGACCTCCCTTCTCATGGCCAGCAACCCAGCTTTAGGGTACTTCTGGGGTCCCCTTGACCAAGCAGGGGTTCAATCAGTTGGCTGGGGGGGCTTAAGATTTTATTTTAGTTCACATTCCCAACCTCCAGCACGTGCGTCTCCTCACCGTGATGTTTCCGGCTCTCAGAGCCTAATTTCCCACGACGCAGCAGGCCAGAATGCGAAGAAGTAATGCCCACCACACCCAGCAGCCTCCACCAGTGGCCATGGGGGTGGGGAGTGGCCGACACAGTCCTGCTCCTCCCCTCCTGTTCCGGGCTGGGGCATGGGGCGCCCAAGCAGGGTCGGGGCAGCTTCACTGCTGCCTCCCTGTCCCATCCCCCACAGCGCTCCAGGGGATAACCTCCCAAATGCACTGCCTGCACTCGATGTCACCTCAGAGTGGGCTTCTGGGGGAACCCAAATAGGACAGATATGTGGGCTATGTGCGGAGAAGGCAGAAACACAGCTAAGAACAAGGCCTGAGCCACTCTCGGATTCAAAATCGATCTCTCTCTCTCTCTCTCTCTCTCTCTGTCATCTGAACTGAGCAAGCGCCAGGCTCTGGCATGGGCCGGGCCCAAGAGCCCCCTCCTTGTCTGGGCCCCACAGCTCCACCCACCGTCACCACATCACAGGAAACCGCGACAGCCCCCAGCCCCCACTCCCCTCCCCGCTCCTGCAGTCGGCAGCAGAGGCCTGCGCACCAGGGAGGCTGCTCCACGACAGACAGTGGGACCTGGGGCTCCCTGATAAGTTTTGTCTTCCTGACAAAGCCCAGGCATAACTGTTTGGCTAGAGTAGGGAGCAAAGGTGTGGATTTTGCATGATAAAAGCCATTCCCACCCCTGTCCTTGTGTCTGAAAGGGTGGGATGATCTCATCTCCTATCTGGCAATTGGTCGCCTGGGAAGCATGTGTCCCCTCCAGGGAGAAGGTGGGAGCTGTGGTCCTCTCCAGTGGCTCTCAGCATGCCGGTGCCCCAGACTGTCTTCACCCCAGGCTTTGCCGGGGGTGACTGTCCCGGGCTGCTCTGGAAGCAGCCTCTCCCTGGAGTGCTGATGGTTCACGATACCCCAGGGCCATGGGGAGGGGTGATACCTGGGTGTTCCCCTTTTCCCAGCCTTGCACACAGCTTGGTTCTCCCTGGAGCTGTCCTAGGCTCCAGCCCAGCTGGCTCCCGGTGGCATTTCCCTCTCCCCACCATGTGTTCACCACTATTTATTTAGTTTTGAGCTTCGTTTGGGTCAAAGTGCTTCCTTTCCTCCCTGACTGATTTCCTAATCTTTGTCTGTTGCCTTTTCCTCCCCGCTGCGGGTTCGTGGGTTTAGAACCTTCAGTGTTTGCAGGTGGCCTGGGGAGCCTGGCGCTGTGTCTACAGCCCCGCGGAGCTGGGGGACACCTGTGAGCACACAGCCCCCGCCCTGCCCTGCTGGATGGAACATGCCCACCCGAGGCCTTGTGGGCCCCTGGCCCGGCCAGGAGGGTTGGGAAACCAGAACTGGTGGCCGCCACACAGACTGTGGCTTCAGCCACAACCAGCCGAAAGCAAACGAAACCAATCTCCACCTGAACCCATCTGGAAACAGAATGATGCAGAAGAAGAGAGACGTGGGAGCCCTTCTGGAGGGTGTGTGATTCCAAGATCGAAGCAAAGAGGGAGGAACAGAAAGACGGCCACGGGGCGGTCGACACATCCCTGGCAGCCCAGGGCTGAGCTTGTTTGAAGTAGATGAAGCATTTTGAAACACTGAGCTGGGTCAGGATTTGGACATGGAATTGTTTGACCCAGTGCTTTTAAAAGGGATTTAAATAACTTTAGAGAATTTGCCCCGAGAGGGGAGAAACAGCTTCTGTTAGGCTCTGGATGTGGGGATTCAAATGCACTTTCTGGCTGGGCCTGAGAGCTGAACGCGCTCTTAAGGAAACTGGGGCTTTGCCACAGTCGGCGGCCGACAGAGATGATTAAACATTGAACTTCGTTGTGTGCTCATCGTGGCTGCAGGAAAGGGTGCTGTAACAGATCTTTAAATAGCAAGCCCACGGCTAAATTTCACTTCATCCATCAAAGGCCACTACCCTGCAATGACCTAATTTTAGCTGCTTATCAATCCCCCGGTGCTTGTTAGTTGATGTGACTTTGATCCTCTGATGCCAGATGACTTTCGTGCCGAATATAGTTAGAATTTAATATGAATCATTTGGACGGCTGCCCAGCTGAGCTTCACTGAGAGCCTGAGAGCGTGTGAGTGCGTTCGAGCTGCCGAGGTGGCTGACAACGGGGATACGGGCTTCCTGATGTCTGGGGCCATTAGCTTCATATCACCAGGTGTGTATTTCAAGCACAGTATCTTTGGACTTTTGCTTTATTTTCCCTCCTAAACAATGAGACTCTTCTCTCACTGAATACTTATAGGAGGCAATAATACGCTGTCACTGGAAAGATCTAATGACAGTGTCAATATTGCAAGACAATTTAAGTGGATGTTTTCTCAGCAAATCGTTGCCTTTGCAAAGTGTTTATTTCTACGTATGGCGAGAGCAGCTGAGATGCTTTGAAGGAGCAGAGAGCATCTTTGACCGCCCTCCTCCTCCCTCATAATCTAGAGTATTAGATGATGCTTTTTCGTCTTTCCTCCTGTCTGGTTTCTCATCAGAATTTGAGATTTCCTTCCCTCCATCCTCCCACTCTCTAGAAGAACCAGGCATCATCCCCAGTGGGTGGGGCTGTGTCCTCGCTCCTCTTCACTTGCCCTAGTTGGCGTTATTTTTACCCATAGGACAGAGTCATGTGGTTTACCATCTCCGATTTCCAAACGTGGCAGGTAAACCTTTTGGCCTGCCTGGGTGGGCCCTGCCCTCGGCTGCCTGCCGTGGTCTCGCCATCCTCCTGCTCGGCCACTTTGCCATCCCTTTCACTTCTTCTGACTTCTCCCAGGATTTAACCGCTGCTCGCTTAAAACCTCCTCTATCCCAGGAATAAAACGTCATCTGACTTGGCTACTAGTTAGTCTGGCGGAGGAGGAAACAGGACTCCCAATCTCGGGGAATCTGTGTCCTCGAACCCCCGCTGATCTTCCTGTGCGGGGCGACCAAGGGTGCACGCTGAAGGAGGAGCAGACACCTCATGGGAGGTGCGGGGGGGCTTTTCAATGGACGTAAAATGGCTTAAGGTCCCCACAAGAAAGTTTCCTTTAAAAAGAGAGAATATGCTGTTGTGACAAGAGCCCAGAATGGAATTAACTATCGCACTGTTCAAATTAGCTTTTAGGCAGCTTGCAAATGGTAGAGCTGCTCCTCCAGACCGGTCTATGAGACATGCCTGGCTAGCTAGGAACGTAACATTCTATTTCACATGCCAACATTTCACCTTTACTTAAAATACTGTTTCTGCAACTTGTTTCATGTCCAGGAAGATGGGAGAGGCTGTGGGAACTTCCTAATCCCAGTCTGCCGGGAATGCTGCCTGGGGACGGGGTCGGCTTCGTGCCCAGGGCTGAGGGCCAGGCTCCATCCATGGATGCCTGGACAGAGCCTTCCGACTGAGGGACAAGCATCTGCAGTGTTGGTGTCGCCAGTGCGGCCAGTGGTTGTCGGGACTCCTCTCTTATATAAAATGACATAGTATTTGCATATAACCTACATACAGCCTCCCAGGTGCTTTAAATCATCTCTAGGACGCTTATAATACCCAATACAATGAAACTGGTATGTAGGTTGATTAGGGAATAATGACAAGGGAAAAACCTGCTCGTGTTCAGAACAGAGGCAACCATGCACTTTTTTCCACAGATAGTTTCTATCAAGGTTGATTAAGTCCATAGACGCAGAGGGCCAACTGTACCATTATTGTTCCTGCTTTATAAAAGAGTGAATGGAGGCCCGGAAAGGTCAGGTAATATACTCAATGTCACACAGCTAATAACCGGGAGAGTTGGGGTTCACACTTAGGCAAAGTGCAGAATTTGTGCTTTTGGACTGCTAGCCTGCACTACCTCTAAATGGCTAGAAATCTCCAGCAAGCACTCTTTGACTCCTTTAGAATAATGTGCTACATGTCAGTAAAAGCAATCAGTGACTCCAGCTCTGTGTGAGGCCCTGGCCAGTAGAATGCCATCTGTCGCCTGTGAAGGCAGCTTTGTGATACGAGCCTGAAGGCCCCAGATGTGTTGAAACCAGGGCTGAATCCCAGTGCTGATACAAAGCAGGGGTTTTCAGTCTGAAGGTGGTTTTAATCCAAGGGTCTGGCCCGATAGCCTGCATCTGGACATTGCTAGCACTAATGTTGACAATACTGCTGTGACAGTCTGGCTTGAATTGGGGATTCCTCATGACATTCCAGAACAAAACAGTGTCACTTTGGACATACAAGGCCTCAAAAAGTATAATCATGCACATGACGTGAGGATGACGTGACAAAAACACTTTGATCACACTAGAGACGGTGAAGAGTCCTGGACCCACCGCTAGTGACAGATTTGACACTACGGACTTGGCGTTTGAATGGACTTAACTATAAAGTGGATACCTGAGGGCTAACTAATGATTTCTGAGATAGAACATTCATTCTTGAAGAGAAAGCATGGTAATAGTCTACTACTTAAAATATTAAATATTTCAATAAAACCTGGGCATTGGGGCTGTCTTCCTTGTGCATATGATGGTGGGACAGAGAATGAAACTGTGCAGAGACAGTGGAGAGAAGATTCCAGGTGCCTACAGGGTGTGAGGATGCGCCCGAGACGGCACACGCTGACATGGAGAGGAGGGTGCGCAGGCGCAGACCTGCGCGGGAGAGTGGCGTCCTTACCTGTGTTAGTGCATGTCGGTGTGTTAATAGAGAAATAGTGCGTGTGATGATTAATTTTGTATGTCAGCTTGACTGGGCCATGGGGTGCCCAGACATTTGATGAAACGTTATTCTGGGAGTTTCCGTGAGGGTGTTTTTTGAATGAGGTCAATATTTAAATGGGTAGACTGGGCAAAGCAGATGCCCTCCCTAATGTGGGCAGGCCTCGCCCAATACTTGAAGGCCTGAACAGAATAAAAGGCTGACCCTTTGTGAGTGCGAGGGAGTTCCTCCTGCCCAACTGTCTTCAAGCTGGAACACTGGCTTTTTCTTTCCTTTGGGCTTGAACTGAAACGTTTGCTCATCCTGGGTCTTGACCCTGCAGGCCGTCAGACTAGAATTGGGCCCTCGGCTCTCCTGGCTTCAGGCACTCACGTGGACGTGGACTGAAGCTAAACCCCGGCTCTCCTGGCCTTCAGCTTGCCCGCCCACAGTGCAGACCTTGGCACTGGGTTGCCTCCGCAATTACATGAGCCTTATAATAAATCTCTTTCTCTCCGTATGTATACATCCTATTGGTTCTGTTTCCCCAGGAAACCCTGAGTAACACAGTGGGTTTAATTACCTGTTACGTGTGAAGGAACCGCCAGCGGAATGGAGAAGCAGAGAATAATTTCCAGACTAACACAGGGAGTGGGATCTGCGGAGGGAAAAGGCCAAGGAAAATAAGGAAAATAAACCTGGAAAAAGTAACAGAGAAAAAAATAAAACAAACGAAAAAGGAGAAACGCAAATTACCAATATCAGGGATGAAAAGGTGGATGTCACTATAGAACCCACAGATATTAAAAAGCATGAGATGGGGATACTGTGTACAAGTCTGTGCACATCAATTTGAAAATTTAGATGAACTAGAAACTGAAATTAAAAACACCATTTGGAATAGCTTAAATAATTGTCCCCCAAAGATCTATAGTTTGAGTTGGAATTCCAGTCAAAATGCCAGCAAGAGTGTTTGTAGATACAGACAAGCAATTCTAAAATATAGTTGTAAAAGCAAAGGGACTAGAATAGCTAAAAAAATTTTGAAAAAGAATAAAGATGGAGGAATCACATTACACAATTTTTATTTTTTGAGACAGTGTCTCTCTCTGTTGCCCAGGCTAGAGTGCAGTGGCATTGCCATAGCTCACTGCAACCTCAAACTCCTGGGCTGAAGCCATCCTCCTGCCTCAGCCTCCTGAGTAGCTGAGACTTCCAGCAAGTGCCACTGTGCCTGGCTAATTTTTCTATTTCTTGTGGAGATGGGGTGTCATTCTTGCTCAGCCTGGTCTTGAATTCCTGGCCTCAAGCAATCTTCCCTCCTCAGCCTCCCACAGTGCTTGGATTACAGGCGTGAGCTTGCTGCGCCTGGTGATTTTAAGACTTATAATGTAGCTACAATAATTAAGACAGTGTAGTATTGAAAAAGGGGCAGGCATAACCTGATGGAACAGAACCCAGAAAGTCCTGAAGACCCAGACAAGAGTGGCTGGCTGACCCCCTCCCCCACAAGTCAGGCTGAATATGCAAAATGGCATGATAATAGGGATACAGAGCTTCTGCTGTGTCCAAGTAGAGAGAAGAACAGCTGAAAGTCTTAGATACATGTCTAACATGTATTGTAATGCAGTCTTTGTAAGAAAGGGAAAAACTGTATGATCCCACAAAATAGAAGAAAAATGAAAAATGTAGATACTGGACTCTCAAACAACTGGACTCTTGGAAATTCAATCTTTTATATATATGTACACACACAGACATATGTGTATATATGTATACATATTTCCACAGTCAAGACCTGATAAAACAGAGATATTATGCTCCTCCATATTTATGAGTAGAAATTTCAGTTACCTCTGTAGGTAAGAACAAGAATGGCTCAAAGGATGGCTTTTGATACTTGAAGTTCAAGTTCAAGTTCAACCCTTCAGTTCCATGGCTTTGTGGCCAGCCTCAAAGGTGGCCCCAGAAAATTCTTACTTCCTGATATTCATTCTGTAAAAGAACATAGAAACTTAAGAACCTCCCCCAGCAACTCCTGATGCAAAGGGGAAGGTCAAGCCTGGGGGCGAGCCATGCAACCCCCTCCAGATGAACAGCTGCTGCTGGCACTGCCTGGCTAATGTATCCCTCTCGTTTTATGACATAGTTTGCTGGCACTGCGCACCAGCCAGACCCCCAGGAAGGGGAACAGGCCGCGGGCATCTGCAAGGACCGTCCCCACAGATCACTCATGAGGAAATTCCTTGCTGGCCTTCTATAAACAAGGGCATGTACACTGTAATTTAGGTTTAAAGGCTAAGTCTAGCTCCCAAAACCAGTGTCTGTTGATCCCACACTGATAATGCGGATTACAGTTTATCTTCCCAGGGACCGAACAGAGAAAAGAGCAATCATTCTTCCACCCACCCAGGGACAGCTACATGATTGATCTCCCTTGTTTTCTTCACACGTTCACCTTGTCTTACTTAAAATGTAGATTTCCTGGGCCTCAGGAGAAGGTAACCATTTGTCTCACTGCCCACCTGCCTTCTCTTCTTTCTTTCTGCCTGCCCCTCCCCTTTGAATGCTGAGCTCCCAAATCCCTCTGCAGAAAAACACAGCCACAGCTGCGTCTGTGGTTTGCTTGTCCCAGGCACATCCTCAGACTTTGGCTTAAGAACCTCCATTGATTGGGACCTTTGCCTCCGTCACTTACTTTGGGTTGTCCCTTCCCTGAGAAGGGTTCTCCCACACTGCATCCTGCCTGGCCTGTGTATCTGGCAGAGTGTGGCCAATGGTGTGTGATTTCTGAAGTGAGGTTAGAAGAGACATTGCAGTTTCCAGCTTGGTCTCTCTCTCGTCACTTGCTCTTGGCAAAGTCATCTGCCGTGTCGTGAGGACACTCAAGCCGCAGAGGCTCACAGAGCAAGGAACCAAGGCCTCCTGCTAACAGCCACCCTCAGTGGGCCAGCTATGTGAGTGTTTCATCGCGGATGCAGGTGGTTTCATTCTCGTCAAGTCTTCACAGAACTGAAGCCCGGCTAATGTATCTCTCTCGTTTTATGACATAGTTTGCTCACAGTGAAATTCACTTATTACAGGTATATAGTTCTAGGATGTCTAGTATATTTACAGAGTTGCACAACCGTCGCCACAATAATCCTAGAACATTTCTATCACGCCAAACGAACCCCCATTACCGGCTGTCACTCCCCCCCCAAGCTGTCCACACCAGGTAGTTGCTCACCTACTTTCTGTCTCCATGGGTTTGTGTTTTCTGGAAATTTCAAGTGAATGGACATATGTGTGTGTCTGAGATAGGAAAACTTCGTCCTACTCTCATACACTCCACACAACAGAGAACACTACTGAGGCCAGGTATGTGGGGTTTCCCCCATGCAGCAAGCAATTCTCCAGTGGACGCCAGCTTGGTGTCCTATAATTCGCTTCAATTCTGACACTGTCCAGCTAGAGACAACATCAAATGTCACAGGTGAAGGGCTCAGTCTCACAAGACTGCCCCTCTCCAGACCCCAATCACAAGCAGTGGGCTGTCACCTGTACTTCTGACCTGCTGGCTATGAATTGGGGTTCCCATGACCCCCTCCTTGGGTTCAATTAATTTGCTAAGATGGGTCATGGAATTCACGGAAATACTTACTTATGTTGAGCCATTTAATACAAAGAGTATTACAAAGGACACACATGAACGGCCGGATGAAGAGAGGCACAGGACAAGGTATGTGGGAGGGGCTGGGGCTTCCACGCCCTCTCCAGGTGCGACACCCTCCCTGGTGCAGCAATCTGGAGGGTCTCCGAACCCTGTTCTTTTCGGCTTTATAGAGGCTTCATTCCGTAGGCATGATGGATTAAGTCATTGTCCCTTGGTGATCCACTCAACCTTTAGCCAACCCGTACCTAGAGGTCTGGGGTGGGGCTGAAAGTTCCAATTCTCTAACCATAAGATTGGTTCCCCAGGCAGCCAGCCCCCATCCTGAGGCTGCCCAGGGACGCCCAGCCTGCTGTCATTTCATTAGCACACTAAAGGTACTTACCCCTTTGGAGGTCCAAAGTGTGTGCCAGGAAACAGGGTGGGGAACAAAAACAATATATATATTTCTTCTTATAAATCACAATACCACAGTGTGTTTCTGCGCCTGGCTTCTTTTACTTAGCACCTAGCTGACATTTTGACTGCAATCACAGGAGTCCTCAACCCAGTGCTTCCCAGGTAAGCCGTACCTGCATTCTTGATCCATAAAAGCTGTGAGATAATAATGTTTATCTTGTTGCTTTCAGCCACTGTCTTGTGGGGTAATGTGTTAGACAGAAATAGAGAACTCATATCTGTGGACAGGTGAATACTGTGAGGAAACTGATACTCGATGTGCCACAAAACCTAATTCCAAAGGTGCAAAATTTGTTAAATTGTCCACTATTAAAACTTGTGGACACGAGAAATGGTATCTTACAGTTGTATTAGCATATTTGGTTAATGATATGAAATTTATCCCTTTTCTTAGTTTTTCAAAAAAAGCCATGTCCAGATCAGAAGAAAGAATCTCCTATTTATTTTCAAGTCCATGCAATAGGTTGGATGAACAAGAGAGAAATTAAATTATGGACACCCAACTTGTGGTCCAGTGTGTCCTGGCCGGCAACTAAAGTAGCTTGCCCTGTTAGTCTGGGATGAGCTTGCCTCGGACAGCTGTCATTCCCGGAGCCCCAGCCAGCCAGTCCTGACTGTGAGACACGCCACTGAGAAGCCACCTGAAGGACCCGTGAGGGAGGAAAGGAGCAAGCAGATGCAGACGCCACAACCCAAAAGGAAGGAGAGGCTCGCACATTCACAAGCATGTGAACAGGTCAAAATTTTACGGAACGCTGCAAAAAAGAGCTACTGGAAAAATGGGTTAAATAACGTGGACTTGGTAGTGCTTTCGGTGACCTGAGTCACCAGGGTTTGTTTGAAGTGGTTTTGGCCCATGTGCTCATGCAGTGAAGGTCAACAATTAAGAGATGCATCTAGAATCCTGTATTAGCAACAGTATTAGCAACAGTTTCAGACTTTGAAAATATTTCTTTAAGTTTTGGAGATAAATATTAAATCTTTCTGACATTTAAAAACAATGTTTGCTACTATTAAGTGCCATTATTTACTGAATCTTTGGATTCTCTAATTACTTTTCAAATTTTCTTCTATTAATATTACTTGATATGCATTATTATTCAGTAAAACATTTATTTGCCCTTACATCTGAACATTATGTTGGAATTCCTTCAAATTTATTATTTTTTGTATGTTTTGTTCCATTCTTAAAAATTAGATGTTTTTATTTTGAGATAATTATAGATTCACATGCAGTTGCAAAAAGCATTACGCAGAGATCCTGTGTACTCTTTTCTCTGGTTTCCTCCCCTGGTAGGATTTCGCAACGCTGTGGAGTAGAGCAGCTCAAGCAGGACAATCACACTTAGACTGTCGGGGTACAGAACATCCATAACTCCACAAGGAACCCACGCGTTGCCTTTTATAGCCATATGTACTCCCCCGCCTCTGGTAACTGCCAGTCTATTCTGTATTTTTTTAGATTTTGTCATTTCAAGAATGTTTTATAAATGAAATCATATAGTATGTAACTGTTGAGGCCAAGGAAATTTTCCCTTCACCCTTGAAAAGCTTGCTGAAAAGTCAACTCACCAGAAGGCAGAACAAAAGAAAAGGCTTTGTCAATTTATTACTACGGTGTGCATGGGGAGAATCACAGAGTGATTGCCCAATATGCCAGCGGGGTAGAGATAGACGCTTATAGACCCTACTTTTTAGGGGGAAGGGAGGTGGGGAAGTGTGGGTGACTTTAAGGAGGTAGGAAATGTGGGGAATTCAATGGGCTTGAAGAACATACTAATACAATGGTCTGGGGCAAAGTCTCAGACAATAGTTTGTGACAAAAGTGTGTCTAGGTTTCTTGACAGATTTTAGTCTTCCTTCCTGCAATATGAGTTCAGTGAATGAAAACTCAGGGAAGGGACTGCAGGTAGTTGTTTTCTTCCTTGGTAGGTCTGGGCTGGAGACAGATAAGGGAACTTCAGACAACAACTTGTCCTATGCTTGGGACCGGTGGTGGTAGGAGGGTCAGAGAGAACTGCAAGCTTTTTTTCTTTGGTTTGGCACGTACAAAGTGCCGTATCTGGGGTTTCTGAGCTGCAGCTTAACATTTCAGGACTGACTTTTTTTACTTAGCACATTTTCCTAGAGATTCGTCCGAGTGCAGCAGTTCATTTTTTTTATTGCTGACTGGTATACCTTGGCATGGATGTATCACAGTTTAACTATTCACCCCGATGGACATTTGGGTTGTTTCCAGTTTTTGATTATTACAAATCAAACTAATATGAACTAAAAATAAAATCCTAAACTCCCCGCTGACTGAATGGCCTGTCTTGGCCAGGAGGACCCTGGAAAAAACCTTAAAACTGAGTTCCCAGCCATGATTCCCAGCACGATTGCACATGTGCATGTTTTCTCTTTTCACGAATATTCATGATTCCTGTAGCTTGTTAAATATGCATTTAGCCATGCACTCAGTATAAAGTCCTGCTCTCCTTGTCCCTCCTTTGAAGCATGTGCTCCTGGCTTGTGGCCTGTTTCCCAGTCTGGCCACTGTGGGCTGTAAACCCTTTGCGAGAAATAAAGCTCTTCTTTTTCAGAATATAAACCTCATTTTTTTTTTTTTTTGTAATTAACACTGCTCCGGTCATTCATGTACAAGTTTTTGGGTGAACATAAGTTTTCATTTCTCTGGAGTAAATGCCCAAGACTGCAATTGCCAGGTTGCCTGGTAATGTCACGTTAAGTGTCCTAAACCACTGCTACACTGTTTTCCAGTGTGGCTGTACCGTCTTCCACCCCCCAGCAGTGTGTGAGTGACCCGGTTTCTCTGCATCCTCTCGAGCATTTGGTACTGTAACTTTTATTTTAGCCTTTCTGATAGGTGTGTGCTGGTCATAATTTAGTTTGCACTCCCCAATGGCTAATAATATCGAACATCAATTTTCATGTGCTCATTTGCCATCTGATATTCTCCTTAATGAAATATCTCATATATTTGCCCATTTTCTAATTGGATTGCTTGTTTGTTCTTTACTGTTGAGTTTTGAGAGTTCTTTACATATTCTAGACACAAGTCCTTTGTCGGATGGACGTGTGGTTTGCATTTTCTCCCAGTCTCTAGCTTATCTTTTCATTCTCTTACCAGGGATTTTTGCAGAGCAATAGTTTGTAGTTTTCATGAAACCCAGTTTATTAGCTTTTCTTTGTATGGATTATGCTTTTGGTGTCGTTTCTAAGAACAACTATCTTAGAAAATATTTTCTCCAATTTTTTTCTAAAAGTTTCATAATTTTACATTTTATATTTGAGTCTGTTATCTATCTTGAGCTAATATCTGTAGGAGGTGTAAGATTTAGGTAATGTGTAATTTTCTATGTGAAAATATGAGTTGTAAAGGAATGCATGCTTTCTGTAACATTTTTGTGCATAAAATACAATTCCTAATAACGGAAGCCGTGCATGTTCAAGTGGCTGCGAGCACATGTCATCGGCTGCTTCATCCTGTCTGCACTCGAAACAAAGCCTGTTCTCTCCGCTCTGACTCGCTGCCACGCCTGCCGCTTCCGTGGAAGCGCAGGGGACCTCACTGCTCTCGGAGTTGGGAGTTTAGCTCCACATTCGATAGAGTCAGACCCAGTTGCCAATTATCACCTCTGAATTTGCATTTCTATTATGATATATTTCTTCAGGTAGTCTATATTTTGAATAATTTAAAACTCATCAGTTCATATGGAATTAGCCCATTGTAGTGAAATAAATTTTGTTTGCTTTTCTATTCTTAATTCTTAAAGAAAAAAAATTCATAGAAAGCAGATGAAAAAAATCTTCCTCACCTAGAAGCCGTTATCTCAGTTGGTTTGCTCCATAAACAAAGGCTGAGATAAGAATGTGGGTGCAAGTTGTTTAACTGCAGGATGACCTGAGGAGGCTCAAGTGAGGGAGAGGGGACAGAGGGAGGAAAACCAGCGAAGGGTGGGTGGGCTGGTGCTGGGGTTACTGCTGCAGGTGCCCGCGGCTTCGTCTGGCTGGGGACCCTCTGCTGATCCGAGCTGGTCTCACCCCAGGACTGTCCCAGTGAGGGACAGGATGAAGGGTCTTCATCCGCCCGCTCCCTTCCCTCTGAGCAGCCCTGGCAGGTGGAGTGAGCAAGCTTCTGTGTGGGCCAACAGGATGAGCTTGGGACACCGAAGGTGTGGGCATGGCTCGCTTCAGTCCGGCCCTGCCGTCGTCGGCAAGTGCTCTCTCTGGAGCATAATCTCCATGTGTTCACTCACCAGGGAGTTAGAAGGACACGCTGCCTCCCACCATCCTCTTCCTATCTCTAATCTGAGTAGCTACTGGTATTGCAGTGCGTCCTGCAAGGGCCTGTATTCTGACCTTTATGCAACTTTAATTGATCTCCTTTTGACTGTTTAAATTCATCATCTGTTTTATAAAGTATACAATTCCACGGGAGACTCCAACTGGCGTTGGTTTTTCACTGTACCTTGCCATCTTTCGGTGGGATGCAGAGCAAAGGCAGAGCTGGCTGGGACTGCTGCAGGCTGCCGCAAGGGCCATGCAGAGTCCAGAGCCTGTGGGCAGCTGGAGCCCCTGAACTGCCCTCCGGTTCTCATCCCAGATGACCCCACAGTCCTTCCAGGCTGCAGAGAGGGAAACTCTGTCCTCTGCTGGGTTGTTCCTCCAGCTGTAGTGGTTGCCCACCCAGGTGGAATCCACCGGCAGGTTTCTGCTTCCCACCCCCAGCATGCCTGATCCAGCAGACCCAGGAGGGTGCCTGCAGTTTGGCAAACGCCCTTGGTGGTTCTCATGCACACTGGACACTGAGCCCTCCCCTAGGCTATAGTGTTGACATGGGGGACACTGAGACCTCACTGTGTTTGTCTTCTCACCCTGCACCCCAGCTCGGTAGGACCACAGAAACATCCCACTGTAGATTGTGAATAACTTTAGCATCTCTGGCTGTCGCTATGGCTACAAGTAAATAACTCAGTCCCACTAATAGAATGGGAGCTACCTGAATCTATCCCCTTTGCTACAGAGAGAAGCAGAGAGAGGCACTCTGAGAGGCACGCAGAGACACGCAGAGAGGCGTCATGCTGGAGCGTGGTCTCCTCAAGAGCACCTCCTCTCCCGGGAGTGAATTATGTCCTCCAAGGGCCTCGGCCACTGCAGCTTGAAAAGTTACTTTTATGCTACTTCCATAAAGACAACAAGGGCACTTGACATTTCTAGGAGGCTCTGAGGAGAGAGCATTAGCTGTCTTGTTGGTCATATAACTCTGCCAGGAATTTAGAATATTGTTAGCATCTTTATTGCATTTCAGTCTGATAAGGAGACAACTAATGAATCCACAAAGTGACTGTAAAACTTTGGCCTTTTGTTGCCATAAAATAACACACACACCCCAGGGACAGGAGGTTTAGTACATTTTTCTTTATTAAAACAGAAAACAATAACAATAACCCAATAACTTGTCTTCAACTCTCCCTGTCCCAAACCCCTGGGCCGTTGATCTGCAAGTCAGTGTGGTAATAGCTGCTTTCCTTTTGTTATTTAGCATTTTGTCTTCTAGGCTGGTTTAGAAACCCCCGGATCAGAGCACGCATGGGAGCAGCACAGGGGCTTTGCTTCTGCTGGGTCTTTCGTGTTGAGTGACAGCCGCCAGGGCTGGATGTCTTCGCCAGCCAGAACGGACATGCTCCCCTTGAAAAGGGAAGAGCCGGCTGAGGGGAAGCACCGGTCACCTCTGGGGGCTGGGAACATGCATGCTTATAGCAGCCCAGAAGATTCTGTGCGGGAGATAAAAGGCTGGATGTGAGACAACAGGGAGGCCTGAGGCAAACTCCAAAGGGTGCCCTCTGGTTTGGGGTGGGAATTTGCTGGAAATAAAAGGGAAGTCAGTAACTTCCTAGTCAGGGATCTCAACACTGTGTTTAGGTCCAGGATGCCCTGTCGGCAACGTGCAGAGTGTGGTCCCCGGGGCCACGAGGGTTCACCTGCTGTGCTTCTGTTCCGCCCTCCACTGCAGTCTGGCTGTTTGCTTCTGCACAGACATGGTGTTGGTTTCGTACTTTGTCCTGGGCACAGGACACAACTCCACGCCATATGCTGTGGTTTGAATGTGTCTCCCAAACGCACGGTGTTGGCAACTCAATCCCCAGTGCAGCAGGATAGGGAGGCGGGGCTGATGGCAGCTGATCAGGCCACGGGGCTCTGCCCCAGGGAATGGATGACGCTGCCCTGGAGGACGTGGGCTCTTCGGAAAGGCATTTCAGCCCCCGTTTCCCTCTTTCTCGCCCTCTCTCGCCCGGGCAAGAAGCCCTCGCCAGACGCAGCCCCTCGATCCTGGGCTCCCCGGCCTCCAGAACCGTGAGCCGGTCACGGCTTGCTCAGTCTGTGGCACTCCGTCAGAGCACAGAGCGGCCTGGGACACCACCTCGCCTCCCTGTGTGGAAAGGTTGCGGCTGTCACGGGCTGGTGACCGGCACAGAGGTCCTCCTCAGAATGGCCTCGTGTCTCCCAGCACCTGAGGGGCTGGCCTGGGGCCTCCGACAGCACACCTCCTGCCCGCCGCCGCTTCAGTCTCTGCCACGCCTTTCTCCCCGCTGCCCCGCCCACAGGCTGTGGAGCCCTGGAGGGCTAAGTCTCAGGCTCCCCCGAGACTTCCGTCCACCTGGTTCCTTGTCCTTAAATGTCGTCAGAGTGCCTGCGACTCCAGGTGTGTACCTGCTGGCCGGCCTCGCCACGGAGCACCACACACGCCACCAATCGCCTTCTTGACCCCACTATTTGAAAATCCAGTCAGGATCTTGTATTTAACGTGGCCAAAAAGAGTCTTCAATTCCTCCCAAGCTTCCAGACCTCCTTCCCCCCTTTTCCATCTCAGTAGATGGCTCTTGCCGACCGTGCAGACCTTGTCCCCTGCTCTTGTCCTCGCCCTCCACATAGAATATACCCTTGCGTTGTCCCGTTGGCTCTAATTTCCCATCGGTGGGGGTCACTGGAGGTTCTTGGTGATGTTGACCAGAAATTCCAGGGGTGGAGGGGCAGCCTGGGGTTGGGAGAGGCCCGCGTGGAAACAGGAGGGCAAGGGGGCAGGACACATCTGCAGACAGCACTGTTGTGTGTGGTGGGAGTAGGGAGCGTGTGGGGCCAACAGAAGATGGAATTGCAAAAGACAGACGTACCAGAGCATGTTTTCTTGCTGTTGGAATGATCTGGTGGAGAAGGGACAAAATGGTGCAGGAAGACAAAGATGTTTCTGAGAAGGTGGGGGCAGGGTTCCCGCACCAGGGAAAGGCCTGCTCTATTTTACTGTGTCCATGGGTGCCACGGTGCACGTGGGTCCGGAAGTCAGGAATTGGAGGCCAAAGCCAACGAGGTGGCCCCTGTCTGCTGGCTTTGGTTTTCTCCACGCGGGACAGCCAGCCGGTGAGGGTGGAGGGGCTGGCATGAGTCTGAGGAGAGAGGAGGCGTGTGCAGCAGCTGCTCTGGCTGGCGGCAGAGCGAACCCTTAGGAAAGGGAGCCAATTTTCTGGGTGTGGCTGAGTGTCCATGTGGTGTTCTGTGGTCCTCCGCCAGGCACCTCGGCGCAGTGCCAGCCACCCCCCAACCTGCCCTGCCATCTGAGCCGTGGGGCGGCCGCCCAGGGCTTGGGACCCAGGGCTGTGGGAGGCGGGAAGCACAGGCAGGGCCTCGCCGGCCGAGCAGGCCCAGGACACGGGCAGCAAGCACCGCCGGAGGCAGGGCTGTGTGCGGGCGGCGGCTGAGGGGCCTCCTGAGGAGGCGGAGTAGATGCTCTTGCAGAAGAGAGTGTCCCAAGTGTTTTGCTTACTGTCATTTTTAGCGTGGGCTCCACGGCGAGAGTGTCCGGCCCCGGCCGTGGTGCTGCCGCTCCCTCCCCAGCTGGGCGGTGCATCCAGCCGTGCTTTGCGCGGAGACACGGAAGCCGAAGCTGTCTCCGACAGGAGCGCTCGCGCCGGCCCGGTTGTCAGTCCTGCCGACGTGGGCCACGTGCTCAAGGCTGGACGCCAGGTTTCCTGCCCGCTAGGATGCAGGGACAAAGTGCTTTACCCTTGCTCTTCTCTTGGGGTGAGAGGCAGGCCCTGTCTCTGGAGGTAAGGCTTTCGCTCTGCCCTCACGAGGCGGAGACCTGAGGAAGTGGCCCAAACCCAGCTGTCTCCGAGGGGACGTGGACGGCTCAGCTCGCTGGACGAGTCGGCTCTGCATGCTCTGTGGTGACAAGCCTATTTGTTCTCGGGGAAAAGTTTTGTCTCTCTGGCCCAAGAATCCAAGGGCCTTGCTGGAAGAGCGCTCCAGCCAGGCCGTCTCTCTGCCGGCTCCTGGAGCGCCCGGCGCCTCAGCGTCGCAGCTCGCCGCTCGCGCCGACTCGCAGAGCCATGCGGTGACTCCCGCAGAGCCTTGGCCGCCCGCACTAGAAAGGAGGCCTCCGGAGGAAGGAGACTGGAGCCGGGCTCTGGAGAGGGGACACCAGTCGGGGCGGGACTCAAGCACCAGGATCCCTGATGTGTGAGCTTGGTGGCCCCTCCAGGAGCCCCTGGGACCCCGGTCTTGAACAAGAGAGTGCAACGCGCTCTGTACTGGGGAGTTGAGGCAGGCTCTGGCCACACCTCGGGTGAGCATGCAGAGCTGTTGCTGGGGACAGAAGCTCCAGAGTTCTGTGACACAGTGACTGGCCACGAAGCCCAGAGCAACAGGTGACGAGAGACAGCCAAGGCAGGGAGGTGGCCTGACAGTGCGCCAGGACAAGCTCAGAAATCCACACCCAGGACTGTCTACAAGACCTCAGGCAGGGCTCAGGAAGGCCGCCTCTGGGAGGGTTGTCTACAGGGTCATCTGCAGGAGGGCGAAGCTGGGTTCTCCTTCACAGGATCCTATGTTCAGAGGTGCAGCCCATGGGGGTGAGGGCTAGCTGCAGTAGGGAGGGTGCCTGTGCTTTCTCTGAGTGGCCATGTGTTCTGTGGCTTCAGGAATCAGGGGTGGAGTTTGATCAAGAAAAAACAAAACCCCTAATGCTGTTAACTTCAGGTTTCCTCAGCCATTCAGGTGAAAAGTAACCTGTGCTGAGTGGAGCGGGTTGGTGCGGGCGTGGAGGAAACAGCACAGGGCTGTCGTTTCAACCGGACATAAGCACTGGAGAGAAAATAAAAACTTTAGAAAGCATTTGACCTTTCAATACGGAGTTTTAAAAATACAGGTTCAGCATAGCGATGTTTTACAGAGGCGAAAGCGAGCCAGGCTGCTCTCAGAGTCTTTCCACTAAGAGTCTGGCTCCCCTCCCTGATGTTACCAGTGCAGCCATGTTACCTGGGTGAGCTGGGAACAGGCCGTTACCCGGGTGAGCTGGGAACAGGCCATTACCCGGGTGAGCTGGGAACAGCCTGTTAACCCAGGAGAGCTGGGAACAGGCCATTACCTGGGTGAGCTGGGAACAGGCTGTTACCCCGGAGAGCTGGGAACAGGCCGTTACCGGGTGAGCTGGGAACAGGCCGTTACCCCGGAGAGCTGGGAACAGCCCTGTTACCTGGGTGAGCTGGGAACAGGCCGTTACCCCGGAGAGCTGGGAACAGGCCGTTACCCGGGTGAGCTGGGAACAGGCCGTTACCCCGGAGAGCTGGGAACAGCCCTGTTACCTGGGTGAGCTGGGAACAGGCCGTTACCCCGGAGAGCTGGGAACAGCCCTGTTACCTGGGTGAGCTGGGACCAGCCTGTTACCCGGGTGAGCTGGGACCAGCACTGTTACCCGGGTGAGCTGGGAACAGCCTGTTAACCCGGAGAGCTGGG
The DNA here is from genome assembly GCF_000956105.1 of Propithecus coquereli. Taxonomy (NCBI): domain Eukaryota; kingdom Metazoa; phylum Chordata; class Mammalia; order Primates; family Indriidae; genus Propithecus; species Propithecus coquereli. The sequence continues at coordinate 2,836,877 of NW_012149986.1, read as the reverse complement.
AACAGGCCGTTACCCGGGTGAGCTGGGAACAGGCCATTACCCGGGTGAGCTGGGAACAGCCTGTTACCCGGGTGAGCTGGGAACAGCCTGTTAACCCGGGAGAGCTGGGAACAGGCCGTTACCGGGTGAGCTGGGAACAGGCCGTTACCGGGTGAACTGGGAACAGGCCATTACCGGGTGAGCTGGGAACAGGCTGTTACCGGGTGAGCTGGGAACAGGCTGTTACCGGGTGAGCTGGGAACAGCCTGTTACCTGGTGGCAGAGCTCCTGTTGGCCAGAGGAGCTGAGGCTGGCCAGGTGGCCTCTCACTGAGCACAGATGTGCATTTTGTTTCTGTCCCTTGTGGATCAGCACTGTGCTAATCCCCCTCCCTATGCGCTGTGAGCAGCCGCTGACTCTCCTGGTTAGAAAACAAGAGCGGCTTGCCCCGCTGGGCCTTGTCCAAACTCTAACGTTTCCTTAAACTTCTTTCAAAGTGTCTGTCTGCAGCCAGCAGTGCAGGGCTGTGTGGGCCATCCCTCTGCCACAGCACTGGCCTGGCCCGGGGGAGGAAAAGGCCGGCAGGGCTGCTCTCTTTCGGGTTCTCTTTTCTCTGTGGTCACTTCTTGACCCTCAGAGAGGGATGCCACACATCTTCCACTGGGCCAGGCACCGTGCCTTTTGGAGTCATGTGGAGCCTGAGCTGTCAGAGGACCTTTTGTGGAGGGTTTTCTGCACATAATAAGCTTTTCTTTCAGGTATAATTTTAGCACATTTTAATAAGAAAATTCTGTCTGAAAGTATGCCAACTAGAAAATTAGACTGTGTGGAGTAGATAAAAATACCCAGCTACTCAGCAAACCCCAGCCCTCCTAGTCCTCACGTCTCGAGGGAGAGTCCCATCTGCGGGGATGCAGACCACTCTCCAGCTGCTCCCAGGGGAGAGGGGTCAAAGGCCAAGAATGGGGTCAAAGGCCATTTGTCCTCCAGCTCCCTTTTCCCCCAGTAATTTATAAGTGGACTAGAGCAAGTTTGTTATTCTCTGAGTGCTCGGCTGGGCACGTGCAAGGGACCGAGAGTGGCTTTGGCAGCTGAGGCTCTGCCGGGAAGCGGGGCGGCCACGCCACCGCAAGGGCGTCCCCGGCAGCCGCACTGCCATCTTAACCGTGCCCCTTCTTGCCTTCGCAGCGCTGCCTTCCTCCTCGCCGAGGACGTGGGGAGTTTGAACTTCGGACCCGGAAGCGAGTGCTCTTCAGCTGTGTGGAGTCAGTCTGCCTCTGCCGGCTTCGCTGACGCTGTCTGCGGCGCCGCCAGTCACGGGATGGGACCGACCGTTTGTCTTCATTCCGGTTTCATGACTAGTCCCTCACTATTGATTAGCCCCACCAGCTGGTGACTCACTTTCTCATCAAAGAGGCCCAGCCCCACATCGCTTCGCTATTTCCCGCCTGTTCACGCAGGGCGGACCTGGGAGGTGCGAAACCCAGCGCGTCATCTTCTTTCTGAGTCAGCTGTCTCACAAAGTGAGAAGCCAGAAAGCAAGTGAACGTCCTTTTCTCCAAGCCTGGGAAATGGCGGGGACGCCCTCCGCGCTGCGCTTCCGGCCAGTGCAGCAGAGCCAGGCGCTCTCCTCCGCGGCGGTCTGGGGAATTCCGGAGTCGCGTGTCTGCAGACGCATCCCCACCGGGGCGCGGCTCAGATGCCGACAGTTTCAGGTGTCCCCGCGGGGAGAGCCAGGGTGCAGTGACAGTTCCCCAGAGCTGGCGGTGTCTTACAATTTAGAACTGTTTCTGAGCAAGCCGCAGGGTGGCGCCCCGCCTGTCTGCCGGGGAGCACTTCCGTTCCCACGAGGCCTCGCTCAGGTCTGGCCACGGTCCGCGCGTGGCGGCCCGGAAAGCATGTCGGGGACTCCGTCAAAGGGGAGAGGTTAAGATGAAGTGTGACCGTAGATTTGAAAGACCGCCCCGTTCAAATCTTACCCTTGACGGAGATTTCAAAAGGGAATGCTTTCAGAGTCCTTATGTTGACTTTGGGAGCACGAGCATGTGGACAGGCGCTCCAGGCTGCGGTTCAGATGCTGTCGAGTTCTCCCAAGTCAGCAGTTTAGCTGACCTCTTTACCTCTCCAGCAGGACGGACAGGGGCGTGATGCTGGCTTCCTGCTGCCTGTATTGTAGACCCCTCTGGGGGCCTGGCGAAGCCTGCGGATGCTGGTCAGAACGATGGTTCTAGTACATAAAATAAAACATGGGATGGGGGAACTGTGCTTTCTAAAGATGGTGTGACCATGTCCCCCAGGACGCAAGTTTTTCTTCAGAGTGATCTTGTCAGTCCCCCACCACGTCCATTTCTCTGCCTCCTTGAATTTGGGCCATCCTGAGTGTACCTGGAGCAGTAAGATAAGGAGGAAGTGATGCTGCCCCAGCTGTGGATGCAACCCGTGGCCGTCCAACACCCTCCTCTTCCTCCTCGTGGGAAGGACCACCTCGAGTCCACCGTACTGTGACAAGGCCGCGGTCTGAGGAATGGGGCGCCGTGTTCAGAAGAAGACCAAGAGCGCTGAGCAGGCGGCAGACTGGGCAAGAGGCAGATGCAGAGGGACCTGCATGTCCCTGTGGCCCTGCTGACGCCATGGCGGTCAGATTCACCCTCCCCACTGAGCCTCCTCCAACCTCCTGACCCGTGAAATTGTCAGCAAAAGAAAATGGTTGTTGTAGGCCACTAAGCTTGTTTTTTGTTTATTTGTTTTTGTTTTTGTATTTGGAGGGGGCGGTGGTGTTACTCAGCAATAGAAAACTGGAACATAGGATTACCAAAGAAATGAGTTACACTAAAAATTATAAGTTGTGATGTACAATTTTGTGTGTTGCTTGATTGGGCCATAGGGTGCCCAAATATTTGGTCAAACATTATTCTGGGTGTTTCTGTGAGGGTGTTTTGGGATGAGATTAGCATTTGAATCCGTAGACTGAGTAAGGCAGGTTGCCCTTACAGATGTGGGTGGGCCTCATCCAATCAGTTGAAGGCCTGAATAGAACAAAAGGGGAGAACTTTCCCCAAGTAAAAGAAAATTCTTCCTACCCGATGGCCTTTAAGCTGGGGCATTGGTCTTTTTTTTCTGGCTTTGGACTTTAATGGAAAGATCAGCTCTTCCTGGATTTCCAGCCTGCTGGCTTCAGACTGAACGTACCTCACTGCTCCCCAGGCCTCCAGTTTGCCATTCTCCCCGCAGGTCTCAGGACTTGCTGGCTCTCTCTCTAGACACACAGACACACACACACACACACACACACACACACACACACATCCTATTTGTTCTGTTTTCCTGACTAATACATAGGTTAAACCAAGAACACCAAGAATAAAGAGTTTAAGAGATCATTGTGTTAAAATTACAATAAACTCGCTCTCGCTTTTTAGCAGGCAAGAACAGTTAGAAAATACAGTCGTGCATTGCTTAACGGTGAAGACACGTTCTGAGAAACGCATTGGTAGGCGATTCTGTCATTGGGTGAACATCACAGAATTCACACGAACCTACAGGTAGAGCCTATACACGCCTAGGCTGTATGTCAGCCTATTGCTCCCAGGCTGCCAGCCTGCACACTGCATCACTGCACTGAACACTGCAGGCAATTGCAATGCAGTGGTACGTATTGGTGTATCTAAACATATCTAAACATAGAAAGGGACAGTAAAAATACAGTGTAAAAGATAAAAAATGGTACACCTGCATGGGGAAGCTGCCTTACCATCTGTGGGACACCGTTGTGTATGCGGGTCGTTGACCTAAGTGTTGTTATGTGGCACGTGACTGTACTTAGCACCTAGGTTGGGTAGAGATGTGTGCAAGTCTTGGGACAGGAACAGAAATCTAAGAGCCAAGACCCTTGCCCTTTAGGGCTTACATTCTGCTTGGAAGACCCCTAGAACATGAATAAATGATGCACATCGATGCATGGAATGGTAAAACAATGCAACAGAGAGGTAAAAGTCCAGTGCCCCAGGGCAGGCTTCAAGAAGTGCCCCAGGGTTTGGGGACAGCTGGATTACTTTACTGGGAAGGACACCGTGGCAAGCTGGAGAGGGCGGAAGAGTTTGCTCAGACTACCCAGGAGAGTGACCGGTGGTTTGTTTGCATTAGAGATGGCCGTCGCAAGCACAGTTTAAAATGCAGGTTTCTAATGCCCTTGGGGTGAGCCCTGTCATCAGAGGAACAGGAGCTGGTGGAGTAGGGACAGCCTCCTCCAGGGCGGCTCTGGGAGACTTTCTGTGGGCATCCCAGGAGGCCCTGCCAGGCCATGCCTCTCTGCTCATAGCAGTGACCTTGACTGTGCATTTTCTTTCTTTCTTTCTCTTTTTAAATTTCAAAACATTAAGCGGGTACAAACATTTTTCTGCACGATAGTTTTTATAATGCTTTAGTGAGGGCTATAAGTGTGCCCATCACCTGAATAAGATTCACTGTACCTCTTAGGTAGGTTTTTATCCCTCTGCTTCTCCCCCCGCCCCCTTCTTGATTTCCAGTAATTTTCGCTTCTTTCTGTGCCCACGTATGCGCATCAATTAGTTTCAAATTATTAGAGAGTACAAGTGGTGTTTATTTTTCCATTCTTGAGATACTTCATTTTAGGATAATGATCTACAATTCCATCCAAATTGCTGCAAATGACATTGATTCATTTCTTTTTACGGTTGAGTAGTACTCCATGGTATACATATACCACATTTTGTTAATCCATTCATGAATCGATGGGCACTTGGGTTGATTCCACATCTTTGCAGTTGCGAATTGTGCTGCAATAAACATTTGAGTGCAGGTGTCTTTTCTATGTAATGACTTCTTTTTCTTTGGGTAGATACTCAGTAGTGGGATTGCTAGATCAAATGGTAGGTCTACTCTTAGTTTTCTGAGAAATATCCATACTGTTTTCCATAGAGATTGTTCTAGCTTGCAGTCCCACCAACAGTGTATAAACATTCCTTTATCTCTGCATCATGCCAGCATCTATTGTTTTTGGACTTTTTAATAAAAGCCCTTCTAACAGGGGTAAAGTGATATATCACTGTGGTTTTAATTTGCATTTTCCCGATGACTAGTGAGGTCAAGCATTTTTTCATATGTTTGGCCATTTGCCTATCTTCTTTTGAAAAGCTTCTGTCCATGTCTTTTGCCCACTTTTTAAAGGGGTTATTTTTTTCTTGCTGATTTGTTTGAGTTCTTTGTAGATTCTGGATATTAGCCCTTTATGTGATGTATAATTTGCAAATATTTTCTCCCATTCTGTAGGTTTTGCTCTGTTGATTTTCTTTTTTTGCTCTGTTGATTATTTCCTCTGCTGTGCAGAAGCTTTTTAATTAAGTAAAGTCCCATTTATTTATTTTTGTTGTTGATTTAATTTCCATTGGGGTCTTAGTCATAAATTCTTTGCCTAGGCTGATTATCTACAAGAGTTTTATCTGCATTTTCTTCTAGAATTTTCATGGTTTTATGCTTTACATTTAGGTCTTTTATTCATCTTGAATTAATTTTTGTAAGTGGTGAGAGATAGGGGTCCTGTTTCATTCTTCTGCATGTGGCTATCCAATTTTCCCGGCACCATTTACTGAATAGGACCTCTTTTCCCTAGTATATGTGGTTGTCTGCTTTGTCAAAGATCAGTTGGTTGTAGATAGACGGTTTTATATCTAGGTTCTCTGTTCTGTTGCATTGGTCTATGTCTCTATTTTTGTGCCAATACCATGCTATTTTGCTACTGTATCCTTGTAGCATAATTTGAAGTCTGGTAATGTGGTATTTCTAAATTTGTTCTTTTTCCTTAAGATTGCTTTGGCTATTCGGGTTCTTTTTGGTTCCAAATGAAGCATAGAATTATTTTCTCTAGGTCTGTGAAATATGACATTGGTATTTTGATGGGGATTGTGTTGAACGTGTAAATCACTTTGGACAGTATGGACATTTTAACAATGTTGATTTTACTGATCCATGAGCACGATATATTTTTCCATTTGTTTGTGTCATTTATGATTTCTTCAGTATTCTCCTTGTAGAGATCTTTTGCCTTCTTGGTTAAGTATATCCCAAAGTATTTTATTTTCTTTGTAGCTATTATGAATGATATTGAGTCTTTAATTTGACTCTCAGCTTGACTGTTATTGATATATACAAATGCTATTTATTTGTGTATATTGATTTTGTAACCTGAGACTTTGCTGAATTTATTTATCAATTCCAGGAGTCTCTTGGTGGAGTCTTTGGGGTTTTCTAGATACGAGATCATATCATTAGTGAAAAGCAATAGTTTGAGCTCCTCTTTTTCGATTTGGATACCCTGTATTTCTTTCTCTCGCCTGATTGCTCTAGCTAGGACTTCCAGTACTATGTTGAAGAGAAGTGGTGACAGTGGGCACCCTCATCTTGTTCCAGTTATTAGGTGGAATGATTTCAACTTTTCCCCATTCAGTGTGATGTTTGCTGTGGGTTTGTCATATACAGCTTTTATGATTTTGAGATATGTTCCTTTGATGCCCAGATTTTTGAGGGTTTTTATTGTGAAAGGGTGCTGGATTTTGTTGGATGTTTTTTCTGCATCTATTGAGATAATCATGTGGTCTTTGTTTTTGCTTCTGTTTGTGTGGTGAATTACATTTATTGATTTACATATGCTGAGCCATCCATGCATCCCTGGGATGAAGCCCACTTGGTCATGGTGGATTATTTTTTTGATGTGCTGTTGAATTTGGTTTGCTAGTATCTTATTGAGTTATTTTTTCATCTATACTCATAAGGGATATTGGTCTGTATTTTTCTTTTTTTATTGTGTCCTTTCCTAGCTTTGGTATCAAGGTGATACCGGCTTTGTACAATGAGTTGGGGAGGATTCCCTCCTTCTCAATGTTATGGAATAATCTCTGTAGTATGGGTACCAGCTCTTCTTTGTAGGTCTGATAGAGCTCAGTGTGAAGCCATCTGGTCTGGGCTTTTTGTTGTTGTTGTTAGAAGATTTTTTTATGACTGCTTCAATCTTGCTGCTCATTATTGGTCTCTTCAGAAGTTCTATTGCATCCCGATTGAGTCTTGGGAGGCTGTGTGTTTCTAGGACTTTGTCTGTTTCCTGTACATTTTCTAGTGTATGTGTGTATAGATTTTCATAGTATTCATGGACGATATTTTGTATTTCTGTGGTATCAGTTGTAATATCTCCTTTTTCATTTCTGACTGAGCTTATTTGGGTCCTTTCTCTTCTATTTCTGGTTAATCTAGCAAGAGATCTATCAATTTTGTTTGTCTTTTCAAAGAACCAACTTTTTGTTTCATTGATACTTTGTATCTTTTTTGTTTTCCCTTTCATTTAGTTCTGCTCTGACCTTTGTTATTTCTTTTTTTCTACTGGCTTTGTGTTTGGCTTGCTCTTCCTTTTTATAGTTCCTTGAGATGTGTCATTAGGTTGTTAATTTGTGATCTTCCTGTCTGTTCAATGTAGGTATTTTAAGGCTATGATTTTTCCCCTTAGGACTACCTTTGCTGAATCCCATAGATTTTAATAACTTGTGTCCCCTTTGTCATTCAGTTCAAGGAATCTTTTGATTTCAATCTTAATTTCATTATTGACTCAATAATTGTTCAGCAGGAAATTGTTTAATTTCCCTGACTTTGTGTAGATTTGAGTATTTCTCTTGGAATTGATTTCTAGTTTTATTCCACTGTGGCCTGAGAAGATACATGGTATGATTTCAATTTTTCAAATTTTTTGAGACATATTTTGTCATCTAAGATATGATCAATCTTGGAGAATGTCTCATGTGCTGCTGAGAAGAATGTATATTCAGTAGTTTTGGGGTAGCATGTTCTGTAAATGTCAAGCACATTTGTGCTAGAGTACCAATTAAGTACGTTGTCTCTTTATGCATTTTATACTTCAATGATCTTCCCAGCTCTGTCAGTGGGGTATTGAATTCCTTGGAAATTATGTTGCTGCTGTTTATTTGTTTGCATAGATCTAGTAGAATTTGCTTTATGAATCTGGGAGCTCCTGTGTTGGGTGCATATATATTTAGGATTGCTATGTCTTCTTGTTGAATTGCTCCCTTTAACATTATATAACAACCACCTTTGTCTTTCTTTACATTGTTGATTTGACCATGCATTTTTGTGGGCTTCCTCTTTTTCAAACACTTCCCCTGGTCCCAAGAAAACTAATTGATGGCTGAAGAGGCTTTGCTTCCATTCTTTTATCTGGACTGCATGGTCTTTGTGTTCCCACGTGGGTCCTATGAGAGGACATCCACTTTTTAACTTTGCATGTTTTCAGCCAGCAGAGCGTTGTTGATATTTGTAGACTCAATCTTCCACCACTACTCTTGCCACACTCCTGTGTGTAACTGCTATTGTAAAAGGCCTACTAGGTGCTGGGTGCTTCACTTACACAGTCTGCAATCCTCACCACAGCTCAGCAAGGCAGGCACAAGCACTGGAGGTGCCACAGTCTCGCCCCAAGCCCATCAACCCCAGAGCTGGACTTTCTGCAGCTCTCCCTTGTGTGAGTGGGGACACAGCAGGTCCCAGGGAATGTGCTGCCTGCCATGTGCATGTTCCCCAGCTGAATGGAGCATCAGCCTGTACCTTTGGCCCCTGGACCGTGCTCTCCTTGTATGTCTGCACACCTGGGCTGGCCACTCGCTGTGCCAGAGCCATGATGCAGGAAACAAAACGCCCTCCCATTATTGGATATGGATTGTTTTGTCCCAGTGTCATTCAAAGCAGAGGCAAGACCTTGTCTTGATTTGCAATGCTGATGATGTTTCCTCTTGAAACCACCAGATCCTGGGTAAGAGCAAGTGAAGGTAAGGCAGGGTAAGGGGTAGGGAGTATGAGTTAACAGGCCCACACTTTCCAGAGCCCACTGCCCCACACGTGGTAAGTACTCAGTACATGTTGTCAAAGGCATGATTGGATTTTTCATATCTTCTGTTTAATCTTTTTATTGGCTGTGGCCCCCTGATCCACTTTGATCTTTAACTGCACACAGGGCATAGCATGTCTTCTTGCACTTGCTCTGTTCTTAGGCTTGTCCTTCTCTAACAAAAGCCACTTGGATCCTCTAGGTATTTCTTCAAGGGGCAGGGTTTTCAGCACAAAATCAAAGGGGCAAATCTTCTGGAAACCCAAGAGGCGTGTTTGGCAGCACACAGGAGCAGAGTTGTAGCACAGGAGGCTGCCTCCTTGTCCACACATCTTGGCTCTTCGACAGGCTTTATTCTCTCCCAGGGCTCCCTGCCTGCCATGCTGGCCCTACTCTGGCCTGCATTCACAGTTACATTACTTGTGGGTCTTTCTTGTTACCAAGATATCCAGGGCCTCTTCTGACATGTACCTCCATGGTCTTTGTTATATATTTTGCTTCTTAATGGTTTGCTTGACCTCACAGCAAGCTGATAATATGGTTTGTGTCACTTGTTGGCTGGCCTTGGAGTCCCCTACGCAGTTCCCTGAAAATATTCCATCTGCATGGGGGGAGCCTGAGACTCTAGCAAATTATGCCCTAAAGGTGTCTTGGCAGGGGTTCCAGGTGAAAACGACATGTGCTACGGTTCGAAGATTTATAGGGATTGTCTTGGTCTAAACTCAAGGTGGTGGCCTTTGGTGCCAGCCTGGCCCAGCACCTTTGGCTCCTGATGTCACTGGAGGGTGAGGACTTTGTGTGAATGAGGACACAGCAGGTCCCAGGGAATGTCTGCTGAGTGAGTGAATGAATAAAACAAAGTCTCAGGTTCTGTATGTTATTCCCTCCTCATTTCCAGCCCGAGCTTGTCTCCCTTGTGCTGGAATGCCAGCCACTGTGATTCACACCTCCTGCCCTCAGAAGTCTTCCTGCCACGCGTCCCATCCTGTGTGGTCTGCTGGCTGTCTTGGGAGTCATCGTTCTAATGAGCTTTTCAAGGTGGAGTCCCACTGGGAGAACAGAAGCCCGATGCAGGACGTGGAATGGAGTCGTTCCAGGGCTCAGATCCCACAGGGCAGTGGCAGCAGCTAGGGGCGGGGTTGGGGGGCAGTCTGAGCACAGGGAGCTGGTGGAAAGCCTATGGGATGTGCCACCTACAGGCCAAGTGTCTGCTGCATGTACGTGAAAGGGGGTTCTGGAAAGATAATTCCAGCTCCATCGTGTTTAATCCAAGTTCGTCACACGATACAAACTGCCTCAGCTGGATCTTGTATTTCTTTGCACATCCTTGAGTGTCTTACCCAGGCTAGACTTGAACTAAGCAGTTTCTAAGTGATTGGGGGAAGCAGTCTAAGGGTAAACGAAATGCTCTTGCAGACCCCAGGCTCCTTGAGGGGCTCATAGCTGACTGCTGCAACAGCAGTGCCGGCCCCTCCCCAGGGCCGTGAGAGGGAGCACCTGCAATTGCCCGTGTCCTTTTCCAAATCCTGTCATCTCAAGAATGACAATATGTGGGATCATACAGTATGTAACCTTTTGGGACTGGCTTTTTTCACTGAGACTAATTCCTTTGAGATTCATCCAATTGGTTTTATGTTCCAGTAGCTCAGTCCTTCTGATTGCTGAGTCGCACTCCGTGGCATGGGTGTGCCACAGCGTGTGTAACCGTGCGCCCGCGGAAGGACATCTGGGTTGTTTTCAACGATTGCTAATAAAGCTGCCATGATCACTCATGTGCAAGTTTGTGTGTGAACATAAGGGTGTATTTTTCTGGGATAAATGCTCAAGAACGTAACTGCTGGGTTATATGGGGCTGCATATTTAGTGTTACAAGAGATGACTAAATTACGTTTCAGAGTGGATGTGCCATTTCACATTCCCACCAACATTTTTTACTCTTAAAATAAAATGTTATTAAATTAATTTGGGGAGGGAGAGTGGTGAACGTGGCAATAAAAGGGCAACAGGAAGGATGCGGGGTGATGGAAACGTTTGGTATCTTGATTGTGGTGGCGACTATATCAAGCTACACATGTCAGAAAATTGTATAGAGCTAAATACACACACACACACACACACACACACACACACACACACACACCCCTACCTGTATATGTACAACTGGACAAACCGGAATATGCTAGGTGGATCGTATCAATATCAATATCCCTACCGAAATCATGTTATAGTTTTACCAGGATGTTACCACTGGGGAAGTGGGTAAAAGTAACTGCATGCGAGTCTACAATTATCTAAAAATTAAAAAATTAATTAAAAATATGGTATTTATGTAAAAGCAAGTCTATGAAATCACACATCATTAAGGGTTAGGCAAACGTTGTTGTTACTTGCTTTTCTGATTTGGGGGCCGAGTGCTGGATACCAAGATTCCCAGATCTCCTGGGGGCCGCCCTTCCTGACACACACCTAACAGAAGAGGCCTTTTAAATGGACATCCTTGCTTTGCCCCTTTCTGGTCCCGTTTCTGGGATAGAGAGGTGAGCCGGGCAGGCTCGGGCTGGGGGGGATGTGCTGCAGGTGGCAGGCCGGCCGGGGCCACCCCGTCCTGGGCCGGGAAGGGGAAGCCGCGGGGGCAGCGGCGTCTGCGAGGAGGCAGGGCTGGGCTCGGCGCCTGCCGGGCTGAACTGTACGACGGAATCCTCGACGCACCAGTGCTTAAAGCCAAGTGTTTTCACACGCAGAACCAACTCCAGAACTTTCATCGCTCCAGAACCAACGGGAGGGGCTACAGCGGAGTGTCTCCGGGGCTGAACTGTCAGGCCCACCACTGCCCGGGTCAGCAGAGAGAATTGAGCCCAACGGCAGGGAAGATGAAAAGGGAGCACGGAGGGTTCTGGAATACCAGGGCAGGGCTGGGAGGTAAGGGCCGTGCGGCGGAGCTAAGCATTGAGGGAAGCTGCACTCTGGTTCGCTGCCCTCTGCTGTTTGGGCAGCTGGGCTGGATGAAAGCACCCGGAAGTGCTTACCAAGCACACGCGTGCTCCACCGGCTCCTGAGGCGACAGATGCCCTCCGGGGAAATGTTGACCTTTGTGATAGAGTGTCTTATGACCAAAGCTTTGCAGCGTTAAAATGTGATCTATGTCATTAGGTTGTCAGGTGAAGCCTATAAATAACTGCAGAGATGAGGTCCTGTGACAGACTTTCGCTATTCTTGTATCAAATAAATACTGGTTATTGCTAGTCAGGTTATCGAGGTGGCCCAAGTCCTCTGTTTCCCTCACTGTGACTTGGGAAATGGGGCCTTTAACCAGGAAGGTGGGGAGAGGCCCTGCCAGGCAGCCTTCCCTTCTTGGAACCCACCTCCGTGGGGACAGGAGCTTCCTCTCACCATTTATGCTCTGGCTGTCTTGATGAAAAGCCTACTGTGCGTTCTCTGCCCTGACGTTCGCATGTATACAAGATGTCTCTTCCTGGAAGTCTGACTTTGCAAGCACTGTGAGGCTCTGAGATTTTATCCTACTTGCAAGCTAACAGGTTAACCTGCAACAATTTTCTGGGTGCTGGCAGAGACAAAGGACAGTTTGTTACTGATGGCAGTAACAGTAGCCAGAGAGTCTGCACTTTTGCGCTGGTTTCCTGAGCCCCAGTTTCCACAGGGCGACGTGCGGAGGGTATGGTGATGCCTGAATGTACAGCAGGTGGCATTACAGGAGAAGAAGCCCAAGCTTAGGCAACTCGAACTTTCTGTAAGGATGCCTGCCTTTTGTTCTTCAAGGAGGCATTATCGATATTGTACTGAACAATTAACATGCCCTTTCAGAGGAAGACACTCTTTTTTTTCTTTCCAGAATCCTTATAAATGTGGAGGTGAGGGGAAAGTTGGCTGAAAGATCAACTTGCAATTAAGGCAGATTAATAAGAGAAAGAGGTTTATTTACTGTGCACCTGGGGAGAATCACAGTGGTCACCCAATACCCCAGTGGGGTCCAGAAATTTTTATACCCTTCTTTTAGAGGGGAAGGGGGGATCAAAAATATAGGTAATTCTATTTAGGGGCCATAAATGGTCGTTAGGGAGGATGAAACAATGGGGAAACAGATTGACTTGTAAATGATTCTCTTGGAAAATTAAATTAACCTGAGAGACAGGTATTATATTTAAAATTGTTTGGGCCACATCTGGTTGCATTCTTGATTTTCTTTCCTGCAATATATTGAGATAACAGGGAGGGGAAGGGAAATTGATTGTTCTTTTTGAGGGGTCTGTCTGGTTTATGCGGATAGAGGGAAAGCCCCTTCTAGGTCCTGTTGCCCTCTAGGGGCCTTTAATCCAAAATACTCTTTATACCAAGGAATCATATTGCTACAGAAAGTTTGGCACTTGTCCCCAAGGCCACATGAGAAGAACGAGGACAAGTGGTTTAAGGAGAAGGAAAGGGAGGTTTATTAATTTGCCAACAAATGAGGAGGATGGAGACTCTTGTCCTGAAGTGCCATCATTCTATCAATAAGCAGAAATACAGAGCTTTTTAAGGGGCGGGGGTTCAGCTTCAGGCTACTGCTGTTTAACTGTAGTTGATGGTTCTGATCCGTTCCATCTCCAGTGAAGACAGTCTCAGGACCTCCATCTGGACGATTCCGTGGAGCCATCTCCTGTGGTACAAAGGAAAGAAGACACTCTCCTGCCCCTCGGACTACTGGCCTCAGACAGGAATGCAGGTTTTAATTCCCCAAAAGAGTGAGAAGGTTTTAAAGACACATTTTACCCTTTTTCAGGTCTTTGCCTCTGTTACAATGTTTTGGGGTGAAATTTCCTGAGCCCTTTCACAAAGATAGCCCAGAGCAAATGGCAGTCAGCACCTCATTCCTGATACACGCAGAGCTGTGGAAGACTCATGGAGAATTGTCTCCCGAAGGACCATATGCTAAATTCTTGTTTAATTAAAATTTTTTTCTGAATTAACTCGTTCCCCAAATTCTGCAAGTGAAGGCCTGTTCTTATCTCCACTGTTGTGTAGTCACGTGGCCCTGGGTGGCGGGCGTGGGTGAGTGCCGTTTGGCTCTCCCTCTGAGAAAGACTGAGCTGTGCAGCCGTAAGGAATGCAGTTAGCCCACAGCTTTCAGCAGCAGCACCTTCGGGCTCCCCTGTGACATTTAAGCTGAGGCCATGTTCTTCTCAGGCAGTTCCCAACCGAGGCCTGAAGGTGACAGGGCAATAGGGTCTGGTCATCTCTGCCCAATGCGGAACTTCTCTGAGGCTCTCTTTGTGCTGGAGCTTCCTGTGGGCCTGGCTAGGGCTTTCCCTGGGCTGCAAGATCATGTGAGGCTCTCCTACCCTTCTCTTTTCTTTCCCCCTCCCGTTCAGAGGTGTCAGCCTGCGTCACGCTGTGAGCCTTTCCTTCTCTAGAAACCTGCTTTCTCGCCCACATCTCAGGTGTTACTCCTAAGGCAGCTTTCCCCTGCAGACCTGTCCTGCTTCCTGACAGACCAAGTCAGTGCACTTGATTGGACCAGCCACTCAATTGCTCTTTGAGGAATCATCTGAAAGACGTGAGGCGAGCAAGTCTCCTCCCAGCCCCCTGTGGCTCGAAAGCTCTGAGCTTCTGTGGGGAAGCCCTGAAGTATTGCCTGTCTCAGGGATATATCACTATTGACTTCCCATTTCCCAAGAACCTGTCCATAACCCATTAGCTTCTTCCAGAAGCCAGGGACAGACTTTGTTCAGCTGTATCCTTGGCTGGACTTCCCCAAGCTTCTGTTTGCTCTCGCTTATCCCTGAGGGCTCAGCTCGAGGTTGCCTCCCTGCCCAGGTCCCCGAGGCCTTCCTCCTCTATCACTGCAGTTTGTAAATGTCTGTATCCCCCGTTAGAGGGTAGCCTTTATGACTGTGGGATCCATATTGTCCCCAGTGGTCAGAACAATGCACACAGTAAGCACCAAATAAAAATTTGCCAAATGAGTAACAGATGACAGGTGCTCCAGATTATTAATTTCCAATGTCCTGAGGCTAATAAATGATTCCAATTGCTCTTACACTCCTCAATTCCCTTTGCTTACTCTCTTTCAAATATCCTCAAGGAGTTATCTTATAAACATTGTCATCCTTGTCTTAAAAATTACTAGAATTACTTTGCACTCACAGTGAGTATCACTTGCTACTCCTGCAGTGGAAGAGAACATGAGTAATCTTCCAGTTGGTGGCATTCAGAAGCTGTAGATGTCAGACAACAGCCTTTATAGACTCCGGAAAAGGTTTATGTGGGAGTCATTTCAGCCCAAACTGTGCTGGGACATGGACTTTCACTGTGGTCACCTTTGGAAAAACCCACAAAGATAAGAGAGGTGTTCCTTAGCCTTAGGGATTTCTCCAGAAAAGAAACAGCTGGAATCACTGGAACTCTTAATTTGTTGCTGAGACACAAGAAAGTCCTTTGATCAGTCTGATGGTCATTTCTGAAAAAAACACTGAGCCAACTCACTTTCACTTGCTTGACTTTTCCTGGAATGGGCCCTGATAATTTCAAAACATTTCTATTTTTCTGCAGGCCAACACCCTTCCTAAGTACACACAATGTTTCTGGACAGTCAAGATTTGGCATATTTTTCAAACTTTGGGGATGGCAAGTTCAACTTGTCTGTGGTGTTATATGGCATATCTAATAATCCACACCTCAGGACTTGATTGTAAGGTTAGCAAGTCACAAGAATCCTTTCTGATATCCACCTGCATCTTTAAATAGTCACCTCATCTCTATTTCTTTCCCTCAACTATGCGCAACCAGTCTGTAACCTGAGAATAGGATCTTATCAGTAAAAACAAAGAAAAATAAAGGACTAAATTGGCACAATGCCCCGTACCATGATTTCACAAGTCATGGGTATGCTTGCCCAATAAACAGCCTTCCATAACAAGTCATTACTTATTCTCACTTGCTGCTCTTGTGGTTTTGGAAATAGTCCTTACTTACTTTTTCCATATTAATATGAAATAGCATTTCTTTGCTCATCACCCACACTCCCCCTGCAAGCTCCCTGCCGGCCACTTCAGCCCGTGATCACTGGTCTCATGTTGCTTCACCTCCCTGTGCTGCTTGCGCTCCATTTTGTCCTCTGCATTTATGTCAATTATTTTAAACAAAAATATGCTAATACTGTACAAATAGTTTAATATTCTGTCTTTCTTCCTCAATATTTCATTGTGAGAATTTCTCTACTGCTGCTAAAGATCTTCAATACATCAATTCTATTTATTGTAAAATACTTATTACAGTATTATACCATGGGCCATAATTTACTTGGTCATCTCCGACTTTTCGACATTTAGGGTGTTGTTAAAATTATACTATTATGAGAAATGCTACGATGAATCTCATCTGATATAAATCTTTGCGTAGTTGCTAGGAGCATCTAGGCTTAAGCTGATAAGCATCCTTTGTTGAACATGTAAGTGAACAAGAAATAAACCCTTGTGTTAAGCAGCTGAGATGTTCGGGTTGTTCATTATTAGCTGTATTTCACACAGCCTCTCTGTGACGAGGCCGAGGATGGTCCAGCGTTGCGCTCCACACTCCAGAGCTGCTGTGGGAGAGCCCAGAGTCCACGGAGGCTTATACCCACCCTTGAGTGCTTGCGCCCTGTGAAACGTGTTTCCGCTCACAGCCGCTGGCCTGAGCCACTCCCGTGGAGCCATCTACCTGCAAAGCAGATGGGTTTGTATTGCTTTGTGTGCCCAGCACGGAAGAGAACAGGCTGCAGATGGGCAATGATAACGTCCCCCTTGCATGAGAGTACAGCTTTCACTTAGAACTGATGTCCTAGAACGGGAGTTACTGAATTTTACCAACTATTTTTTTAAGACACTTTTGACATTTTTGTAGTTCTACCAACTTGTTTTCTACCCCTGCAAAGCCTCAAATGTTACCACTTTGCACTTTTTGCTGATCTAAGAGGCGAAAAATGCTATCTCGTTTTAATTGTTTAAACCAACTGTTAATTTACTTTAAAATTTTGTGTCTCTTTCATTATTTTTGAGAGGAAATAGTCTTTCCAGATGTTTATTTTCCATCTGCATTTTTACAAGCGGTCAACAGAATTACCCTGAAAATTCTCTGAGTATCCCTGGCCGGTTTCACCATTAGACTTGAAATGTTTTGAAACAGCTACGGCGAGGGCCCGGGCGCCTGGAGCGCAGCTCTGCCTCTGGAATCTTCCCACATCTTCTACCTCACGGTGGGTCTCAGTTCCCTCTTCTCAGCCAAACTTCAAAAAACAATCCTCCAGCAGAAAACCCACTCCCTATTCTTTGTGTCGTGTGAGAGGAATGGAAAGTTCAGGAATGTCCAGAAGGTGGATGGGAAGGGAAGGGTGGCTTAGAGGAGGAATTTTGTTAATACCTCACAAGAGTTCAGTAGAAAAATTTAATTGTAGAAGATGATCTCAAAGAAACTTTTCTGTGGATACATGTGTAGTTCAGCATATTCTCACAGTAATGGGATTTAGCAGATGAGCCCAAGAACTTCAGAAAACAGAGCTCTCAGATAGAGGTTAATTGCTAGTGAACAACTCAATGGATGAGGGAAACTATGGAATATCCACAGATTGATCTAAAGGCCAGCTAAAAAAACACACTATTTTCAAGCACGCATGGAACATTTGTGGCAATTAACTATGTGCTAACCACAAAGCAAGTATTTATTATCCAAACAATTAGCAATTACACAGACATGATTGTCTGATTATAATGAAGTTAAGTTTAAAAGTCACTTAGTGTATATATATATGTCTTATGTACATATACACTCAGTATATATATATGTGTGTGTGTGTGTGTGTATGTATGTTTAGAATGGAGTGATAAAACATTATATATTAAAACTTTTGGAATGCATCTAAACCAATATTTGGAGGGAAATAAATATTTATAATTAGAGGAGATGAAATGCTTAAATTTAATGAGCAAAGCAGCAAACTTGGGAAGAGATAAAATTTTAAACAACTAAGTAAAACCAAAGAATATAGAAGGAAGGAGGCAATAGAAATAAAAGGGAAAACTGATGAAATAGAAAACAAATATAAAATTGGGAGGATCAGCAAATCTGGCAACTGGTTCTATGAAGTAACAAAAAAAATAGACAAACAGTCAAAATAGCTTGAAAGATAAAGACAAGACTGAGGCACAGTAAGCCCCCCAGGAATGACCAAGGCACATAACTATGGATAGAGACTAAAAATGAGAGAGTACTAAGAGCAACAACAGCAACAACAAAAACACAAGGAGATGAATAATTACCTCTAAAAACATAATGAGCAAAACTCAAAAACAAAAGGAATCTGAATAGATTTTTAACTATTAAAGAAATGGAATCAGCAGTTTAAAAATCAACTCTGCGTAGCACCGCACACAAGATGCCAGGACCAGATGGCTTTATAGGAAAATCCCACCAAACATGTAAGGAACTGTTATCCCAATATCACACAGAACGTTCCAGAGAATAGGAGGGCCTGCACTCTGACTCATTTTCTCAGGCTACTTTGTTTTCACACAAAGCAGACAAGGACAGTACAGGGAAGGGAAAGGCCACCTTCCTTACAAACACAGACATGAAAATCCTGAGAGATTTTACACAGTCCAGCAATTTGTAAAAATAAATAGACTGTGATAAATCTAAGCTATTGAAAGAATGTATGACTGGCTTTACATTTGAAAATCTATTGATGCAATTCACCACATTAACAGTTTAATATGCTACATTCATTCATAACCCAAACTCATAGGAAATTAGGAATGCAAACAAGGCCCTTTAACCTGACAGAAAGCATCTACCACAAAACTTATAGCCAGCAGCATGATTGGTAAAACATTAAAATAAGTCTCTTTAAAGTAAAGAAAATCTGAGAATATCTGCTATCATTTTTATATCCAATATTTTACTTGAGCTACCACCATAAGATATTAAAAGAAAATAAGAGGTGCAAGAATTTCTAAAGGGGAAGCAAAACTGAAATTATCTGTAGATGGTAAGATTGTTTACCTAGAAAATCCAAGAGAATCTACAGAAAAATGATTAAAATAAATGAGCACGTTTTGCCATATTGCTGGATACATGGCATGTATATGGAAGTCAACCTGTTATCTATTGCAACAGACAGTATAAAATATATTTTAAGAAATATACCCTTTATAGTGGCAACAAAAAATGTATAGTAACTATGAATAGATCTAACAAAAGCTGTGAAAGATCTTTATGGAAAAAATTTCAAAATGTTATTGGAGAACATAAAAGGAGACTTGAGTAGATGAGGCAATGAAAGTGTTCACGTGTGGAAAGATTCAACAGCACGCAGATGTCTGTGTTCTCAAATTATTCCAAGAAGTCATTGAAGTTCCAAACAATATCCAATAAATAATTTTTAGACATTTAACAAACTGATCAAAAACTCACATGGGAGAAAAAATGGCAAAGAATAATCAGGACCAATCAAGGTGGAAAGATTTACTTACCAGGTACTTGAGCTTTTTATAAAGCTGTAATAATAAACAAACAGGTCAAAGGAACAGAATAGAGGACTCAGGAAGAGACGTGCACACGTGTGGGAAGTTGACACATGACAGAGGCAGCCTTGTGAATCGGTGAGAACGGGATGAACGGTTCGGTCAGTACTGCCAAGGGAGGCATTGCAAAAAGAAAACGAAATCTTCATCTTACACAATAGCCAAACATAAGGTGGATTAAAGACCTAAAGGTGAAAAGCAGAATTAAAACAAATGTAAAGTATATATAGAAAAAGATATTTATGATCTTAGAATTGGGAAGGATCTCTCAAAAGACAAAAGGCAAAAACACAAAACAAAAACTTCATTCATTTGGCAATATTAAAGATAAAAACAATGATAAAAGGCAATATAAAAAGTCCAAAGATAAGTGACAGTCTAGGAGATAACATTTGTAAATAAATATATAGCTGATCAAGGATTGTCATCCAGAATATATAAAGAACTCTTTCAGTTTGTAAGAAAAAGCAAACAACCCCATAGAATATGGGCAAAAGAATACAGGGAATTCACAGGACATGGCCCCAAAGACCAACAAGCATGAAAATATGTCCAGTCTCACTGGTAAGCAGAAAGATGAAAATTAAAATAATGAGCAGACTGGAAAAAAGTAGAAGTTGACAGTACTATATGTGGATGGGGAGGTAGGGCGTTGGGAATTCTCCGACTTTGAGTGTAGGGGTGTAAATTAGCAGAACGTGATGGAAGACAGTTTAGCAGTGTCTAGCTGAAGACCTGCGTCCTCCCACCTGGTAATTGGGCTGCTGGGTGATAACCTACAGAAAATCCCGCAAGTGCCCAGAGAGTCGTGCATTAGAACGTTCACAGCAAGGTAGATTATGATAGTAGAAGACACACAAACAATTTAAATACACATATGCAGGAGAATGGATCAATTAATTGTAGTAAAGTCCATATAATGTGGACAGTTTGTTTTTCTATTCAGTAAAATGAATGAACATTGATAAATCTCAAAAATATAATGTTGACTAAAACAGATAATTTACAGAATGATATTTACAATATAACATTTATAAGTAATTTCATTCATAAGGTAGAATGTTATATATTATTCATACATACATGATAAAGAGTGAAAATATAAAAATATACACGGGACGTAGGAACTCCACAGTTAGGACGCAGTTACTCTGAGTGTGGGTGGTAGTGATGTGATTGGGGAGGAGTGTCAAAGGTCTTCCACTATAACGTAGAACTTTTTCTTATGCAATTCATAGATCCGTCTGAAGCATATATAATGAAATCTGGACATCTTACAAAGTTAGGTACAGTGTCTGTGGGTTTTATTATGTTCTTTTTCTTTTTCTTGTTAAGTACAGGCCCAGTGCCATACAGCAGGTCTCTAAAACTTTTTCATTTTACATAACTGAAACTTTATACCTGCTAAACAGCAACCGCCTCCTATCCCACTCCCCTTGCCCCCATCAGCCATCATTTTACTTCCTGTTTCTGAGTTAAACCATCTCAGATAAATCATATAATTGGAATCTTGCAGTATTTGTCCTTCTGTGGCAGCTTATCCCACTTAACATAATGTCATCAAGATTGGTCTGTGTTGTCACCAATGGCAGGATCTCCCTTGTAACACATTTTCTGTATTCATTCACATGTCGATGGACATTTAGGTTGATTCCAAATTTTGGCTCTTATGAACAAGGCTGTAATGAACCTGGTAGTGCAGATATCTGTTTGAGATCCCAATTCCAATTCCTTTGGATATATACCCAGAAGTAGGATTGTTTGATTATATGGCAGTTCCACTTTTAGTTTTTTGGAAGCCTCCATACTGTTTTCCATAGCAGCTGTATCAGTTTATATTCCCACAAACAATGGACAAGGATTCTAACTTCTCCACATTCTCACCAACATTTGCCATCTTTTAAAAATAATCATAAAAAAAGGTGTGAGGTGATATCTCATTATGGTTTAGATTTGCATCTCCCTAGTGATTAGTGATGTTGAACATCTTTTCATGTACCTGTTGACTACTTGAATATCTCCTTTGGAGAAATATCTATTTAATCCCCTTGACATTTTTAAATTGGGTTATTTGTTTTTTTGCTATTGATTTGTAGGAGTTTCGTGTATATTTTGGGTATTTGCTCTTTGTAGGTACATGATTTGTAAATATTTTCCCCTATTTCATAGCTGCCTTTTTACTCTGATGATTGTCTCCTTTGCTGTGCAGAAGGTCTTTAGTTTCATGTAGTCCCACTGGTCTATTTTTGCTTTTGTTGCTTGTGCTTTTTGTGTTATATCCAAGTGATCATTGCCAAGACCACTGTCTTGAAGCTTTGCCCCTCTATTTTCTTCTAGGAGTTTTACAATTTCAGGTCTTAATGCTTAAATCTTTAATCCATTTTGAGTTGATTATTTTTTGTATGATATAAGATAAAGTTTCAATTTTATTCTTTTGCATGTGAATATCCAGTTTTCCCAATACCATTTGTTGAAGAGACTATCCTTTCCCTATTGTGTATTCTTGGCACCCTTGTCAAAGATCAGTTGACTGTTTTTGTGTGGATTTATTTCTGGGCTTCCTATTCTGCTCCATTGGTCTATATGTCTACTTTTATGCCAGCATCATACTGTTTTAATACTATAGCTTTGTAAAATATTTTGCAATCAGGAAGCATGATATTAATAGCTTTGTTCTTCTTTCTCAAGATTGCTTTGGCTATTCAGGGTATTTTCTGGTTCCAAATGAACTTTAGGATTGTTTTTTCTATTTTTGTAAAAAAATGCCATTGGGATTTTAATAAGGACTGAATTAAATCTGTAGAACACTTTGGGTAGCATGGACGTTTTTATAATAGTAAGTCTTCCTATCCATAGACATGGGATGTCTTTACATTTATTTGTGTTTTCTTTAATTTCTCTCATCAATGTTTTGCAGTTTTCAGTGCACCAGTGTTTCCCTTCCTTGGTTGAATTTATTTCTAAGTATTTTATTATTTTTCATACTGCTGTAATTAGGATTTTTTTTCTTAATTTCCTTTTGGGATAGCTCATTGTTAGTGTTTAGAAATGCAACTGATTTTTGTATGTTGATTTTGTACCCTGCAACTTTACTGAATTAATTTACTAGTTTCAACCATTTTGTGTGTTTATGGAGTGTGTGGATTCTTTACATGTTATATCATGTCTTCTGTAAACAGAGATGATTTTGCTTCTTCCTTTTCAATTTGGATACTTTTATTTCTTTTTTTTTTGCTTAATTACTCTGGCTAGAACTTCTGGCTAGGTACTATGTTTTCTAGAAGTGGTGAGAGTGGAGATCATTGCTGTGTTCTTAATCTTAGAGGGAAAGCTTTCAATTTTTCACCATTGAATATAATGTTAACTATGGGCTTTTCATATGTGGCCTTTATTATGTTGTGATAAATTTCTCCTATACCTAGTTTGTTGAGATGTCTTGTCAAGACAGGGTGTTAAATTTTTTCAAATGCCTTTTCTGTATCTATTGAGATGATCACGTGATTTTTGTCCTACTTTCTGTTAGTGTGGTGTATCATATTTATTGATTTGCATATGTTGAACCATCCTTGAATCCCAGGGATAAATCCCACTTGGTCATGATGTATAATCCTTTTAATGTGCTGTTGAATTCAATTTGCTGGTATTTTGTTGAGAGTTTTTCCATCTATGGCCATCAGGGATAAACATAAAAACACAAGGCCTTTAGATTTTTTATATTATTATTATTCCTTGTACTCTCTTTGTCTACCTTTGCTATTGAGGTAATTCTGGTCCCATAAAATGAGTTTGGAAGTATTTTCTTTTTTCATTTTTTGGAGAGGAGTTTAAGAAACATTAGTGCTAATTCTTTAAATATTTGGTAGAATTCACCAGTGAAGCCATCTAGTCCTGGGCTTTTCTTTTGGGAAAGTTTTTGATTATCCATTCAGTCTTCTTAACTTGTTATTGGTCTGTTTAGGTTTTCTATTTCTTCATGATTCAATCTCAGTAGGTTGTATGTTTCTAGGAATTTATCCATTTCATCTAGGTTATCTAATGTGTTGGCATATAACTGCACACAATATTCTCTTATGATACTTTTCATTTCTGTGGCATTACTTGTAATGTCTTCTTTATTATTTCTGATTTTATTTATTTGAGTCTTTTCTCCTTTACTCTAGCTAAAGGTTTGTAAATTTTGTTTATCTTAAAAAAAAACCCTCTTAGTTTCATTGATTATTTTCTATTACTTTTCTGTTCTATGTTTCATTTATTTCTCATCTAATCATTATTATTTCCTTCCTTCTGCTCACTTTGGGCTTAGTTTATTCTAGTTCCTTGATGTCTAAAGTTAGGTTGTTGATGTGAGAATTTTATTTTTTAATGTAGGCATTTATTGCTATAAACTTCCCCTTAGAACTGCTTTTGCTGCATCCCATAAGTTTTGGCTTGTTGTATTTTCATTTTCATTTGTCTTGAGATAGTGTCTAATTTACATTTTGATTCCTTCTTTGACCCAATGGTTATTCAAAAGTGTGCTGTTTAATTTCTACATATTTGTGAATTTTCCAGATTTCTTTCTGTTATGGATTTCTAGTTTCATTCCATTGTGGTTAAAAAGATACTTGGTATGATTTTAATCTGCTTAAATTTGTTAAGACTTGTTTTTGTGACCTAACATGCAATCTATTCTGGAGAATGTTCCGTTTGAGCTTGAGAAGAATGTGTATTCTGCTGCTGTTGGGTGAAATGTTCTGGACATGTCTATTGGGTCCATTTGGTCTATAGTATTGTTTAAGCCTGATGTTTCCTTATTGGTTTGTCTGGATGTTCTACTTATTACTGAAAGTGGAGTGTTGAAGTCTTCTACTATTATTGTATTGCTGTCAACTTCTCTCTTCAGATCTCTTAATGTTTGCTTTATATATTTAGGTGCTCTGATGTGTGTATATTTGTGTTTGTTATATCTTCCCGATGAATGGACCCTTTATCATTATGTAGTGACCTTCTTTGTCTCTTGTGACTGTTTTTGACTTAAAGTATATTTTGTCTGTTGTAACTACAGCCACCCCTGTTCTCTTTTTGTCACCATTCACATGGAATACCTCTTTGCACTCCTTCACTTTTAGCCTATGTGTCCTTAAATCTAAAGTTAGTCTCTTCTAGACAGCACACAGTTGAATCTTAAATCGATTTTTTTAGACCATTCAACCATTTTCAATCTTTTGATTGGGAAGTTTAGTCCATTTACATTTAAAATAATTACTGATAGGTAAAGACTGACTATTGCCATTTTATTTTATTTTATTCTTTTCCCCGCTCTTTCTTCCCTGCTGTCTTCTTTTGTGATATGATGATATGTTTTGCTTTTTTTGCTTTTTTTGTGTGCGTATGTACTATAGGTAATTTCTTTGTGGTTACTATGAAGCTTACATAAAGCATCTTATAACAGTGTATTTCAAGCTGATAACAACTTAACTTTAATCACATACAAAACCTCTAATCTTACTCTCCCCACCCTTCACTTTATGTTATTGATATCACAATTTGCATCTTTCATATTGTGTATTTGTTAACAAATTTTTATGGTTATAGGTATTTGCAATACTTTTGCCTTTTAACTTTTATACTAGAATTAAAAGTGATTCACACACTCCCATTACAATAGTATACAGTATTCTGTATTTGTCTACATATTTTCCGTTATCAGAGAGTTTTATATTTTTAAATGCTTTTGGGTTACTGTTTAACATCCTTTTGTTTCAACTTGAAGAATTCCCTTTAGCATTTCTTGTAAGGCATGTCTTGTGGTGATGAACTCCTTCAGCTTTTACTTATTAGCTCTAATAGATTATTTTGTGAAGTACTCAAAATCTTTTATATACAAAATCATGTCATCTGTGAATAAAGATAGTTTTACTTCTTCTTTCCCTTTTATTTCTTTTTCTTGCCCAATTGTGCCAAAAGAACACCTTTGTCTTTTTAAAAGAAGCATACTAGAGGGTACAGCAAAGGTAGCCTGATGTCTCATTGACTCAGAATTGAAAGGGGTCTTAGAAATCATTAGTCACTCCTTCCCCAGTTTGTCAAATGTTTACTCAGTGCTCACCAAGACTAGTTGCTGGGGGAACATCAGGGAGAAGACCCTTGTCCTCACGGGATTGCCATGCAGAGGGAAAAGGCTGTAAGAGAAGTCAATAGGTAAATAACAAGATAATTACAAATGTTGATAAGATTCATCATGATGATGTGGTAGAGAATATCTTGGGGCAAGCGGATTGTGTTACTTTAGGTACCATTTACAGAAAGTCATTCAGCTCAACCCTTTATCTGATCTATGAACTCTACAAATCCCCCAGTGAGGGCTCATCTGACCTTCACCTTAATACTTCCTAGGAGAGGTAACCCCTCACATCTGCTGGAAATCCATGCCTTTCACAGCCTGCTCCAGTTTGTGGGCAGTTCATTCTTAGCACTGAACCCAAATACCCCTTTTGATCCTGTCCCACTACTGGTCTTAGGTCTGCCCAGTGGAGTTTATTTCTCTGCATAACTATGCACAGCCAGACTCTCCTGAACCAACTGTCTGTTCTGCTGGTCACTCAAGTGACACCTTTGCTGAGAAATAATAGGCAGAGTCTAATGCCCTTGACACTCTGAAATTGGTGATCGGTAGTCCCTTTTATCTATGGTTTTGCTTGCTGTGGTTTCCGTTGCCTGAGGTCAACCATAGTTCAAAAATATTAAATGGAAAATTCCAGACATAAATATTAATAATTCATAAGTTTTAAATTGCATGCCGTTCTGAGTAGTGTGATGAAATGCCACGCCATCCTGCCCCATCCCATCTCAGACATGAACCCTCCCTTTGTTCAGCATGTCCCTGCTGCAGACCCTCCCAACCCACTAGTCACTTCATAGCCATCTGGGTTCGCAGATCGACTGTTGGTGGTATAGTAATGCTTGTGTTCAAGTCATCTTTATTTTACTTAATACTGGCCCCAAAGCTCAAGAAAGCAATGCTGGCAATTTGGATATGCCAAAGAGAAGCCATTTAAGTGAAAAAGTGAAAGTTCTCATCTTAAGGAAAGAAAAAAACACTATGCTGAAGTTGCTAAGATCTATCGTAAGAGTGAAGAATGCATCTTCTACCTGTGAAATTGTGAAGAAGGAAAAATAAATTAATGCTAGTTTTGCTGTAGCACCTCAAACTGCAGAGGTCACGGCCACAGTGCATGGTAAGTGCTTTATATAGGGCTTGGTACCATCACGGTTTCAGGCACCCACTGAGGGTCTTGGAACGAGGTCCTCTGTGGATAAGGGGGGACTACTGTAGTTATCATGGCCTCCAATTTAGAGAGAGAAAATCCGAGCCTTGGAGAGTTTAAATAAATCGCCCACAAGTGCAGCCAGGTAGGGTGCCACAGCAGCAACTTAGACTTGCATGAGAGTGAAGCCCCAAACGTGCTGGAAGGCCCCAGAAGTGAAGAGTAGATGTCCACCACTAACAAAAACTTTAGAGCCCAGAAGAAATTTTTGGTATTTCCATTAGCAACTCCTTTGAATAACCTGTAATACAGTGACAGACTGGAAATGCCAATGGGGCAACTCCCATTTGCTTGTCCTCTTAAAGTGGGAAAAAATACCACAAAACACAACTTCTGCCGAGAGGCAGACGCAGGCACTGAGAGAAACCTGCCACCATCCACTGTCTCTCTGATGACTCAAGAGTAGAAATGCACTAGATTTTTGAACATGTGGGTTTGATTTGTGACAACTTGCTGATGTTCTTTGGCAACATGTCTACTCATTCCACTCAATTAGACAGTTAGAAATTACTGATAAAGCATGAGGGATTTTTGCGAAGTTTTTCAAGAGACTCAAAACTGAAATTTAAGTATGGTAGTAAGTTGAAAAAAAAAAAGAAAACTAGGGTATCATTTCCTTCCTTTGATGAATTATATTTGAACTTTAAAGTAAAGGAAACCAATTTGGTTTCTTTCTTCTGAAGTCCCTTTTATCCATGTGTAATCTTCATGGTGTAGAAAGTGAAAGCTGCAGTCTGCTGGTGGAGCCACTGGTGAGTGGTTTGAAGTCAGACTCGGGGAGTTTGTTGTGGACTCGGACCTCTACCGCTCATCTGCTGAGTCACAGTGGGTATGTGCCTTAAGTACTTGTGCCTCAGTGTCCCCATCTGTCGCAGAGGATAATACCCCTCCTAGAGTTATTGCAAGAGTGAAACAAATAAAAATATGTAAAGTGCTCAGAGCAGGGCCTAACATACAGTAGCACTTTACAAACGCGCACCATTATAGTTTCATCCCCAGCTAGAGGACGCCGGCTGATTTAAACTTCAAATTTATTATTGTTCACACTGTGGGTGGCTGAGATATTTTTATCACATTATCTTTTAAAAGAGGCACCTTAATTGGGTGGCACAGGATACTGGGATACTTCCAAGCTTGTCACTTTCAAACTCAAAGGCCATGCTACTAACCTGGGGTGGGGTGTTATCCTTGCTGGTATTCCCCCCAGTCCTGGCTTTGATTTGTGGCTGTACCTAGATGAATACCTAAAGGTGTATAAGATAGAAAACATCCTCAAGGATACAGAAGGTTTTACCTGGTTACGGGGATAATTTGAAATAGCAATCCTGGGATTTCTATAATCTCTCAGAGCTATTCGCTTAAAAAACTGAGCGTTTACTTCTAGTATGTTCCAGATACTGTGCTAAGTGCTAGAAACCATCTGACAGCTCCTAACACTTTAGAATCTGTTTGTGATTACTTTTATAACTCAAGACTCCCGGGGATCAGAAACCAAGTTTTCGATGTACTTGTCAGAAAGAGGTAATTTGCTCAAAAGAGTAAGTCTGAACATGCAGACAGACATGCCCGGCCCTCCTTCCCATCTATATGCTCCTGCTCTTATTAGTGACCTGCCCTTGGCCATCACCAAGTTGTCCCAGGAACAAATTCTAACCCAAGCAGGGATCAACACATTCTCTCCGCCAGGAATTCACCGTAGAAAGTCAGGGAGAATGGGCTGGATGCCACCAGGGTTTGGATGGAGGGACAGAGGTTTGGCTGGCCTGGAGGGGTCCGGGGGTAGGGGGAAGTTGTTTACAGCGAATCAAACTGGGAAGCCCAAAAGACCCAGAAAAGAGCAGGGGCCCCCAGGGCTGGGTAGGGACTATCCTGGTTCCCAGAGGGCCCTTGGTGCCCCTGAAACTGACTCCAGATCCTTGCAACAAGCTTCCTCCATGGCTGGGCAGCCCAAACGCCTCCTCTAGGGCAGAACACGCCTTCAGAATACCGTCCTTGTCTTCAGGGAGGAGAAAATACATATGTGTCTTGCTGTCTGGTCACTATTGATTTCTGTTTGTTGTTCTTTACTTTTTGAGGAAAAGAATGTCCGCTGCCCCTTAGAGCCTACATTTAAGTTTAACAAATTCACAAGCAGTAGAAGCTCCTTGCAGACAGGCTGACAATGGAATTGAGCAAAATACACAAATCACCCCTAATTTCCCCTGCCGGCCTTCCCACCAGGGAGACAGCCACATAATATTCTGCACATTTATAACCCGTGGGTGGCAGATCTGGCTAATTCTGACTTCTCATTGTCTGCTCAGCTCATGAGGGGGATGACTTTCCGGTGCTCACATCACCCGGGGTCTTGTGATGCGGGTTCTTGCCCGGCAGGGCTGGGCCGGGGCTTGGGAGCTACATTGCCAACAGCTCCCAGGGCGTGCTGGGGCCTCTGTGAGGAGGGGGCTCTGGGAGCCCCAGGCGCGGGCAATCCTTCCATGGCGGTGTCCGCCCGAGATGGCTGGTGCTCTCTGACAACCGTCCCCTGCCCCCCGGAAGGCCAGTCTAACTAAAGAATATCACATCAGCTACACAACACTTAGAGTAAGCTATTGACTTCGGTGGTGCACGGGGTTGGCAGCGGAATGCACGAGGACACGGGTTCAGAGAGAGGAGTGTTCAAATCCTGGTGCTGGTTCCTACGAGCACAGGGATATACTGATCTTGGGGGCTGGCGGGAGAGAGGGAGACGGGAAGAACGCGGCCAAACGTTAACAACTACAACTCTGGGATCTGGGGAAGCGAACACAGGGGTTTGCGGTGCTATTGCAAATTTGCCTATGCCATTTTTCAAAATAGAAAGAAGAAACAAACAAATGGGCTGATAAGCTAGTGGGGAACACACATAAGAAGACAGAGCTACGGGTTGCCAGGTTCAGCAGAGGAAAGCAGGAGGCCCAGCTACATCTGCGGCTCAGACCCGCGTGGAGCGGCCTTTCAGGAGCAGCGTGCCCCAAACGCCTGCAAATCATTCTTTAAAAACACTCAACTGGGAAGCACCCCATGGAGAACTTTGGGGCTCAAGGGGAGGGCCCAGAAAGGGGGGCTCATACGCTGGTTTAGGGAGAGTTCAGGGAGGGCGCTGCAGAGGGATTTGCAGTTCATTTCATCATCGACTGTGAAAGGAAAGGCTTTGTTCCTGTTGAGAGAACGCACAGCACAAGGAACTGGAAGTCGCAGGCTGAGGAGGGCGAGTTCGTTGGAGGCAGGGTCGGGGTTCCAGACTCACAGTACGAGGGCTGCTGCCTTCTCCTCTGCCAGGCCTAGGGGCTCTGCCCAGACCCCCAGCTCCCCTTCACAGCGATGCCACTGCTCAGCCCAACAGCCTTGGCTGGCAATGCCAGTGTGGACTGTGGGCGTCCCCGGCTTGGCTTGTCTCTGGGTGGCACGGAGGGACACACACTGTGGTTAAGGGCACGGCCCAGGAGCCAGAGTGTGGGTGCTGCCTCTGGGCTGCCAGCTCG
Source organism: Propithecus coquereli (assembly GCF_000956105.1). NCBI lineage: Eukaryota > Metazoa > Chordata > Mammalia > Primates > Indriidae > Propithecus > Propithecus coquereli. The sequence goes on along the minus strand of NW_012149986.1, from coordinate 2,806,633 downwards.
TGCTGGGAGCCGTATGCGATACACGCGGCGCGAGCATTGCTATGCCGATCTCTGAGCCGCTGTTTCCTCCCCTGGAAAAGGGGCAGTAATAATCCGAGGACTGCCTTGGAGGCTGGCAGTGAGGATTAGGCGCGTGAGTTAGGCTCAGCTTGGCCCTTCCTGTGTGCAGGGAGTGTGAGGATCACAGTGCCTCTCTTGCCTTCTAAGGAAGGCTTGGGCTGCCCAGCTCCTGTCCCAGGCCCTGTATGGGCCTGACACTGCACAATCAGGGAATGGCAGGATAGGAGCTAATGTGATTTGCATTAGAATCGCCCAGGGGTCCCTCCTGGAAGGAAGGTGGGAGGAAGGTGGGGGGCAGCAGAGGCTGAGGGAGAGAAGGGCAGGCAGGAGGGGTCTGCGCAGCGGCTGCGGAACTCTGGGTGTGGGAGGGGTGCAGGAGGTTGGAGTCACGCCACATGCTCTGCAGGGGCACCGGCTCTTTGCAGCTTTTGGGGGCCTCTGGCCCACATGTCTTTTCCAGGTGTTTGCAGACAGTGTGCGCTACTGCCACAAGGTGGTGTGGAGGCGTACCTCCCTTCTTCCATTCGGAGCCCCTTTGGCAGGCAGGCACATTTGGCTTTCAGATTTTAATTCCTCTTTTATTATTCCCATAACTGCAGAGCCTCAATGGAGAAGGATGCAGAACAGAATGTTCTTGGAGAAGCCATGGGAGGACAAAGCATCCAGGCAGCGCCTGCTCTGCTCCTGGCCTGAGTTTTCTTCCCTTTCTTCCTGAGCTGAGGATTTACCCAGCTTTAATCCTGGGAGTCCCGGAAGCATGAACCTGCAGGGGACGCAGCCTCAGGGCCAGTTGGCGCTTCCTTGGGAAGACTTCCCTTGCCGTCTGTGTCTAGGCACTGTGTCTGCTTTGGACAAAGGGGAATGGGAGAGAATCTCAGTAGAGCTGTGACATCCCTGGACACGGTGGGAAACAGACCTAGAAGGGATGGGTGAGGCTCTGTCCCAGCGACGGTGGGCAACAGGGAAGGCTGTTGCCCTCCACAAATCGAGGCTGGCCTTGGGCCTTGTCTTGGCCAACACGCAGCCCCAGACTAGGATGAGGTGAGTGAGGCACTTGCCTCGGGGCAAAATTTAACAATTTTAATGCAATTGTTTATAAAAATCAAAATTAATGCCAAATAATCCACAATGGTTAAATAAAGACAGAGTAGCAGAGCCTATCTTTGCTCCACGACCTAATCTAACCAGGAAGATTATCAGATAAATACACACCGAGGGATGGGCTGCAAAATCCTGCCTGCTTCTCTTCCACAGTCAGGGCCTGGTGGCCAAGGGCAGGCTCAGGAGCTTCCGGGTGGGCACCGAGGAGAGGATGACAGCATGCACGGGCGCCGGAGCCACACAGGACACTGGGGGAGGCCCCTGGATTCAGATGAGGTCTAGAGTTGGGCTCATAGCATCTTGCCAAATTTCATTTCTTGGTTTTGATCACTGCCCATGGTATGGGAGATGCTGACAGCAGGAGAAGTGGGTGAAGGTTATACAGGAAGTCTCTATAGTATTTTTGCAACTTTTCTGTAAGTCTAAAGCTGTTTCAAAATTTAAAAAAATCAAACATTTAAACACAGTAGTTGCCCTACATCCATGGGGAACCCCCAGTGGATGCCCGAAACCGTGCGTAGTGCTGAACCCCATACACACTGGGCTGACTCCTACACATGCACACTTGTTATAAAGCTTAACTTCTAAATTAGGCATAGGAAGAAATTAACAACAATAACTACTAGTAACAGAACAATTATAACAACGGGCCAGTATCACTATTCTTGTGCTTTGGGGCCATTATTAAGTAAAATAAGGGTTTCTCGCCTACTAGCACTGTGATAGCACCACCGTCGATCCTGTAACCGAGCCACTACTAAGTGACTAACGGGCAGGCAGTGTCTGTAGCGGGATCTGCTGGACGAAGGGAGGATTTCAGTGCTGGGAGGGACAGAGCAGAACACAGCTTGAGATTCCATCATGCTTCTCAGAACGGCACACGACTTAAAACTTATGGATTGCGCGTGCATCTGAAAATAGTTCATCATAACGATGAAGAAGCCCCTATGTCAAGCTTGGGCAGGACTCCAGTTTCCCTCCCGAAAAACCGGCTTTGCCTTCTGAAGGTGGGGCCTGCGCTTGAAATCACACGGGGCTGCATAGTGACTACAACCGATCGCCTGCAGCGGGGTCCCTGCCTTCGGAAGAGCGGTCACCTGCAAGTGTAAACCAGGTGCTGCATCACGTCCCGTGCCAGTCCTGGGACCCTGGCTCTATAGCAACTCCCCCTCCTGAGGGAGTTTCCAGGAGGTCCCAGCCCTGGGTCAGTCTTCACGGACTTTAACAGCCTTTCCTGCTGAAGCCGTCCCCCAGCCTGTTGTTTTTGAAAGTCCCGGCTGGGACATGAGTCACTGTGGGTCCCACGTCACTCGCAGCCTTTCAACTCAGGCCCATTTATTAGCTGCCCTGGCTTTCCTTTAACTTGCCACTTTGTAAGCAAATTGTCTCTATTTACTAGCATTTCGTTCTAAGGTTTTCACAATACTGCCTTGGGGTATTGTTTCCAGTTAATTAAAATGCAGCAGCGAGAGTAATGCAGGCAGAAGGACAAAGCATCCCACCGCTAGAGCCAGTTTCCCTACAAGCTCATGAGTAGGATACTTACAAGCAAAGCTGCAAGCCCCTCTTTTCATTTTAAAAAAGAGAAACCATACCCTTTTCCTTCCCAGGGAGAGGAAGTGCTCCTGGAGGAATATCAGGGGTTATTAAGAGAATGGGAGGAGGAATGACAAGTAAATAAAGTATGTGTGCGTGTGTATGTGTGTGTGTGTGTGTCTTTCCCCAAGTCCACTTTAAACCAGTCTAGGACTTGGCTGTCTCTGGAGCCGGGGCTGCGATTTGTGTCCCGTCAGCCGGTTCGCTCCCCTGCCTGCCGCGCCTTGTCCAGAGCCACCCGGAGTGCAAGCGACAGCGCCCGTGGGCTGTCTGGTCGCACCGTGTGGCTCCAGGCGCCTGGCGCCCTCAGAGCACAGCCCTGTTCTGTCCTAGGGGTCCCAGCTCCCCGCTGGGCGGGTGACGCGGGAGTCGGAGAGGCGCACGGGGAGTGGTGGGCGCTGCCAGGACGAGGGCCCGGGAGCAGGGGACCGTGGGGAGCCCGTGGGGAGCCCGTGGGGAGCCCGTGGGGGCCGCGGGTGGGAAGAGGCGGAGGGCCCCTGCCCGCTGGAGGACGCCGGGCGCGGGGCTGGGGCACCGCCGTGTGTCACACACCGCAGCCCCTCCCGGGGCGGCCGCGGTGCGTGGCGCGTGTCCGCGGCGGCTGTGTCCCCGAGTGGCCGGCAGGCGCGGTGCGCGGCGTCCTGATGGAGTGTGACAAATGGCTGCCTGCGCGAGTCCCTGTGGCCACCTGCTGGTCCAGCGCACTTGCGCAGGAATCACAAAAACGCATCCCAGGGACTTCCCGGGGTGGCCCGCCGGCTGGGCTGGGCAGAAACTGCCCCTCTAGCGGCAGCCCTGCCGCGCCTCTCCGCAAAGCCACCGCCCACCCACATAGGTGATGGATGAGATCCTCAAAAAATTTCACAGTGGGCGGGATTTTGCCTCACTCTCACTCAGGGGCCAGGCTAGGACTTTGGGAACGGCCTGAGCGAGGTGGAGGTGAAGACCACTCCAGGTGAGTGCGGCGGGGTGAGCCCCGGGGGCAGGCAGCCAGTGCGGCGCTCTGAGGGCCGCTGCCGAGCCTGGGCATCCGGGCAGAGGGCCTGGGGGTTGCAGCTGACGGTCCCTGCAGTCCCCCAGGTGGCCTCGAGGCACAGGGACTCGGGGAAGTAGTGCCCGTCTGCCGGACAAGCAAGTGCTGCCAAGCTGCCGGGGGCATCCGGAAGCGCAGGTTTTGTTTGCTCCCGGGGCGCTGCCCTGAGCTACCCACCCCCTGCATGGCCCAAAGGACCCGCCTGGAGTGGGAGCAGAGCAGAGCAGAGGGCAGCAGGAGGCCGGCTGTGAAGGAAGCAAGGTGGTGGCCGGTGGTGGGTGGGGGTAGGGAGCGGGGTGGGGTAGAGGAGAAAGGGGAAAACAGCAGCAAAAGACCCTCCCAAGGAATTTGTTCCCAGGTAAAGAGAGAAAAGGAATATGTTCTCTCTGGCCGCCTGTCTTTGGTCAGAAGTCATTTTGGAGCCTGTACCTTGTTGTAGTGAACCCAATAACATCATGGCTTTACTCAGTGTCTCTTGCCCTGGGCAGGGGGACCCAGGTCTGTCTGTGTTGGCCATGGGAGACAGACCTGGAGGCGCCATGGCCATGCCTCCCTCCAAGCTTGGGGAAGCCCCAGCACTGCCGTCAGCTGACAGTGGCTTTGGGGCAGAGACAGTCCTACAGGGCAGAGAGCCCTTGTCCGTATTTGATGGTGAAGTCGTCCAGACTTTTCTCCTGCACTTTGAGGTTGGGGGTCGGGGTAGACTATACAGCAGACAGGAGAAAATTACTTTCTAAAGTTGGCAGAGGCGAGAAAACTGTTTTGTTTAGCAGCAACCTAATGAGATGTTTTGGTTGAAGAAAGATGGTCTGGAAGATCAAAACATGAGACAGGGCGTCTCTGCTTACGGAGCGCATCCACCGCTGGCCGTGCGGGTGGGCCACAGGACCCCCAGGAGTGGGAGAGGCAGCGCCGGGGTGGAATGGCCCTGCATGCTTCTGGTGGCCAGCACGAGGGCTCTTAGGAAAAGGTGTCTGGTGGCCAACTCTCAGTGTGGCCTGTGACATGCAGGGCGCCGTCCTGTGGCCTCCAGATGTTTCGTGAAAGTCTGGGACGCACGACTGTCCTCGTGGGCTGAGGAGAGGAATTCTCTTGCCGTGGGCTGCCTGCAATGTTTGGGTGGATACAGTGAAGAGCGGAGAAGACAGCCCCAGGAGGGAGAGGCCGGAGGGACAAGAGGGAGCTGCCCTTGGGCCTCTGCTCCTCAGGAGGGCGAAGGGCGGCTGACTGAGGGAGGCCAGGGTTTTCCACTCATTGGACTGTTCAATTCGCAGCACCCGGGAGAAAGAACCAGCAGCTGCTGTTTACAGAGGCGGAAACTGAACTGTGCCAGGGCCGCCTGGGTCATCTGGCCACGCTGGGCAGCCGGGAGGGTCAGGCTGGAGACTCAAGATGAGGCCCACCCAGCGTTGCCGTAGCTCATTGGCTTCTCAGCATCGTCGTGAGTACACAGGCCACGACAAACCCGAAGCCCTCTGTGAGCGGGGAGGAAGGAAGGGAGCAGCCTGTGACAGTGTGGCCCGTGTGTGCGGGGCACCCCAGCCCCGGGGAAAACGGAAGCTGCCTGGGCCGTCCCCGAGCTGTGTCTGTCTAGCCGCTGGCAAGGCTGCGAAGGGAGGGGCAACGGCAATGGTTCCGAGCATTTCCCTGGACGCTCGCGCCAACATCTCGGTCTATGGCGAGGAAGGGCGGCTCTCCAGGGCCCGCTGCAAAGTCTCTGCAGAACTCGAGAGCCTCTCAGCCCCCAGTCCCCCAGGGTGGTTGCTGCGGAGCCCACAACTGCCTGCAAAACGCCTCAGGACAGCAATGGCCTCTCCTCTCCCAGGTCACACGAAGGGGCTGGGAGAGGCACGCCCTGGCTTCCGAGGCAGCCGCGACCTCGGGGGGTGCTGGCCATGCCCGGTTTATAGCAGATGTAGAGACTGGGCTGAGCAGGGCCCACCCCATAGAGCCCCTTTGTACCGGTATCCAGGAAGGATCTCCTCCCAGGGACATGCTCATTCCTTAGACCAGGAGTCGGCAGGCCTTTTCTATAAAGGGCCAGATAGGAAATATTTCAGTCTTTGTAGACCAGATAGTCTCTATAGCATGTTCTTTTTTGTTTTGTGAAGAACCTTTTTAAAATGTAACAACCATTGTTAGCTGGCTGGCTGCGCAAATACAGGCCATGGTTGGATTTAGCCCGTGATGGCTGCTTGCGGCTTCCTGACTTGGACCTTTACCCTGACCGCGGCTCAGGCGGGCTAGCTGGCGCCCTTCCTCACCAGGTGGCACCTGCTCCTCTGCCTCGATGTGCTGAGGTCAGAGAGGATGCGTGTTTGTCCTTCCTCACCAGCCGCTGGGCATCTTGAGGTCAGCGCCGCGGGAACGTACATTTATTTGCTCCTCCTGGAGTGTACGGCACCCACGTGCTGGTCGCGCCGATGCCCTGCTCAGTCGCCCGAGTGCATCCTCCAGGGATGGGCGATGCGCTCCTCCCTCTGCTTTGTAATCGAAACTTCCAAAATGAGTCTTACTTTTATAGTTGGAACCAAGTCATTTCCCTTTTATCTTTGCACATAAGTCTGTTCATATTGCAAATAAATGCATCCTTGCAGGTGAAAAAGAGTGAATTTGGAGTTCTTTATGACAATCTGTAAAGGTATCATAAAAAGAACAGTTACAATGGCGATTCTTAAGGGGCACAGAATGTGGTCCCCATTTTCCCAGCCTTTTGAGACTCACTAATGCAGTAACTGTATCGTGTACCTGCTCCACACTGGCCCTGGGCTGGGTGTGTAGGGCCCCGCCGTGTAGAGGTACTAGAGCCCTACCCTCCGGAAAGTAAAAACTTTCCTCAGCAAAGGCAGCTAATGAGCCCGGGCTGCAAGTGACCACCGCCCCAAGTGAGGACACACGAGAGTGAACACATCAGAAGCCACTCTATGGAGAGGGATTCCCCTCGGGGTTGTGTTAGTTTTTTGACTCAGGGAAAGCATAGACCTGGCAAAGCCACAGACCTCACCACATTCTCCAACCTGGAACCACACCAGAGAGAATCCACTGCTGGTTTTCCAGCCGCATGCAACACCAGCACTGCAGCTGTGCCAGGTGTGCTGCCCTCCAGCAAAAGGACAGCCTCCTCCTCCCTGCAGCCTGCTGACACTGCCTCTGGCCGTGTGACTGAGGACAGGGCTCAAGCCCTCAGTGACAGGACTCCCAGGTGTCTGCTTGGGTCGCCACCTGCACAACCTCACCTGCCTGTTGGCTCCCTGGGGTTCTCTGAAGAGGGGAGGCCGCTGCCATGGCCAGGCCCTGTCTGGCTGTGATTCAGGCCAGGTCCCACCAGCTTAGTGAAAGCGAGAACAGGGAGTTGACACTTCAGTTTTCTTGGCTGCAGGGCAGATAGGGAAGGAAAGGAAAGAAAGCGTGTGAACTTGAGTTGTTCACTTAACTTCTCAGATTGCATGTCTCATCTGTAAAATGGATCAATAAAACCTGGCCCCAACGGTAGGTACCATGTGGAAGTGCTGAGCACAGGGCCTGGGTGGCGGCCACCGTCAGGCTACACAGTCCTGTGTGCACAAAGGCAGCTGCTGGCCAAGAGCCAGGTCCCGTGTTGTGCATGGAGCAAATACTACTGCTCAGTGCCAGGCTGAGCTGGGGTGAGCCTGTGGGGTGTGCGGTGTGGGGCGGAGGCTGTGGGTTGGCAGAATCCTTCCCAAACTCGGCTAAGTTAGGAGGAGTTGGGACACCCAGCGGTGAACTGGAAGCTAAAGGCTACCTGGAAAGGGATGTCATGCTTTTTGAGAATCTGTCAAATGCTGTCTTCCTCCTCGTCTTGTATGTCATCAGTACTCCCAGGATGGCAACGAGACATCACAGAAGCAAAGAAAAGTGAGCACATGAGTATTTGCACAGCCTGGAAGTGCCAGGTGACATTTCCACATGGAGATGCAGTCCACAGGCGATGGCAGTGAGAGCATGCGTGAGCCTCTGCACACCCACCCAACACACATGCGTTCACACGTTGTCTCAGTCTGGTTTGTATTGCTATGAGGGAATACCTGAGGCTGAGAAATTTATAAAGAAAAGAGATTTATTTGGCTCACAGTTCTGCAGGCTGTACAAGAATCATGGTGCCAGCATCTGCCTCTGGGAGGGGCTCAGGCTGGAAGGTGAAGTGGAGCCAGCATGTGCAGAGACAGCACGGTGAAAGAGGAGGTGCAGGGCTGGGGGTGGGGGCGGTGGGCAGAGAGACAGGAGAGGGAGGTGTGGGGCTCTCTCTACCAACCAGTTCTCCCTGGGACTAGTGGAGCAAGAACTCACTCACCCCCAAGAGAAGGGATCAATCTATTCACGAGGGATCTGCCCCCATGACCTAAACACCTTCCATTAGGTCCCACTTCCAGGGCCGGGGGTTGGATTTGAGCACACTCATTGCGGAGGACAAACATCCAAAGTGCAGCGCAGCACGTGGCTTTCCACTGAGGTCTGCAACTGGATGGTTCTTGGGGCCTTTAGCTGCCTGTGGTTACTCTTTCTTTTAATACCCAGATAAAATAAATCTGTGTTTAAAAAGGACCTGAACCAGATAAGTCTTACAAATTTATTTGTGTTTTTTTCTTTTTTGTTGTTGTTAGTATCGATAGCCCGAAGTTTGGTGAGGCTTATACTTCCCCCCCAACACCATCACCACATGCTACAAAGCAGGTCTCGGACCAGCTTCTGTGCCCCCAGCATCATGCGCAGGACATGTGCATTGGGACCACCGGATTCGCTGGGTTCTTACATTCAATGCGTGTAAATGTGAGACTGTTTTCATAACATTGCTAGTCAATTCACATTTCTTAAACATCATTCCACATGTCTAATCTCACCCACGAAAATGATCTTTTCATCTCTATGTTGCTAATTCACAAGCCCTCCAGTGCGGCTGTGCCCTGAGGAGAGCGCGGCCCTTGCAGAAGGCTCCTCTGGTGGGGAGCAGAGGCCAGGCCGCAGCCGGCCCCGGGGCCGGAAGTATGTAGTGTGTATCTCAGACCAGCTAACAGTCCCCCCCACCCCCGCCGTGGGACACAAAGTGCTGCCCTGCCCCAGTGTGTCTGAGGGTTCTGGGAGAGTCTACACGTCCCTGACGTTGCTTCTTGCCCTCCTCTCGGGCACAGATCAATGTCCTGGCCGCTTACCTCTTCTGCCTTCCGCTGCTCTTCAGGAAATTATCCCTCAAGTACGGGTGTGGCCTTTCTGTTAATTCCCCAAAACCTCCAACTCAAGGAGGTAAGGATTTACCTGATGTTATTGAACATTTATATTAAGGAAAATTACAATGTGAGAAAAAAGCCTCAAAGAAAACATAACAGAGTCCAGCTCTGGTTTCTAGCGCAGCTCCTTGGCCATGTGCTAGCACAGGGAGCATACGGCTGTTCTGGGGATGAGGGTGAGGAGCAGAAGGTGGGCGATAGGGAGTCTCTGCTTTTTATCCATGGCGGTGCAACAAGCACCATGGATGTTATTGCCTTGAAACAGCAACAATCATTTCATTATCAAAAAAACATGTATATTGCATCATCTCTTATGGTCTCTGCTGGTCAGGAATTTGGGAAGGGCCCAGCTGGCTGGTCTGACTCAGGGCCTCCCAAGTGGGTCCAGGTGCAATAGTGAGGGGCAGGATGGAGCATCTGGGGTCTGGCCGGGCACCTCTCTCTACACAAAGGCTCAAGGACACTCAGTGTGGTCTTTCCTTGCAGACTCATTGGGCTTCCTCACAGCATGGTGGCCTCAGGGAAGTCAGACTGCTACCAACAGAGCCAGGCAGAAGCTGTATCACCCTTACTGACTAGTCTCAGAAGTCCCACAGCAGACTTCCCCAAGCCACCAGCCACCCAGGTTCATAGAGCCCATCTCCTGATGCACAAGTATCGAAATCACATTATCAGAAGAGCATGTGGAAGATGATGTTGTGGCCATCTTGGAAAATTCCATTGGCCATAGTGGGGACATGGCAGGCAGCCCCTTCTCAAGCAGTGGGGAGGATGGGGAGTCCCTGCATCCTCAGTATTTCTGCTTAATGTCCCCAGAGCAGTTTGACGAAGTGGGCACCAATGAATCAAAAGATTTCTGAAATTTCAGCCACCATCCTGGATGTCTCAGAACTGCCTCCAGCACCTCCAGGTGGTGCAATGCCAGCTCCAGGCTCACACGTCTTCAGAGCCCCCAGGCGCTAACTGTCCCTGCTTGCCCCGAACATTTAATCCTCTTGGCTATGATGCCAGCCCACGGTTTACACCACTTAATTTTTTGGAACACACTCATCATGTTACAGAGGGTTTTACTGAAGTTTTGTTTTGTAGAGCTTTTAATTTATACGGTGCTCTCTCATATGTTATCCCAATAATGTCATACAAAGATAAATAAAAAACAACCTGACATCTGTGCATTTATTTTCAATTAATGGATGTACAGATCTTTTATTGATACCTTTAATGAGGAGAATGAAGAAACATTAATAAAAAGTCAGGATTTTATTACATCAGAGATACTATCTACATAGGCTTTGTGAAATACTTTGTTAATTAATCAATTAATATCAGGTATCTATGGAAACGACTGTGCCTGAGCACTCAGACTAGGCCATCGCCTGTGCACTTATCAGTGCAAAATATAAATATGCAAGTAAACAGTGCACTGAGCTCTCCGCGGCATGCAACACAGACGAGGTGCAAGCAGCGGGCTCAGGGAGGGCAGAGGGCAGGGAAACACACCACCCAGAGATGGTGGAGAAACCGAGGTGAGCAGCTGTGTAAGTCTAAAGCCCAACACCTGCACACACCAGTAGCAGCAACGCTACAGGAGCCCGGCAAGTTTCACCCAACCCCGTACTTCCCGCAGTGGGTGGTCACGTGTTTGGATTGGCCGACAGGCAGTGGGCTGCACGCGTGCAGGGTGCCTACTGTCAGGACATTGTCAGAGGGTCTCCTGCTCTCCTGTCCTTCCTCCCCTTCTTGTCCATGGCAGCTGATTACAACATATTCTCTCTCTTGAGGCCTCAAGTCTTGAGGCACAGATGTGAGTCATCATTTGGTCGTCAAACTGCAACTTCAAATACACCTAACTGGAAAGCTCAGAGCGAAGCGAGAAAAAGAGGTGGGTGCATGCAAAGGTGGGGCGGGCAGATGGCCACTTTGGACCCTGTGCAAGCTCATGGCCCGGACTGAGTGGCCGAGGGAGCAGATGCTCAGGAAGAAGCAGAGCAGAGGGAGAGAATGTAGCCCCTGAGACATGGACAGTGTAACGACAACTCCCAGTGGCTTTCCAGTTCTATTTGGGCCCAATTCTGCAGCATTTTTGGTTCTTAGAGTACCAGTACCCAAGCCCCCACCCCCTCCCCTAAGTTCTTTTTCCGGCTCTTGCAACCCAATGATGCTGACGAGAACCAGTTGCTGCCGTAGCGTTTTCCCTCTGACTTTTCTGGGTGTTATTGTCCCCTCAACTTCACTGTGCTAGGATCAGCCAGTGGGGCAGCCAGGTAAGTGGTCTGGACACATGGGGCACGCATGGGGTGCCCAGAGCCTGATGTCCCTATGTCTTTGTCACCTAATGGCCCCTTCCCTGATTCCACAGGGGTGTGAGCCATGGTGAGGACGCTTCTCAGTTCAGGCGTTTCCTTCTGCCGCGCTGGGTACCCCACCGGCCCTCTGCTCTGGAGAGTCAGCTCTCGTTACAGGAAATGCTCTCATATCAGTTATCGACAGTTGCCTTTTCTATCTTTTTCCATCACACAGGTGAGTGATGCAGGTGGTCCTGAGGGGCAGCTGCGCCATCATAGCCCCCACGTCTCTGGTTTCTTCTGTCTTCTGTCTCCTGTCCTGCTTGCCCCACCAGGGTCTCTTCTGATCCAAAGATGACCTCTGCGCCCAGCCTCACACCCCCATGCCAGGGAAGTAGGAGGAAGCTACAAGGAGAAAATACAATGGAAAGGCCGGGAGACTCTCACAGAAGCTGCACTTACCCTGGGCTTCCAGGGAGGCTGGGGAAGGCAGTTCTGCCGCTGGGAGTATTGCTGCCCGTTAGGAAAGAAAAACATTCTCTGTTAATAAAGGTGAGTGGGGAGGTAGCTAGTGGTGTCTGCTCCAGTCTCTTCTTGCCCACCTTGGGGAAGCGGGTACCTCATTACTTTCCCAATAGACACCTCATAATAATGATCACTTATTTAATACCATAAACCAGAAAGTTTGTTAGATTCTCAATGTTCATTTTTTCCTTCAATCCTCGTGATAACCTGAAGGTAGATTATTACCATCCCCATTTCACAGGTATAGAAGTGGAGGCTGAGAAGGGTGTCTTGTCCAGCGCATCACACAGGAATGTAACAGAGGGAATGACCGGGAAGGAAAAAATGGCAAATGTATTTTCTGTCTCTTTGAAACTTCGGTGTCTTTTTGGGAACTGTGGCCTGGCCTGCATCCTGCCTTGGTCAGATGGTCGGGAGAGGCAGGGTGATGCCTGTTGGTCTTTGTGTTACAGGAGATAGCTCGGGCATCCCAGGCCCTTGCCCACCTCCAGGCGGGTGGAGGTCGCAGGCTTTGTCTTGGGCAGAGATGGGATGATTAGAATCATTACTGACGATAGCCTAGAACTGAAGGCCCTCCCCTTAAAAGCTCTATATTTCCGCTTATGTTTGGGAATTTGGATTTTAAGATAGGAAAGTCTACCATTTTCCTCCTTTGCTGGTAAAGCAATAAACTTCTCCTTCCTTCTCCTCAACCACTGGTGCTCGTGGCCTCATGGACAAGTGCTGAGCTTTTAGTAACAGTAATAGGTGACAAGGTTGAAGTTTTAATCCCGATCTCTGTGTCCCTAAAATCTGACTTTCCACTGTAACTCAGTATGCATCTTGATAACTGCCTCAGAGGAAGGGCTGGTGCTGTGAGTTTCCCCTGCAGCTCTTCTTCCAAATCCAGCACGTTTTGTGGTCTGGTTACGTTCCTCTGATCCTTCGTCTCTCGGGTTAACCCATCGATATTAACAACGTGGTTCCCAGTCTCAGACGGCCATCTGCTTTATTCTAGATGCCGCAAAGACTTTGACAGCAAAAGTCCTACAATCCCAAGTGCTGGAAAGCTCACCTCTCTCTTTCTTGGGGTCTAGTAAAGCCTGAATCTTAAGGATGTTGATCAATCAATTTCTTAGTTTCAAGCAAGCGAAATGGACTGAGTTCTTCCTTAGGTGATTTTTCTCAGTCTCCCAGGTAGCTCTCTTCACACAAGTGCTGGGATGCAGCCTTCCTGAGCCTCTGCTAAGTTCAAACCCTGGCATTTTCCAGCTCAGATGAAGGCATTTGCAGGGCTAGGCAGGGAGACAGAGTGTGAGGCTTCCAAGCCCTGCCTGGGCACGTCACCCTCTAGGAGCTTCAGTGTGTTCAGCTGTCTGGAAACTCCTATTTTTTTCTCTTTTCTTTCTTACTAAAGCTCTTACTAATTAGATGTTGGGCCTACATAACTAGTTCTCTCATTTGGTTCTTTTCTCTCTTATTCAGTGTACATGTAGTGTACCATCTTGTAGACCCGTCCTTTGGTATGCTATCTGGTAGGTTTCCACAATTTTATCTTTCAATGTATCTACTGATATGTTTATTTCAGCTGTCATAATTTTAATTCCCAGTAGCCCTTTCCAACCTCAAATTGTTTTTTATACCACCCTTTCTTGACTTCAGATGTGGGGTCTTCTGTTGTTTCTCTGAAGATATTAATGACAATTTTACTGAGGTTGGGTTTAGTTTTCTGTCTTGTCTCTATTTTCTCTGGTTTGTTTTGTCTGATTTCGTTCCTTCCTGCCTTCCTCCCTTCCTCCCTTCCTTCCTTCCTCCCCACCCCTTTCTTTCTCTCTTTCATATTGGAAAATGTCCTTAAATGTTTGGGAAATCCTTGTCTATTCCTGTTAAAGATAGAGTGAGCAAAGAACTGATTTTTTACAACTGTTGTTGTTAACAAAAAGGGACAGGTCATGCCACCTGGGGGTGGCACTGCAGACAGCATGGCAGGCTAGATCTGTGCTTGTTTGCAAGTAGGAACCCAGTGTCTTCTGTGGGGCCAGCCACTCCTCTTTCCCAAAGAGGAGTACACCGATAGCTAGCTAGCCAGGGACAAGCCTTACTCTTTCCTCGGGGAGCAGAGTGGTGGGAAGTGTTGAGTGGACACTACAGCAAAGGGCTGGGGGGGGCCGGGAGAGGGTCAGTGTCTGCTGGGCAGTGGGAAAGGGACCTCATGCTTCATCTAACACTTTGATCCACACCCTTCTTTTAAGCCTTCCAGAAGCCCTCGTGCATCAAGTTTCTGAAGCCTTCTGATGTCTTGTGGAGCATCTGGCTAACTTTAAAAAATTATTGTTATTTTAAATTGACATAAATAATTGTACACATTTATGGGGTACAGTGTGATATCTGGATACACGTATACGATATGTGTATACATATACACGTACCTGTAATGATCAGATCAGCGTAATTAGCATATCATTACCGCAAACATTTATCATTTTGTGTGTGTGTGTTGAAAATGTTCAAAATTTGCTCTTCTAGCTGTTTGAAAATATACAACAAATTATTGTTTGTTATGGTCACCCTTTGGTGCAATAGACCATTAGAATTTATTCCTCCCGTATAGCTGTACTTTTGCATCCATTAACCAACCTCTTCACTGGGCTCCGTCTGTCAGAGCTCTGCTCTGCAGCTGTGGCGTGTGACCTCATCTACCTTGCTAGTCAGTTACTACCTTTCCACTTGCTTTATTTATTTTTAATAGCTTTATTGAGATATAGTAGATATACAATATGCACATATTTAAAGGGTACACTTTGATAAATTTGGCATAGATATGCCCATAAAACCATCGCCACAATCAAGCTCTCTTGTTTGCTAGCTGTAACCTACTAAGTGACTAAATATCTTTTTTTGGCATCTGTAAAATGGAAAGAGTGATGGGAACCCCTATAGCACGGGGGTTCTGCAGAGTCCAAAGAGATAACAGATATAAAGTACTTAGCACAGCGCTAAGCACACAGGAGGTGCTCAATAAATATACATTCTATTAATAAATAAAGAATTAGAATTGAAAACAGAATAACCACATGACTTAGCAACCCCACTATGGGTATATACCCAGAGGAAATGAAGTGGGTCCAGGCAGGGGAAGACAGGCGAGCGCTGCACTCCTGACAGCAGACCCCTGAGTGCAGGGGCAGGGGCAGCCCAGGGAGCACACGGTGGCCTGTCTCTGCAGCTGTTCGTGCTGTTTTGTTAAGCCCAGAGCTATCAGTTGAGGATGACGTCATGTAGAGGAAAGAGCACTGAATTGGGAGCCGGTGATTCTGGATCCTAATCCGGGTTCTGTCCACAAGAAGCTGTGTGGCTTCCTCTCGGTCTTAGGGAATTCCTGCCAGGCCCTGCCACCCTCCCCAGATTCGTCTCCAGATTCCCCTTGAATTGAGTCCAGCCATACCAGGCCGTGCCAGCTCCTTGGGCAAAGCCCTCTTGCCTCCTTCAAGGTTCTCTTCCCTCTGCCTGCAGTGCTCCTGCTCTGGTCACTGATGAGTTAATGCCTATTCAGAGTTTTCTGATTCCCCATCCCCTTTCTAATTAGGTTTCCATGCTCTGCAACTTTTTTTCCTGCCTTCATACCTGTTTTCAGTCATCTATTAATTCATAACAAACCATGTCAAATGTAGAGGCTTAAAATAACAATTTATCATTTCCCATGATTCCTCACAGGTGAACTAGGTGGTTCTTCTGCTTTAGTTGGTGTTGGCTGGGGCACTGGGATGGTGGAAATTTCAAAATGACCCGAGTCACATGGCTGGTGGTGGGTTCTAGCTATAGCCAGGAGCTCAGCTGAGGCTGTTGACTGGGGGGGGGGTCTCAGTAATTTACCACGTGGTTCTCTCCATCTGGTTGCTTGGGCTTCCTGCTAACATTGCAGCTGTGTTCCAAGGAGAAAGGTCACATGAAGTGAAGGCAGAGGCTGCCACGCTCTTATGGCCCAGCCTTGCAATTGCCTAACATCACTTCTACCATATTCTGTTATTGGTTGAAAGAAGTCACAGGGGAAAGGAAGAAGATTCTATGTCTGATGGGGAAAAGATAAGTTTACGTTATGAAAGAAAATAGGATGTGGGAAGTATGTGACCATCTTCATAAAGTTGGTTCATTACAAAACCACGTATCATATGATAATCTGTTTTGATCTTTACGTTCTTCACTTGAGCTGCAAATATTTTGAGAGCAGGGACCATTTATATTTGCTCACCGCCGCCTCCCCAACCACTTGTACCATTTCTGATGTACTTGCAGGATAAAAGGAGGAATAAATGAGACCTTGTAAAATTTACTTCACCTTGAGAATCAGCTTACATTCTATAAAACAGCAGAGCTAGATCACATGATTATATATGAGGCTTCAAATCCTATTCATAAAACTCTATGAATTTTTCTCAGCTGGGATAGCTTAGCAATATGCTTATATATTCTTTAACAAATGGTCTAAGGTTGGGCAATTATCATCTAATTTTAGCCCAAGAGTTCTCTGGAAAAACCTACTGTTTTTCTGGCACATGGTACCTATTGAATAATTCCATTTTATAGCAGAGCCAAGAATAATAATCATTTGTCATAGCCAAAGGTTCTGCAAACCACACCATAAATGGCCATACCCTTTGGTCACCCCAAAGATAGGTCATTTTTAAATTGGCAGTCAAGACAAAAATGGTGATCATACAAAGAATGCAACTTCCTTTGAAACACCCTGAAGCATTCTAATGGAAATCTTTTTTATCTTCACTGTATCCTTGTAAAGTAGGAAAAGGATGAGTAATTGTTTGTGTCAAATGGCCATTTCCTCAGGTTCAGCGAATTGAATTGGACTATTGTGCATTTCTGTTATACAGTTTTTGTCTTACTGTGGCTTTTGTTGCTGTGATGAGCTACATGGATCCTTTATGAGTGCGCTTTCCATTGCCTCAAAAGTGCACATTTATTTGTTTCAACTAAGCCACTTAATACTTTCTAAGTGAAGAACAATATTGTTTTGAAAATATAATTTCAGCATGAAATATTTTCTGATTTTTAGAAGAATTGGAATGCTCTCCATAAATTTGTATTTTCTCCAAATGTTAAAATTTTGGGGCCTGTGCTACTTTTCACAGAAGCAGCTTCTTCAAAGAAGCTGTTTATTCAGGCAAGAAATGACTTTTGTGGTGCTGTATACAGCAGGAAGCAGGTGGTGATTGGGAACCTTGCCCCTGGAGGATGTGTCTCAATTAGTCGAATGTAGTTTCCACCGTATTCACACTGCAGCAGATCATAGAAAAGGGAGAGTTCTCATTTATTTTATCTTTCACTTATTATAATTTTAATGCTAAAATATGACTTTAAAAAGAACAAAATAAAAGGGAAAACAATGGTTCAATTCCATTTGTAAATATAGATGCAAAACCTAAAAACCATAAAATATTAGTCAATTAAATTCAGCAGTAAATTAGAAAATGAATCCTGCTTAACCAAGCAGGACTTATTTCAGAAATGTAAAAATGATTCAACATGTTTAGCAAACTCATTATATGAACTCATTGAAGAGCCATGTAATTATATCAACACACTTAAAAATAACATTTGAGTAATTTTTAGCTATTTATAACAAAATCTGTAAATAAAATAGAACTAGGAATAAACTACTGAAAGATAACAAAAGTAATTTATCAAAAATCTACTTATCGTGAAATATTAAACAACTGAAACGTGGAACATGCCTGCAATGCCCCAATCACCACTATTAAACAACATAGTTTTGGAGGGTCTAGCTAATGTAATAGAATAAGAAAAAGTAAATAAGTCATACCAAGGTTAAAATAGAAGGATCAAAATTATCTTTTTTGTGATAGGAATGCAGGCTTGGAATACACAGCAGACCAAATTAAAAAGAAAAACGACAATTAATTAAAAGATATTTTGCACACACAGCAAAACCAATAGCTTAAAAAATATCAATAAATAGAAACTAAATGAAAGCTGCCCATTTATAATAATAAAAGCTATCACATAAATGGAATTGAATTTAACAAGGCATGTTTAGAACATACAGGGAGACCATTATACAATTTTAAGGAGGATGAAACTATGGAGCTGTATGGTCTTCAGAATTGGCCGGATCTGGCTGCTCTGACCCCATTTCCCTGTGATTCTCTTGGCTGGGCCTCCCCTGGACCAGCCCCTCCCACAGGTGTGTTATGGTGCGAGAGCTAGTGCATGTGGGTTTTGAGAAAGATTTCTCCAGACAGAGACTGAGATAGAAAGAAGAAGTTTATTTACTTTTTCTTGGTCAGAAAAAGGGCCAACACAGAAGTGAAGGAGGCAGAGAACGTTGGCAAAGAGAACCAGGTATTCAGGCTTTTTATTTAGAGAGTGAAGAAGATTTATGGCTGTAACCAAATTAACAGGGCACTGCTTCATCCACTCTGTTCTTTCTTCTTGGTGGCAGCTGATAACAGAAACCGCAGCAGGACGTCAAAGTCCAAGAGTTGGCTTCCCTGTCTCTCCTTGGAGAAGGGATTATCGCAGATGTGTGTGACTCTGCCCTCGAGATATGGCTGAGGCCTGAAGCTCGCACCCTGCTGTTCACCCAAGAACTCTTTAGACTGTAAAAAAGCAGATTCTCAAAGCAATTTTGAAAGAGAAAGATTTACATCTCTTTTTAGTCTATTCAGTCTATTTTTAGTCTATTCTTTTAGCTCTTTTCAGAAGTTGTGCAAAACAGAACTCGCGCAGGGGATCTGTTAGTGAGAGAACTCATAGGATTGAGCTTTAACTGTTACTAGGAAAGTGCAGGATTAGATATTTTCTTGTTAACTTTTGCAAGGCCGCCCAGAGGGTGTGGCACCCCTGGGCTTCACACCTACTCAGGAATCTGCCTTAGGAGGAAGAAAGATGATAACTTTTAATGTTAACCCAACAGAGCAAGGGAGAACTTTCCCCAAATCCCACAGCACAACCCCTTCACATCCTTTCTGCAGAACTGGGTCAGGTGCCCCCTTCTGAACTCATCTCTTGGAAGAACAATGGACTGAGAGAAGTTAACATAATCCCTCAAATGGGATCAACTTCTTCTGAAGAATGTGACAGAAAGGTTTGTGTCCTGAACAAGTTTGGAACTGTATTAGGAAGGAAGAGGTGTGAATGGGTTTGGCTGGGTAAACCACAATCATTCACTTGGAAGAAAACAAAGATAGAACCCTACCTTGTTCCACACAAATAAATTCCAGAAGGTTTAAATAGCTAAGTGTAAAACAAACCCGCAAAAATAGTACAAGAGTGTTTAGAAGAACATTGCCTAGCCTTGGATTGAAAAAGGCCTTCTCAAGCAACAAACCAACCTTAAAGGGAATAAAGGCAAATGGTGACAGATTTCACCATGGAAGTTAACATTTCTGTTGTCAAAACCACAGGGGGGGTTTCAGCCTACGTCCAGTTGCTTGTAGTGCAAAGATCTAATTATTGAGACAACAAGGATTGCCAAGGAAGAAAGGAATTTTTTAATATGATAGATATCTTGTTGGAAGAACTGGAGAAGCTGCCTTAAATCCGTCACTCTAACTAATGGAGGTCATGGGCTGTTAAGGGAAGGCCGTGTGCCTCAGGGCAGGTCATGGTGTGACTCATAGGGGCCTGCGTGCATTGGGGGCAGGTTGTAGGGATGGCGAATCTTGGTGTCAGGGAGTGGGCCGAGGGCCCTTCAGAATCTCAGCTCCTTTGTCTTGCAGAAAAGCCACCATTTCTGGGAAACAACTCAAAAGGTCAAGTAGTTAAGAGAGAGGATTTTAAAAAACATATAGGGATCATTGAAATTTGTAGGATAAACCATTTGTGACATACGTGGACAAAGTTTGAATATCTCTCATATACAAAGAATTTCCATAGAAAAGGAAAAAACAAAGATTCAGTTGAAAAAATATCAAAGGATGTGAATAGGCAAGAGAAAATTCAAGTGAGGGAACATTAAACTCTCAGCCTCACTCATATCAGGACAATTAAAATTAAAACAACAAAACACTAAATTTACTATCAAATGTTAAAAATTTAGAAAAAACTGATACGATCCAAGATTAGAAAGGGAATAGAGAAATTGGAACTCTCTGATTTTACAGATGGGAGTGTGGATTGCCCCAACTATTAGGGGAAGTGATCTGACAGTCTCTGTCAACTCTACGATGTACGAATCCTACTTTTAGCAATGTGTTTTACAAAAATTAAAAAACAATACGTAGAAATATGTCCAAAGATATTCTTGTGCATTCATTATAATAGAAAAACATAGAAAGCCTTCTGAATAACCATCCATGGTGGAATTGCTGAAAAAACTGTGCTGCCTACATACCATGGACTAGCATGGTGATATTAAAGGCATGGCTTAGACTCCAGGCAAAGAGGCAGCAGTGTGTATCAGTGTGGAATATTCCAGAATCCCCTCAGCAAATCCAGACCAAGTAACTTAGATGATAATAATAATAAAACAGTATCCATGGCCAGCATCCATAACAAAACTAGGCGACAAGGTGTCTCCCAAGCCTCCAAATATAAGCGAGTGGGGTCAGATCGTGGACAGCAGCGAGGCGTGCGTGACGCAAGCACTGTGTGGGCCAGCACGAGGGAAGACAAGGCATCCTGAGGGCAGAACGACCCCAAGATTTAACATGCGATGAACTCTCAATACCAACCAGCCAGAACTCGCCTCTTAAATAGATGAGGAGAATTCTACCACTTTGCTCCAGAAATTCTCTCTCTCTCAATCATCACCAGTTTATTTTTTAAAAGAATTTTTTATTGATATCATAGTTGTACATATTTTGGGAGTATATGTGATATTTTGATACATGTATACAACGTGTAATGTTCAAGTCAAGGTAACTGGGGTATCCATTGCCTCAAACATTCATCTTTTCTTTATATGGGGAACATCTGAAATCTTCTCTTCTAGCTATGTTGACATATACAACAAATTATTGACTATAGTCACCTACTGTGATATTGAACACAGGAACTTACTCCTTCTAATTATATTTTTATACCCAATAACCCACTTCTTTTCATATTCCCTTCCCAGTAAAAAGAATTTTTATATCACTATTCATTAGAGAAGTTGGCCTGTAATTTTTCTTTTTTATAATGACCTTGTTTGGTTTTGGTATCAAGGTCATTCAGGCCTCATAAAATGAACTGCAGGGGGTTTTCTGTTCTCTGCTGGAGTTTGTATGAGATAACTAACTAAGGCGTTAGTTCTTCACCGGTGCAGCCATGTGGGTCTGGAGTTTTCTTTAAGGAAAGGTTTTAAATTATAGTGTTAATTTCTTTAACAGTTACAGGATTATCCATGTTTATTATTTCTTCTACAGTCCTAGCTTTGGCAGGTTGAATTTTTCCATGAATTTGTTTACTTTTCTCTTAAAATTTAAAATGGATTGTCCTGTATTGGAATTATCATCTCGTCACCACATCACTCTAGGGCTGTGATGATGGAACCCCTCCCTTTCCGGTTCTGATTCTTGTAACTTGTGTCTTCTTTTGCACTGACAAATCTTATCTAGAGTTCAAGCAGTGGTTCTTTAAAAGAATGAAGTTTTAGCTTTATTGAGTCTTTGTATTAGATATCTGTTTTCTATTATATTAATTTCTGGTCTTTTTATTTCCTTTCTCCAACTTTGTCTTTTTTTTAAAAAAAAGGTTTAATTTGGTGTTCTTATTCTGAGTTTTTTAGGTGGATGCTTAGACCATTGGTATTTAGTTATCTATGTTCTCTAATATAGTTGTTTACATCTTAAAATTCCTTGCTAAGCACCTAGCTATATCTCCCAAGTATTAGCATTTTTATTATCATTAAGTTCAAAATAATTTCTAATTTCCATTGTGATGTCTTTGTTGATTCCTGAGTTATTTAGAAGTTTATTCCTTACCTTCCATATGGGAATTTTCTAGTTATCATTTCATTATTATTTTCCAGAGTAATTGAGCAGTGATCACACAGCTCCACGGAATAAGGAGGAGCCGGCCCTTGCCTCTCAGAGTGAGGCCAACACAGCTGGTGGCCCTTGGAGGTGACGTGGTGGCAGTGTGGCTGCGGCCCTGGGGTAGCAGCCAGGAATCTCTACGAACAAGGGGGCTCAGGTCCTTGGCATCAGGAGAGGCTGAGTGAATGTGACAAGGGCCATAAATTGTGTTCCATAAAATATCTTTCATCAGTTTGGAAGATCATCATCCAGTATCTCCCAGTATTGCATGTGCTCCAGGCTGTGTGTCACCTCTGGACGGGAGACTATATTCTCTGTCTTTTACCCTTTCCTTCGTGTTTCCCGTCTGTTTATCTCTTTGTGCTTTATTTGGAATCTTTTCTTCTAATCTGTATTCCTGTTCACACATTTTCTCTTTAGCTGTATCTAATCTGCTGTTTAGCCCATTAATTAAGCTTTAATAGCAATAATTTTATTCTTCAGATTTAGAATGTCCATTGTTTTTCTTTAAAAATTTCCAGTTTTCTGTCAAAATTTTCAATCTTGTCTGTCATCTGCTTAAATATATCAAGATAGTTAATTTAAAGTCTGTGACTCAAACTGGGTTTTAGATGCTGTTGAGAAATTATTGTTAATTATTGTTGATTTTGTTGGGTATGATAATGGCATAATGGTAGGTCATTAAAATTATATATGCAAGTTTTTAGAGATGAGACGATTTTGTGTCTGGGACTTCTTCTAAAATGCTTTAAAAAAGTGTCTGTGTGTCTAATTTGGGGGGATTTATAATTTGTACATGAGGGTCATTACAGTATTCTTTCTTTGTTGTATGCCTAAAAATTTTGAAAATAAAAAAGTTTTTTAGAAGTCTGGTTCCAATAACTCCAAGTTGGGGTAGGAATTCCTTAGAGTTTGCTTCTATAGTCTTTCTTTCTTAAAAAAAATTATATTTTAGGTATTAAATGTAAATTTAATATTAAGTGTATATTTAAGGTGTATGACTTGATGATTTGATATTGCTTCTAGTTACTTTATTGCCTTTCTCGGTTTACGTTCCTGTGCTTTGCATCGAGGGTATGTGGCTATTTCTGATTGAAGGCCACACGCCGTCTGTGAAAAGTGGTAGATAGGACCACAGGCCTTGTCTGATGCTGCCGTCCTCCAGGCAGGATCCGTGCTTTCTCCTGGCTGGCAGCTGGGGCCTGAGCGGCTTGGATTCGCCATAACCCAGGTTCACCAGTGACACGAAGCTGGGATTCAGCCCCCACAAGGGATGCCTTGTAGGTCACGCTTACCCCTAAGGTGTGGCCCTTCCTGGTCCCAACCCAGAGAGGGTGGCGTACGGGCCTCCCCTGCCCCTTGGGAGCCCTGGACTCCAGACCTGCCCGCAGCACCCAAGGCTGCCCGGGCCCTCGGGCCCCTCTGGCTGCCTCTGGACTGTGGCCATGGGAAGCGGCAAACACCTCTGGGAAGACTGGCCTCAGACGCTGGGCTGTCCTTCCCTTGGCTGCCAGATCTTGTCCTGTGACTATCTATCAGTTCGTTTGCTTTCTGCTACCCTCAAGCAGATGGCCTTTTAATAAAAAAAAAAAAAAAATTTCTGTCTTTTCCAGTTGTTCTCGTGAGGAGGTTGGGCTGACTAGCCAGTCCCCTGTGGCTGCCTGGTGGGAGGCTTCTGGTTCCATCAGTGGACTGAGAGCTACTCTGGGGTTCTCATAGTGTGCTGACACCAACAAAGCTCTGCTGGCCCGTCCATCTGGCTCGAGTGTGTGTGTCTCTTTGCGCCAAGCCCATGTCCCTGACAAGCACAGGTCACGGATGGACTGCACTGGAAGACAGAGGATGTGACTGCCATGCTGGGGTCCCCTGAGCTCAGAGGAAATGTCTGTGGCAGGAGAGTGGCCTGAGAGCCCCAAACGCACCCCAGGAAACGGGCGAGGGGGACGGCTCCCACAGGTCGCTCCACCCGGCACCAAGCACTGTCTCTCAACAGCGGCCTTTTGGATGCTTTTGGAGGATGTGGCTTGAATTAGGGTGTTTCAACCCTTCTAGATGAGTAGAAGATGAGCAGAACTTTTGCTGGGATTCAGTTTAGTTCAACCAACATCAAGAGTGTAGTGGACCCCCCAAATGTAGTAGGTTATGATGTTAGATTAGAAATATGTTGAGATTTGTGGGTTAACACTTAACTAGACAAGAGAATCGAAGAAACCACGCGCTGACTTTAAAGTAGATTGCCTGTATTCTGCTTTCAGGACTGTCCTGAGTTAAAATTTAGCGCCGTTGCTTCATTTGGGAAGAAACTACTCATGTAGTTTGTACTGGTGGCTAAGGATGGAAAACAAAGTGATCAAGCCGAAACTGATTGTTTCTTATAACTGATTGTTTAAACTTTCCAGCTGCCTTGCCTATGGTTGAAGTTTTACTGTGCTTGCTTAACTGGGGAAAGAGTGGTCCTTAACCTAACTAATGCTCTCTGCTTCTGTAAGCCTGCTTGCTTAAAGATTAGAATCAGTCGCTTGTAACCGGAGTAGGTGGTCCGAGGCAGGTCCCGGACCCCACGGTTATGGAATGTATGATGTAATTTGTCCCACTTCCCGTCTTTGTCCCACTTCCCCATACCTCATGTCAGGTAGCCCATCTTAGAATAGTGTAAGACCCCCTTGCTTTTTCGGCTAACCACCATTCTCTGTACCTGAACTCTGACAGGGCAGGGGTGGTCACTGGCCAGCTAATAAAGACTCATAATTTGGCTCAATTCGGTCTTTAAGGGGTCATTTCTCGCACTCCGTACCATAACAAAGAGCAAGAGGGAGCCTGGGAGGGAGGGAAAGAAAAAGGAAAGAAAGAGGCAGGGCTGGGAACAGAGAGGTCAGTGGAGTGGGCTATTCCCTACCGCAAGGGTCCAGGCCAAGAGGCCTCCGGAGGCATCCAGAATGGTAGCCACGGCGACATATTGCCTGTGCCTGGAGCGGTTTGCTAGGTAGGACCACCTGGGTGGGAGGCTGAGCTTTTTGCCTAGGAGGCAAGCCTGTTTTTCCCTGGTGGTCTTCACTGGGAGAGAAGCTCCACCACAAACGACAGGAAGATCTGACAGAGTTAGCACAACCCTGTCCCGCCACCCTCGATGCCAGGTGAGTGAGGCGCGCCCTCTGCCATCCTGCCTTCATCTTCTGGGTCCTCCCCTGCCCCCATCCCCTGCACTGATGAGGCATCCAATGCGTTGAACTTGCAATGTGCCGGCCACCACTCACAATGCGTCGTGAGTTAACTTAGTTAATTCTCAAAACAATCCTTTATGTTAGGAACTCTCTTGTCCCCATTTTATAGATGAGGGAACACAGAGACAGATTAAGTAATCTGCCCAGGAAATGGTGGAGGCAGGAATTCAAACTATTGTTCCAGAGTCTGTGCTTTTTTGCTGAACTCACCTGGCCCTGAGCAAAAAGCCACTCCTGCTGGGTGTGTTCCTTCCTGGGGAAACGACCCCTGGCCAGCGGTGCTGCCCCAAGGTGCAGACAGAGCATGGCACCAGCATGGTCAGGCTCGTGCCTGGACTCGGGGCTTCCTTGGACACAGTTCCAGCCTGGTCTCCCTGCCTCACTGTGCTCTGCGTTGAGCCTCCAGGACTCCGGCTGCGGTGGACCACTCATCCCCATCTTAGGGACCTGCAGAGTTAGAAATCACAACGGTTATAGGACAGGACACCAGGACACTTAGCTGAATAGATCTGTGATTTGTCTCGGGACTCCAGTTCTGGGGGTTTACAGGAAAGGCCTCCGTGGGCCTATTTCCACCTGCCTTTTTCATTCCTCCCAGCAAGGAGGCAAAATCCCAAAAGGTGCCAACTCACGTGAATTCTAAATGTTGAATTTGTCATGAGCAATTAAACACAACAAAAACCACGGTTTTTTACAGATATCAGTCATCTATAAGTAGGAAAAGAAATCAAGCATGAAGTCTGTGCTAAACACAACACAGTTCTTTTATTTAACAAATTAAAAGGCAAAAACTAGCTTCACATTCCTGTCATCGTCGCTTGAGAGGTGGATTCCCTTGAGACCTGGGTAGAAATGCCACAGCCCTGACTCCAGAGACAACACGAGAGCCGCTGCCGTGACTGGCACCGGGCCCACAGGTCTCCGGGGCAGGGTCACCGTGTGTGTGAGGCTGATGGACAGCCTGCCTGAGCCTTAAAACTGAAAAGCACTCGAGTCAACACTCTGGAGTCTTGAGTGAGTAGACACTGCAAGGTCCGTGGGTGAAGAGGTGTTTGGATCCCTCTGAACTCGACCCTGAGAAACGGCCAAAAGGACCCTGCTCCTACCCCCCTGGAAGTGACCTGAAGCCATTAGCCAGGGTGGCTGTGCACAGAGGAGAGGGAAACACAGGCTCTCCGTGAATCCACCCCAGATCGGGCACTTACGTGGCAGGGAGAGGGTCGGAGGACACGTGGGATTGTGGCTTAACTGCATTTCACAGGAGGCCTAGTCGCTCTGGAAACTCATCCTATGGTTGTTTTTCTAGCCTCTGAATGTACAGCTGAGATAGAAACACTCAACAGCTGGCCAGACCACACATCAATTTCCTCACTGCTGGGGCCAGAGCCCCTGGAGCAGAAACGGTGGAAGTGACACTCCTGGCACTACCCCTCCCGGCAAAGCCAGCATCAGTGCCATGTGCCTGCATGAACCCTGAAGATGAGTGCCACCATCAGAGACTTGCAAGATGCAAAGGAAGTGCCTCCCATCTCTCCTCTGTGCAGAGGACAGAGGATTCCTGGAGAATGACAGCAAATGATCATGAACGTAACCATGCGTGGCCACAGCTATAGCTATTCTTCAAGAGACAGTGTTTTTACTGGAGCAAATCCATACAGCCCTGTCATGTGGTGTGCACCTTTCCATCCAGCCAATGCTTTTCTTTTGTTTTTTAATACAGATGGGGTCTCTCTATATTGCCCAGGCTGCTCTCAAGCAATCCTCTAGCCTTGGCCTCCCAGAGTGCTGGGACGACAAGCATGAGCCACCATGCCTGGCCTGGGTACTGCTTTTTCTGCATTCAAATAAATAGAAAGCAGCAGGAGCAACATGCTTTCATCAGGTAGGAACATGGCACTCCTTCATGGTCTTGGGGCCATTTATTAATAATTAGAGAACTAAAAACTACATTTTCCGGAGTCCTTTGCAGCTAGGATTCTGAAGGTAAATTAGGTTCCATTTAGAGTCACCAGGGTGAGGACTGGTGAACTGTAATCCATGGGCCAAATCTGTTTTTGTGAACAGGAGCACAGAATGCTCGCGTGTGTGTATACTATCCATGGCTGCTTTGATGCTGTCATGGCAGAGGGGAGCAGCGGTGACAGAGTCGATGGCCCACAAAGCAAAAGTCTTGACTCCCTAGCCCTCTGCAGCACACGTCTGCTGGCCGGGTGTGGAGCAGGGCTGGTGAGCAGGGCTGAGGCTGGCTCACCCTGCGGCTTCTGTCTTTCCTTGTGGGCTCAGAGAGTCATGGTCTCTTCCCCATTTCCCTGATGTTCACCCTGATTTCCTGAGTATCAGAGAAAGTCAGTTCCTGACATGTTGGGCATTGGCCCCAAAGCTCTAAACGTGGCCTGGCCTGGCCCCGGTGACGCTTCGGGAGCAGTGATTCCCCACCGGCCGATTCTTACTGTTCTGAGAGCCATTCCAAGAGCTGCAGCGTAAGACTTGTTTCTTCAACGATTATTTTAAGCACTTAATTTCAAGCATTAAACCTTTTTCCTATCAAGTACCTGGAATTATTTTGGTTTTCTAAACTGAGTCCTGATGACTACATGTGTCAGGTCTGTGTACCAGTTATTGGCATTTAAACAAATACACAGAGCTCTTCGTATACATCACCTATTTGTAATATACAATACAAATTTATATTCTATACGTAGAAATCACAGGTGAAGACTGTGCTGAAGATATCACTATTTTTTTACTTGCTGAGGATATTGCAATATTTTTAAATTTAATAAATTAAAAGATAAAGACTAACTTCATCTCACGATTGTAACAGGTTAGATGGAAACTCTCCCTGAGCGTGCTTTGATTCAGAAAGTCACTGGGCCTCAGCTTTCCCTGACTCTGAAGCTCGGCCCGCAGCCCGGCTGCTCCTGCCTTGATCGGAAGTCCTGACTCCACAGGCACAGAAAGGTTGCTGAAGGGAGACCGTCCTGCTGGGCGTGAGCTCCGTCCTGCCCCTGAGGCCTCTTGCGCAAGAGTGGAGGTGGGTGAACAGGAAGGGTGTTTTGCGATGCGACTCAGCTTCCTCGCTAGGTCATCGGTGACAGTGGGCTTGGTCTGCCAATTCGCTATCTCTGATCTGGGAGAAACACTGCTCCAACACGAAAAGCGCTGAGGGTGACAAGCTGGAAGTCAATTATGACGAGATGACGTCAGGGCTTCAGCGCCAGGTGCTTTCAGTGGTGCACTTGATTAGGATGATCCGGCTTGGTTTTCTGAGTTTACCCTGGGGCGCGCTGGGTTGGGCTGCGCACCAGAACCCGGGCACACAGCCCGCACAGCCCGCAGGAGCTGCTCTCCTCCCCACGCTAGCTCAGGTCCCCGGCGCTGCCCGGCCCGAATCCTCCATGCCTCTCCCTTCACTAGGAAATGGCAGAGGGCCCTCTGAAGATTTGGAAACAGGTCGCTCGATTATTTTGCAGAAATATGTGGGTTAAAACTCAAGAGTCTAGGTTTCTTTGAGTTCCTCTCCTTTCCCTTTGATTCTGCACTCCTGTCTGAGAGCTCCGACCTTCACAGCTTCAGAGGGCAAATGAGCACATTCCTCAGAGGTCGCCACTAGAGCAAGAAAAAAGACGAATTCTGGGAAATAGAGATGGCGGGTTGACCCCCATTCTTTTGGCTTAGAATCCGTATTTAATGTAATACTTAATATAAAACATGTTAATATCATATCGAGAACTTATTCTTTGGAAAACATAATGATACAAGTACATGATGTGTTAACTTGGAAAAAAAATCTATGTTCAGCATATTCCAGAGGAGAGATTTCCACTCTTAGCCGAATGGGACACATTTGGGCCACTGACCGGACGTGGTTTTCTAGAAAGAGGAGAAAACGAGAGTCAGACTCCCAAACGCTGTCGCGGTGGTAGGCGACTTACACACAACAGTGCAAAGCGGCGGTGGTCCCCCCGAGATTTGTTTGACATCACATACGATTACAGCTATGCAGTGAAAACCTCGCCCAGAGAAACAGAAAAGGGGACCTGGGAACTTACAAATGAAGCAGGAAGCCGCAGACGGGCGGCAGGCAAAGCCGCGCCTTAGGAAGACCACTCTGGCCAGGGCTGCTCATTAACCATCGGCTCGTTTCGCTGGGCTCTGTGACGGCTTTCTGGCTGTTTTAATGCCACATTTTCATAAGACACTTTCAAACAAAGGGCCAGGAGGACAGTGGGAGCAGAATAAAAGTTAAATGTCACCTCTGTGTGGTGCCCCGTAGGTGAAATGCCACATCTTGTCCTCATTCCGGAAGAGTCCATTACCCTGCTGATTTCCCGGAGCTGCTGTGCGGCCCCCACGCTCCCAGGTGACAGTCACGCACACTCGCGATGGCAAAGAGGCGCCGAGCTACTTGGAGGATGGAGTTTTTGGTTTGTTCAAAGGCCCCGCAGATGCGGGTGTCCGTGTCTGGCACGCTCGGGCACCGACGGCGGCCGCGTGGTGCGGCACTGCCGCGTTCTGGCGCTGCTCGTCCGGACCCGCAGGCAGGTGCAGGCCCGCTACCCCTGTTCCAGACACAGCTAGGAACCGGTTCACCGCTCACAAACATTTATTAAATGCCTACTGTGTGCTGAGCAAGCTCCAAAGGCTAACATTTCTCACTGGCTTTTGGTAGAAGGGCCATTGTGCCCCAGGGTACGCAGCCCCACACCGATGCCACCTGGCACTGCGTGCTGAAGCGCGCTCCACTCTTGGTGGTTAGAAAACCTACGTTTTCTATGACACTGCAGGTGCTGAGCTTGGGTGACCAGGCGGTGGCACGGGCTGAGGTGTTCAGTGTTGTTACGCCCATTTTCTAGAAGGAGGAGTTGTGGAGGCGACTGGCCTGCTGCTCCCGGCCAGCCAGTCCACCGGGGAGGGAAGCTGTTCGCACTAGGAGCGATCGACTCAACAATCGAACATGTTTCTTCTGTTTCATTGTATTTGGTTTCGCTCTGTGCACACACAAGCATGCACACGCGCACGATCTCTTCCCCCAGGCCTCTGAGCCCGGGGCAGGAGTTACTGACTAGACGAACTGGATTTCTTCACGCTCTTTCCAACAGATATGAGGACACAAGGGATGATTTTTGAAACACACCAGAACTAAATTGCCAAACGAAGATTCAGTTCTGCACAACACCCCTGTGCGGGGCAATACACATGATGCCATCTTTAAGGAATTCCCAAACTCTTTTCTTTCAAGATAAGCACTGAATGTTCGTCACAGTCTCCGGGAGACTCCGATCCTCTGTGACATTCCAGGAGTATCCAGCTTTGCTCTGGCTTTAGCTCTGTGCGTCCCCTTACGGAACTTTTGCTTTGTTTTCCTGCTTGCTTAATTCACATATATCTTTTTTCCTCTTTCTGGCCATTGCTTGATCCAAAGCCCTTGCTTAGGGGCTGGGGCAAACTGTATTTTGCAAAGATGGTCACACTGGTATATATTCCATCCCACAAACTCTTCCTACATGTGATGCTGACCTCCTCCACGGAGAGCTGAGGCAGTCTCACCCTGACACTCAGAGCCCCTGTCGCTGCCCAGACCAGAGAACGCAGGGGCAGTGATGCTGTGGGACCTTCAGGCCAGACCACAAAAGGTGACATGGTCTGCCTGGCTGTCTCGGGTGCTTTTCCTGGGATCCCAGCCCCCCTGTTGTGAGGAAGCCCAGGCCACGAGGAGAGGCCACATGTAGTGTTCCAGCCAAAAGCCAGCATGGACTGTCACACCTACGCGGGAACAGCCTTCAGATGGTCCCCCAGTGGAAGGCCTAGACACCATGGGGCAGAGACAAGCCCTCCTGCGGCACCCAGTCCGAATTCCTGACCCACAGGAACTGTGAGAGCTGTTGAAGGATGATTCTTTAATGTTGCTAAATTTGCGAGGAATTTGTTAGGCAGCAAAAGATAACTATTCATAACAGAGGGACCTCTTACATCCCTGCCCAGGGAACTGGCTGCCGTGTGTGGTAAGCCTCAGAAATCATCGTGCTTAGGTTCCACAGCCCTATTTCCAGTTTTCTCCTTTAAAAACATATCTTTTGATGCCCCCTTTACTATCCTGTGATGAAATTCATAGCTAATACAACAGATGTAGATATGTGAGATCCATATATATGAAGTCCTATTCATGTATGTATGTATTATTTATATACCTAACCATAATATGGAGAAGTAAAAGGAAAATAATTCTTAATAAAATGACATGAAATCAATATATGGTTGTTTCTTCTACGATGCAGGGAATGTTTTCTTAAAAATCACTATGTTATGGAATTTTGTGTAATAAAAATAACCGAGCTTATAGGGAAGTAAGGTTAGCAATGGAAAACCGAGGCCCTACACAGTAAGTCCTCACTTCCTGCCATCCGTGGCTCTGGGAACTATGACTCTAATCCACACAGCATGTGACGAGACCAGCGCAACCAGGGGCTAGTTGATGTCAAGTTCCTGTGGCGTATTTCTGGTCACAAAAACATCACCAAACTTCTAAATAAAGACCAAAATACTTCCAGTGTTAAACATTGAAATAAACGTGAGCTGCACGTACATTTAAGGAAGATTAATAAACACAAGTAAGAACATTGTTTCTGCAGCGATTCCAGTTCCGGGTGGCGGGTGGCCGGAGTCTGTCCCGGCACCGCAGGGTGTCAGGGTGCCAGGGCGGCCGGGCGGCTCTCACACGCTCACACGTGCTCAGAAGGGGCCCTGCAGACAAGCGGGGTCGCCTCAGGGCAAGCTCTGGGCTCAGGCAGGAGACCCGAGTGTCAGAGGAAGCCCAGCGGACCTGGGAGAACGTGCGAACTCCACACGGACGGCGGCCCAGGCTCGGAGTGACTTTTTTTCTCTTGAGCATTAGAACAAAATGATGTTGAATGAAAGGACATTATACTTGCTGTATAATTTTGTAAATAATTTATTACAAAATAAATAAATTCTATTAAAATTCTGCTGCGGTTTGAAACATCTCAAATTTTTAGTAAATAAGAAAGTACACATAAATATGCCATCTGCCTTGACAAGCACATGATGTCGGGGGTGGGGGTGGTTTTGGGACGCGGCGGCTGGAAGGCCTGTCATCAACAGGACGTACCTCCAAACCGGAATGGGCGCCGGCCTGCTTCCGGCGCGCTCCCTGGCTCTCAGGGGGGCGCCTCCTGCGCTCGGCGTTAGAGCTGTCCTCTTCAACCCGCCAGGTGGTTTTGGTGGCACTTAAGACAGCCGACAACTGCGCTATTCCATTCCATTCCATCTCACTGCTGTCGCCAAAGCCACTCCACTGACGCTGTGTAACGTGGTTTCCATAGGTGGGATCCTCTCGCAATACCACATGATCACTACGTCTTTCCAAATGTTTTATTTAAAAAATTTAAAAAAATTTTTTCACAGTGCATCAGAGCATTTACTTTGAGACTGAGCAACCTCAGAGTCTCGAGAGGCAGCAGCGCTGTGCTCGGCCGCACCAAACATGACATCACGTCAAGCTGCTTCTCCACATCCAAGGCTTTCCTTTGATACCTGTACTTGGATTCTTGCTACCAAAATGCTTGCTCGTGCTTGGACTTCTGCCGTGGATACTTCTGTCGGGAGCTCCCAGCACCCGAGAGGCCAGTGCCAAGACTTGCGGGGCTCCCCCACGGGCAGGCTGGGCATGAGGGTGAGCTCCTCAGCAGCCGGTGGCATTTCTCACATACACCACAAAGCTAACCTCCCTCATGGAAAATATCTTGGCTATTTTGTTTGCTTGTTTCTTCTCGTTCCTTTGGTGATTTTATTCTCCAGTTTATCTGTTCTGCATTGTGGTAAATGCTGTAAATGCTTTGCCATGCCCCCTGTTGAGAGATGGAATCGCTTTCCCTCCCTCTTGAATTTTGGCTGGGGCTGTGGTTTGCCTTGAGCCATAGAATGCAGTGGAAGTGACGTGCTGTAACTTCCAAGGCCGCACTAGTCCACACTGGGAATGCTGTCTCTTTGAACCATCCCATAATACTTGGAGAAGCCTAAGCACTGTGGAGCGGTCATGAGAAGGGGAACTGAGGCACTCTGGTCCCCAGCAAAGTGAAGCTGCCAGCCGATGCCGTCGGCACCTGCGGTGTGCTCCCCCTTAGACGCTCCGCCCAGCTGACTGCAGGCTGCGCTATGCAGGTCAGAAAAAC
Organism: Propithecus coquereli; assembly: GCF_000956105.1. Classification (NCBI taxonomy): domain Eukaryota; kingdom Metazoa; phylum Chordata; class Mammalia; order Primates; family Indriidae; genus Propithecus; species Propithecus coquereli. The sequence goes on along the minus strand of NW_012149986.1, from coordinate 2,773,403 downwards.
CACCCTGCTGATCCCTGTCGACTTATAAAATCATAATGGGCAATAAAAAGTTTTTTGTTTTGAGCTACTATTTTTTAGGGTGGTTTGTTACATATTAATAGAAATAGATAACTGAAGCAGCGTGTGAACAAATTCATCACAACATGTACATGACTAAGAGACAAGGACATAACTAGATAATTTTACCCACTTAAATAAGTTTGGATTTGAGAGAAGGAAGCCAATATTCAACTGAAAATTTTTGTCTCTATATTTGACATTTTGACATAAACACGCACACACAGAGAATTGTTTTGAATGCTCCAGCCACGAATGCAGACTGGTGATACAGGTGTTGTTTTGTGACTCAAGTGCCACAGTTGTTTTGTCATTAGGAATGTGATTTTCTAAAATGATGAACTACTCTTGGGAAAGTTCTGACCAATCTCCTCTTGTTAATAATTTACACAGTAGATATATTCTTAGAAATCTCAAATATTTTAAACCCATGTAAAAATATCCCTTGTATTTATACTTAAAGGGTAAGATTATTGACTCAGATAATTAAAAACAGGTTGCTCCATCTATGCAAAAATCCAAGTGGACATTCAAAACTCATGCGAGATGAGGGGCAACTTGTCATTCTGTGGGATTTCTAGTACCCCCATTTTCTTCCTACCGAATGCCAGAAGCACCCCCCAGTTGCTGGTAACACCAACCAAACCCAGAGCCACACTCTGCGGTGGCTGAATCAGAACGCTGATTGAGTTCCAACCTCACATTTTCTCTGTTGTTAAATTTAGAGTGCTGATTGGGCTAAAATGGGATTCGGATCATTGGAATAGGGACATATGAACAGATGCAGTGAAGCTGGGGACTTTGAACCTCTGCGTTCCACCACGTCTTCATTGACAGTTGTGTGGGAAAGAGTTAACATAGCAAGGCCTGGGCCTGCTCTCCTTAGAAAGGTTGAGCCTTGATAGACTTCCGGAAACTTGGGTTTTGGGAGGGTTCTCCCCATTCCCTAAACGATAAAGGTGGCTGACACTGCTTGACCTCTTGTGCAAACAGTCTGGTTTATGCTGAGAAGCATTTTCCTTGGGACTCTGGAATTTTGGTATGTGATAGGCAGAGTGTGATCGGCTCTCAATAAAAACCCTGGTCACTGAGCCTCTGCTTCCCTGGTAGATGACATCTTACACGTGTTGTCACAGGTTGATGCTGGAGGAATTAGGTGCATCCTATGTGACTCCCCTGGGAGAGGACTCTTGGGAGCTTGTGCCTAGTATTCTCCAGACTTTCTTACCTGCTCCTTTTTCCTTTGCTGATCTTGCTCGTTTCCTTTGGAGGTAACAAACCACAGGAGTGAGAGCAACTACGTGCTGAGTCCTGAGAGCCCCCTAGCTAATCACTGAAATGGGGGATGGTTTTAGGGACCCCCAATACCACAGCAGAAGCAGCCCATCCCCCCTGCTTGAGGTTAGCCTGCTTGTGCTGTCCTCTCCCGGACAGTGGCCCTTGGGCACTGCCGCTCCCCCGGAACCTGGAGACCTGCAGCGGGACCAAGTCCTGGCAGGCCCTGCAAGGCTGGGTAGCAGGTGTGGCCCACAAAGAGGCTTGCTCTACGAGTGACGTTTCTAGTTTCTACTGAGGGAAACTTGAGGAATATGTGTGGGATTGGAGCTCAAGGGTATGGCATCAAGGCGGAAGCGATGTAATGTTGGGTCAGCCTGAATTTATCCACACAGGCTCACTGAGAAAAGAGTCGAGGTTCAGGTTTTAACGTGGTGAGTTAGAAAGGACTCTGCCGGCTTCACTGGTTGACTAAGACATGGATGTCAAAGACTCTGCCAGTAAGGTCTCAGAAGAAAGTGAACAGCATTAGAGAAAAAGTTGGAATCGCCTTAGAGAAAGCCTAGTTACTTTAAACAGATTGTTAGTAGAAATCTGAACCTTGTGGTACTATTGGTGAGGGCAAAGCCGGAAGCGAGGAATGTGTTATTGGAAACTCGAGGAAGGGAGGACTGGCTACCTAGTTACAGAGAGCTTAGAGAAACTGTGTTCTGTACGTAAGTAGAAAGCAGAACTCGTACACAATAAACCTGGAGTTATAACTAAGGAAACTTCCCGGCAAGATGCTAAGGTGCGGCTCAGTTTCTTCCTGGGGCTTACAGTAAACAGAGATGGATTGGAGGAAGAATCGCCGAAGGGACGAGGACTCGACTTTGAAAGTGCGTGGCCTCTCCAGATGGTGAAAAATCCCAGATGTCGGAAATGGATGCGGAAAGCGTGGCGTGGAGAAAGGGCCGAGGGTGTGACCGCACAGCTCTTCCCCGAGACCCTGGAAGCCCCAAAGTCTGGGGCACTCGGTCACATGGCGACTGCCCCAGAGAGCAACAGTGTTTCTCAGAGATCTCTGGGAAGCCTAAGGACACCATCCCTCAGCACCCTCAGCAGAAGCCAGAGACAGAGAGGGATTATTAGGCAAAGATTTGTGTGTAGCTTTTTTTCTAATGGAAAAATACTCAAGGCCCACAAGCTTTTTGAAAAAAATTATATTAGCAGAAATACTGCCAACTCAGGCTAGGTGGAATATAGAAAGCTCAAAACGGCACACCATCCTGCAGCTGCAAACACACTTCACCTTTTGTGAAAAAGGAGCACGGCTCAGAGCACTGAACCAAGAGTCCCGGGGGCGGGGATGAGAGCCCAGAGCCGCCGGGGGACACAGGGGACACCGGTTACCGAGCCTCGGAAGCTGGTGGTTCTGCCCAGCGATTGGGACGGACACCCCCTTTTACTTTCCCTTCCCCGCTTTTCTACTGGACGTCTATAGCTGTTGACCTCCGCCGCCGTGTGCTGTGGGTACTGGGGGAGGCACCACGCTGGCTCCGCTTCACGTTGGCAGGAGGACGGGCTGTGCCCAGGAGCTGCGCGGGGACCGCGCTCCACAGCCTTGCCTGCTTCTGATTTGGATGACTAGGTGATCAGTCTTGGACTTTCGATGAGATCTTGGACTGTAACTGGTGTGATGATGGGGCGAGGTCATTGGAAACCTTGGGAGCGGGTGAACGTGTTTTTCAGGAGAGAGGAATGTGAATTGTGGGGCCAGAGTTTGTGTGGTGGTGGACAGACTCACACGGCGGCCCGCACGACCTCCGCTCCAGTGTTGCTCCCAGGATGAGGCTAAATGGTTCTGCAAAGAGCAAAGGAACTTTGCCTGTGTGACTGAGACTGCTGAGCAGTTGATGTTAAGACAGACACATAGTCTGGGTGGGCCTAACTTGACCATATGACCCCTTAAAAGTAGAGTTTTATCTGACTGGGGCAGAAGAGGAAGTCAGAGGGATTCCAGGTATGAAGAGTATTTGATGCCCCGTTGCTGGCTTTGAAGATGGAGAGGGTTATGGGGCAGGGAGTGCAAAGGGCTCACAGAGGCTGAGAGTGGCCCCTGGCTGACAGCCAGGAAATAAGGACGTCAGTCATGCAACAGCAAGGAACTGAATTCTGCCATCAACTGAATAAGCGTGGAAGCAGACTCTTCCTCAGACTCCAGCTCAGCCTTGCAAGACCCTAAGTAGAAATCCCAACTGAGCCCACCTGGGCTTCTGACCTACAGAACTACGAGATAATAATGGATGCGTTGTTTGATGCCGTTATGGTAATTTATTATACAACAATAGAAAACCAATATACTCCATAATTGCAATGAACACTTCTAACTACCATAAACAAATATGTATTGAACACTTAATATATTTAAGGCACTATGAAAGGGATATAAAGAGATAGCAATTGCAAAAATAATTAGCGGATATTTATGGAACGTTTTTACAACTTGCCAAGTATTCTCATAACTGTGAATTATCTCATTTAATACTCCCAATCTGTGAAAAAAATAGTATTTTTATTACTACTGGAAAGATTAGAAAAATGAGGCTTAGAGATGGTATATAAGTTGTCCAAAATTTATCCATACATAAAACAAGACAAATATTAAGCATAACCACCAACATTTCCATATTTTCTGGGGCAGTGCTGTTTAAAATATTCAGCTCTTTTGCCTCCTGATTGCATTTAAAATAGTCCAACCATGTGCCTGGGTCTTTGGTTCAGAAACCGTGGTCATCCTAATTGTAAAATAAAAACATATGTATTGTGGGAGCCTTGATTCTCACGGCAACGTCTGTGCCCAGTGCAATGGGTCAAATATTGAGTGTTTCCTTAATAACCATCACGGGCTTGCTGTCTGCAAGACATGGAGCCTAACAGATCACCAGGTAGCACCCTTCACAGAAGGCTGGGATTGGGCAAACTCTGGGGTGCACAGTGGAACCTGTTTCAGTCATCTATTGCTGAGTAGCAAGCAACCTCAACACGTAATGGCTTAAAATTCATGATTTTGTAGGTCTGGAATCTGGAAAGGACTTGTCTGGGATGGCTCCTCTCTGCTCCACCTGGCTGGGCTGGAGGGTCCACTTCCCAGTCAGCTCCTTTGTTCCCACGTCTGGTGACATGATGCTGCTCCTTGCTGCTCCCTTTCCAAGTGACATCCTCATCCTTCAGGGCCTCTCTGTGGAGCCTGAGCTACTCACAGCATGGTGGTCTCAGGACAGCCATACTTATTCCATGGCATGTGGCTTCCAAGAAGCAGGAAGCACGAGTTGCCAGGCCTGTTGAGGACGCACCCGTACGTGGAAGAGCGTTCCCGGTACTGTGTGCTACTGGACGAAGTGGCCAGAGGGTCTCACCGTCACAGTGCAGGAGATCTGCGGACTGGGAGCATATCGTTGGGGTCCTCTTTGGAAAATAAAGTCCCTTGAGAAAAATTCTTTCTTGAGTAGCAAGGATATGCCTGGGTTCTGAGAGTTAGAAAATATCTGAAATAAACGGAAGGGCAACAGCTCAGACACACGACGCCGATGGCGAAGCATTCCTCTCCAGGTTCCACATTACGCACACACACAGGGCACCATGTCATTATGGAGAGGGTGGACCTGTCATCCACTGGGCTTTGTACGTTCTTAACTGCAGCTGCCAATCAAGTCATCCCCTGCCAACCACCCTTTTATCTCACCTTCCATTAGTTCTGCAGAATTGCTGGAAATGTTCCCAAACAGCCGTGGTGCTGTGTTTCTGCAGGCGGAGGTGAAAAGACAGGTGATAACAATCGACCCTTCCCTTTACTATGTACTCATCACTGTCATGCCGCCATTATTCAATGTCACCTACACCAAGTCCACACACTGTAAGGGAGAAGAGTCTGTGAAATCCCTCCACCCCCATCACGAGTGACTATTGTGCGTGCCCTGTCTGGTGTCACCATGCTTTTGCATATAAGGACTGCTAACTAGATAAAATGACCTGTTCAACCAAAGATATACTCATTTGTTCTGAGAAAACTATGATGTCTTCATGTGTGCCAACGTGTGCATCAGATATCAGCAGATGTGTGATGCGTTATTTCATCTGGCTTTAACTCAATCCAGATACTCTACATTTGTTTCCTGCCAGGAAATGCGGACTAATATTGTTTTCTATGGGGAGCTTTAGAGGAAGTTTCCATATTAAATGTCATTGTTGTTCATATTAATTATTAACATATTAACACATAACATATTGTAATAACATAATAATATATTAATATTATATATTATTTTAAAATACCCATTTGAAATTATTTTAAAATGTGAACTAAGTTGGTAGTTATACGAAGCTATGATTATTTATGCTTTTCACATTAGCAGGAGTTTTTATAGCCAAATTTTCAAGCCTCCTGAGTATACAAACTAGATCATCTTGTATGATGCTCTGTGATCATGTCTTGTCTGATGGCCAAAGGAAGGAACAGGATGGGACTGGGAGAAAATACTCTGTTGAAATAGGAAGACAGGGATCTTACGGGGAAGTCTCAGACCTCAGTACTACTGCACAACAGACTCCCAAACTTAGTGGCTTAAAACACCAACAATCATTTATTTTGATCACGATTCTGCTTCCTGGGGAACCAACATCCCGCCTGTGACCCTCACGCTCCAGAATAACGTGTTACAGTCAGGCTTTTCATAGCCAAGCAGAGATGTTCTGAGGTGTTCAGTGAACGCAGAGCAGTGGGCCGGAAGCATTAACAGAGACCGTGCAAGCAGTTATCACAGACCTTGGATGTCCACTCTCACATTTAGCTTAAAATCATTAATTCATTTTCCTTATAAGCTCACCTATATTTTTGAGGCTGTGGCTTCCGGTTTTAGATCTGATAAAGTGATCCCCATATTTGTATTTGGGTTCTCGAATGGACCGAGTGGAGATGCCCACCCCCACCCTAAACAGCACTGTGGTGACTATGACGTAATGTGTGTGAAGCCAGTGGGCCATTGGAGATGCCTGGAGACACATGTGTGTGGGGTGCAGTGCGTGTTGTCAACTGAAGAAATGATGAGGTTCATAAATTCGGAAAGAAGAGCTTTATTTCTCATAAAAGGTTGCAGCCTGTGGGTGGCAATTCCTACAGGCTGGGAAGCAGAGCCCCAACCAGAAGCCAGGAACATGTGCATCCAGGGACCGACAATGGGAACAGGAATTTATGCAGAGCCTGGTGGCCAAATAGACACCTTTAACAAGCTGTGGGAGGAGTCGTGAGTGTGTAAGAAAGCAGAAACGTGCGCACGCACAGGCGCGCTTTAGGCCCTTTGCAGGGTCCATGTTCAGAAAACGGCTGCCCTCTGGCGTCAAGGGTGAAGCAAGGACACGAAAACCCGCTCTGTGCGTGTTCCAGACGCTGGTTAAAGCCACTGCATGGTTGGTGGTCTCTTGTCAGGAAAGAATGCTGGTTAGTTACAGTCCTGAAACCACGAATGCGGAGGAGTAGATCACAAGACTGGTTTCTGTTTAGCCCTTAAAGAAAAAGCCACATTGGCAGGGAGGACTTATGACAAGGTGTGTCTGACCTCCCATCCCCGCACGGCTGCGAACTCGGCTTTGACCTTCTCTGGGCTCCCCTCGCTGAAGAGAGGATCTGTTCAGTGGGGGGCTTAGGATTTTATTTTAGTTCACAGTGTGGGGTGCGCGTGTGTGTATGTGGTGTGTGCCTGCGTGTGTGCATGTGTGATTGCTTGGTGTGGGTGTGTGGTGTGTGTGGTGTGTGGTGTGCATAGTGCAGGTATGTGGGGTGTCAGTGTGTTGTGTGTATTGTGAGTGTGCATGTACCGTGTGTGTGGTGTAGGTATGTGGTGTGGTATGTGTGTGGTGTGTGAGGTGTGTGTGGTGTCTGTGTGTGTATGGTGTGTGGTGTGGTGTGTGGTGTCTGTGTGTGGTGTGTGTGTGGTGTCTGTGTGTGGTGTGTATTGTGAGTGTGCATGTACATTGTGGTGTAGGTATGTGGTGTGGTGTGTGTGTGGTGTGTGTGTGTGTGGTGTGGTGTGTGGTGTGTGGTGTGGTGTGTGCGGTGTATGTGGTGTCTGTGTGTGTGTGTGTGGTATGTGTGGTGTCTGTGTGTGTGTGGGGTGTGGTGTGTGTGGTGTCTGTGTGTGTGTGTGGTGTGTGTGGTGTGTGGTGTGGTGTGTGCAGTGTATGTGGTGTCTATGTGTGTGTGGTGTGGCGTGTGTGTGGTGTGGTGTGTGTGGTGTGGTGTGTGGTGTGGTGTGTGCGGTGTATGTGGTGTCTGTGTGTGTGTGTGGTGTGTGTGGTGTCTGTGTGTGGGGGGGTGTGGTATGTGTGGTGTCTGTGTGTGTGTGTGGTGGTGTGTGTGGTGTCTGTGTGTGTGTGGTGTGTGTGTGGTGTGTGTGCGGTGTATGTGGTGTGTGGTGTGTGTGGTATGTGGTGTGGTGTGTGCGGTGTATGTGGTGTGTGTGTGTGTGTGTGGTGTGTGTGGTGTCTGTGTGTGGGGGGGTGTGGTGTGTGTGGTGTGGTGTGTGTGGTGTCTGTGTGTGTGTGGTGTGTGTGTGTGCGGTGTATGCGGTGTCTGTGTGTGTGTGCGGTGTATGTGGTGTCTGTGTGTGTGTGTGGTGTGTGTGGTATCTGTGTGTGTGCGGTGTGTGTGGTGTGTGTGTGTGCGGTGTATGTGGTATCTGTGTGTGTGTGTGTGTGTGTGTGGTGTGTGTGGTGTCTGTGTGTGTGTGTGTGTGTGTGTGTCAGAGTGTTCTGGCCTGGGCACGACTGCCGTCTGGTGAGAGTCAAGGCCCTCGTGGGACGCGGAGCCAGAGAGCGGCGGGCTGGGGTGGGGAGAAAACCGACGGTGACGTCGGAAAGAGTGTGGAGGAATAGGAAACACACAAAGATGGACGCAGAGAAAAATGAGTTTTCCAGCACAAGAAACAGAATGAAGAAGGAAATGCATTCGTGTGTGCTGGGTTAGGAGGGTACAAGCAACGGGAAGCGCGTGTTCGGAACCAGACGCGACGGCAGGAGCAGCACCGCTTGGCTTCTTAGCCTCCGCTCCTGTATCCCCAGGACGGCTGGACGAGAACGAGCCCCTCTTGACAGAAGTAAGCACCCATCGCAGGGTGGATTCCCAGGCCTTCTGCTCCGAGGCGGTTTGAAATCGATTGTCCTCTAAGTCAGTCGTGTTGCAACTGGAGAAGAAACACAGCTGGATCTGGACTTGTGAGGGCAAGTCCTGACAGCCGGGCAACGAGGGGGTGGGATGAGGTAGTTGTTTTCTGCACATTCGGACAGAAACCACATGTCTGCGAATCAACCATAAAAAAGCCGAGAAGGGAAACATGTGCTCCATCCAAGTGTGTGAGACACCTCCCCAAAAGACAAGGTGTTTCCAGTTCCAGAATCTGCAAGAACATGTAATTCCCTTGGGAAGGATCGTCAGATGGCCAGACAGAGCGGGTGTCCGCGTGGGTTTTTACAGAAAGCCCTGCTTAGGGAAAAGTCAACGCTCTTACCCGTGAAGCAGGAGAGCTAACAGCAGCCGGGGCGAGTGTGCACACTGCAGGCTGCGAAACTCTGGGCTGGGCCGAGTATGAATACGTCTTGGTACGAAGATCTTGAGTTTGCCCAGCACGTATTTACAGTAAGGTTCAGCTCCACGGGGAGAGGACAGGGGAGGGCGCCCTCTGCTGGCACCGCAGCCCCTCCTGCTGTGACGGCTGGAGCAAGCCCGCTTGGCCTCAACCGTTCAGGCGCTGCAAGAGCCACGTTCTCACTCTTGGTTCCTCTGTGCATTCTCATGGCTCCCACGCCAGCTGCAGAGAATGTCCTTTGCTCTTCCTACAACAAGTTGTAGCAATAGTGCTTTCTCTGTCTCTTCATCTTGGATGATGCATTGGCACCCCTGATTGATTGAAACCCAGGGAAGTCTCTGAGAGCCATCTGCTAGGCACCAGCGTAAATTTTAAACTCGGGAGGAGTTTATGCATCCAGTTGGGATGTATTCATTGCTGATGCAGGACAGCTATGAATAAACTAGATTCTAGAATCTCTATGAAAATGGGATGTCTAAGAAAGATTCCTAACACTTGGCTTTGGAGATGGGTATGTTTCTGCATTTAAGTCCATGAGACACAGGGAGCCATGGCCCGGAGAATTTCGGTGACGTTTTGCATTGTGCACGTTCACTTGAACTGGACATCACTGAAGCAGCAATTACAGGTATCAAAAGAGGGAAGGGATGGTACTGGGGGCCGAAAGGCTCGCCTGCGCCTACACATGTCCTTCCTCTGGATTCGTCGGTGCCCATTGGCACTAGAATTTCCTGCGTTTGGCTTTGAAGGTTTCAAGCACATATTACATATATATTACACGGTGGAGACTGCCGGAAGCACTATCTGGCATCAGTGTGTAAGTAGAAAAGTAGTTTTTCCCGAGAGGGTGGTGGTGGGGAGTAGCCCAGGCAAGGCAGAAAGAGCCACAATTGGAGGAGGAGGCAGTGCAGGCAGCCTCGGAACCGGAAGAAAGGCGGCCGCGTGCGGCGCCGGGCACGGCAGTCAGTCTGCTGACTCCAGGGGGTGCAGCGGGGAGAGAGAAGTACGTGGCTGCACAGAGAGGACACGGGTGGGCAGGTGCGTGGGGCTCTAGCCCAAACGCACTGTTTTTTACACCAAGCATGTGCCCCTGCACAGAAGGATGGGGGACGGAGGGCTGGAGGAATACCTGGTCCAGCTCATCCAAGGGGTCATCCCATACCCTCATCATCTGCCCACGGGCTGGGCATCCCGTGGCACCATGTGCTGAGTGGGAAACGGTAAGAAAATGTAAGCATGCCCTGTTGTTCTTCACGCGTTTGCCCTTGGCCAATTCCATTCATCGTGACTGCTGTCGGTGCCCAGAGAATATGAGCTTCTGGTAGTAAGTGTGTATGCACAAGTGTGTGTGTATCTACGTGTATGTGTGTGTACATGCATGTGTGTGTATGCACATAGTATACGTATGTAAAGATGGTGGTGTCCCATATGACACCCCATGGCCAACTTGACTTTAAAGTACCCAAGGGAAGGCCCGGCCAGCCGAATGCCCCATGGATTTCAGCTCTGGCGTGGACGCGTGTGGGAGCGCCCCCAGCGTGTCCTGTGAAACGACTCATGACGGCCTCCAGGAAGCCACGAGAGGGGAGAGGAACCAGTATGGGATTTGACAAGATGACGCTTCAGTCCCTGCTGTGCGGCCGTGAGGCTTTGGGTAGTTGTGTAACGTCCCTGGGCCCTGGATTTCTTATCTGTCAGATGGAGATAAGAATATCTACTCCCTTTGCAGGGTCATTGTGGGCATCAGATATGACATCTCTAACATGCCTCTGCCCGGGGGTGCCCCGTGACTGCAAGCAGGATGACGACGGCGATGACCAAGAATTTATTTATAAATGGTCCAAATAAGTTGTGATTATTAAGTTCAAGAGTCATAGATAAGTTATGGGCATTCCTCAACTTTTTCCCCACTCTTAAAAAAATAACAAAGAAACTGCATTTTATCAGATAGGTAACACAGTCTCATTGTGAAGATCCAAGCAGTGGAAAAGCAAACAGAATGAAAATCCACCTGTTGCAAAGGGCTCCTGTCATGCAGCCTTCGGACGTGTTCCTCTGCATGGTAAACCTGTGCATGTGCACACGCGAGGGTCATTTGTTACGTGTGGCGGATCGTAGGATACATGACGCTTCCAGATTCTCTTTGTAAAGGCATAGCTTGGGGGTGTTTTCCATGGCAGTCTGCAACCTCTCCTTCATTATTTTAAAGAGTTAAATAACATTCTATAGTACGGGGATATGGTATTTTTACTTAACCATCTTCCTCTTGATGAGCATTTTAATTATTTTCAACTTTCCAATACTACATGTTTGTGTTTCAGTATTTTGTGGATATACAAGGATAGACACCAGAAGCATCAGCGAAAAGGTCGAAGGTTATGCCCATGTACGAGGCTGGCTTTACCTGCTCATAGCCCTTCCAACAAAATATGTGAGAATGCTTCCAAGTCCTGCCAGCCGTGGTTATCCTCAATGTTAAGAAGTTTCTTTGTCGATTGATGACCTGTGGTTCGCCATCCACCAATCCCGCGTGGGACTGACCGTGGAGGGAAGCGAGCTGGCCGTTTGTGTTTCTTCTTTCTGTGACACTTGTTATTTCACGTGCTTGGTTTTCTAGGAGTTATCTTATTCGCATTGATTTGTAAAAGCTTTAAAAAATACCTATGCACATTATGCTTTCTTTCTACCACTTATCTTTTTAATTTCTGTGTTTTTTGTTGTGCAGATGGTTTTAAACTTTATGTGGTTAAATTAGTCAGTTTTTCTATTTATGGCTTCTGGGTTTTGCACTTTCCTCAGGGAAGCTTTCTCATGTTCTATATATTTTTTCTTTTTCTCTTTCCTTCTTTATCTTCTTTTTTCTTTCTTTTTTCAAATTTGTATCTAATCAATGGTAAGGGCTGTTAAAATGCCCACTTTTATTTAAACACATTTCTTTTATATATATCAATCTTTTTCTGGACCTTTAAATTTTATTCACTTGATTTATTTGCATTTTCTATGTCAAAACCTTCTCTCCTAACTATCATAGCTATAAAATATGCTTTCATATCTTTCATATGCTTCATATCTGTGAAGTCCCTGCCCAGAAATTTCTGCTTGGCCATTGTTGTATTTTTCCTTCCCGTATGTATTTTAGAATTACCTTGCCAAATTCCATTTAAAAACTGGTTGAGAAATAGCTCAGGTATTCATCAACAGTTGAATGGATGATCAAACTGTGGTACTTTATACAGTAAAATGTTACACAGGAATAAAACAGGATCAAACTACTGATAGAAGCAACTGCTTGGCTGAAACTTAATTATGCTGAATGAAAGAAACTAGATACAAAAATGCACATACTGTAAGATTCCATTTGTACAAACTTCTAGAAGAGGCCAAATTGACTGACAGTGGAAAAAAAATCAGAAATATGGTAGCCTGACAGGATGGGGGATTGACTGACAGAAGCATGGGGGATCTTCCGGGGTGACATTGATGTTTCATACCTGACACTGATTCGTGTCACCCAGGCACATCCGTCTCAGATCTTAGGAAATGTTCACTTAAGCTTTTTGCATTTAATTGTATATAAATGTTCCTTAAAAATCTGTAAACAAACATTGACTCTAGTTAATGGTATGTATAAGAAGTGTTTGGGGGTGAAGTGTGCGGATGTCTGCAACTTTAACAGGCTCCGAAATGATGGATGGATGGGTGGCTAGAGAGATGGATAGTTTATGATAAGGCAAATATGGTAAAATGTTAGTAGCAGAGTTCATGTGGCAGGTGTATGGGTGTTCACTGTGAAATTCTTCCAACTTTTTATGTTTGAATTTTTTCACGATAAAATATCAGGGAAAATTATGTTGAGATTTTGATTGGTGTTCTGCTGAATTTATAATACATATTTAGCTGGAGAAAAATCAGCATCTTTATAACATCAATTCTTCATTGGGATATATGTTTGTGTCTCCTTATATTCAGGGATCCGTTTTTGCCTTTAAGTAAAGTTTCGTGGCTTTTTTCTTTCTGGCTGTACCATTTCTGATTGGTATTGTATGATTTGTTCTTGGTGTGAATGGAATTTTTCCCCATTACATTTTCTACTTGATTATTGATGTGTGGAGTAGAGCTTTATTTTTATTTGTAGATTTTTTATCTGGTGAATATACTGAACCCTCTTATTGGATGTAACGATTTGTCAGGGGTTGTCCTGGATTTTCTGTGTATACAATCATTCCGTCCCCTGGTGATGACTGCATTTTTCTGTTCTTTCCCAGTATTGATTTCTCATTCTTTCTCCTGTCTCACCGACAAAGTACAGCCTTGTGGTTGAAAGCACAGGCTCCTGAACTGGACTGCCTAGGTTCAAATTTTCAGTGGTTTTATTTACCAGGCATGTGAACTTGGGCTCAGTTTACCCTCAGTGTGTCTCGTTTTCCTCGTCTGTGAAGTGGGGGTACAGAGAGTGTCCCCCGGTTGTTGTGAGGGTTAAACAGGAGGGCATGCATGAGGGGAAGTGGCATGGGGTGCGGGGACTTTGGGTACGTTCTGCAATCTTCTGTCCAAAGTGATCTTGAATTAAAAGGTTTTTTTAAAAATGAAAAATAGAACAAATGTAATCAAGCCAACAAAAGGTGAATAAAACCAATCTGCAGTTACATCTCCCCCTTCATTCCTCACGCTCTTTACGGACAGGCCCCGAGGGTGCAGGAAGAGTCTGTCCTCGTGGAGCTGACATTCCCTGTGGGCACGTGTCAGCGTCGGGTGGGGCAGAGATGGGAACGGGAGAAGGACGGAGGGGTGGAGGGAGACCACAGGCCGGGAAGCTGAAACAGCAGAAATGTCTTGCTCACAGTCCTGGAGGCTGGAAGTCCAAGGTCAAGGTGCCGGCAGATCCGGTGTCTGCTGAGGGCCTGGCTTCCTGGTTCACAGATGGCGCCTTCCCACTGTGTCCCCGCAGGGTGGAGGGGTGAGGCAGCTCCCTGGGGCCCCTTTTCCAAGGGCACTAGTCCCGTCACCAGGGCTCCAGCTCCTGATCTCATCACCTCCCAAAGGCCCCGCCTCCTGATGCCAGCATCCTAGGGGTTAGGGCTTAAACATGTAAATTTTGGGGGGGACATAACCCTTTACTCCATAGCAGCATGAGTGAAACTGTGGAGACGAGCTTGGAGTCTACTGTGCCAGCCCAGGGGGTGCGTGGTGCTGGCCTGGGCTGGCGCTGGAACGTGAAGGGGAGAGGAAAGGAGGAACCAGGGCTTCAGCCTGAGCAGCTGAGCGCCATTCACTGTGGGGGGCTGGGGAAAAACAGGGTGGGCGTGAGGACAAGCGGGGATTCATGTCTGGATGTGCTTGTGTTGCCTGCTAGACACCCCGCTAGAGATGCAGAGTGTGGCATGCAGGGGATGGGGCTGGCCAGGCAGATTTGGACATTGGTCATCGGTGTGGGGAGGACATTTGAAGTCACACAGGGAAAGAGGCAGGGAGAAGCTCTGGGGAGAGGGGATGCTGGGCCTGGCAGGGCAGCGCTTTGGAGCTGCATGGAGATGGGGTCTGGCCCACGGGCCGGGGAGCAGCAGCGAGGGCAGGGCAGCCGGGAGGGCTGGGGGGTGGGGAGGAGGGCTGACTCACCCGGCCCAGCTCTGGGTTTGACGTCGTGTGCTGGGCACGGTCTCACCGCAGCAATCTTAGTGGGGTGCCGAGATGGAACATGCTGGAGACAGGTCAAGAGGAAACAGGAAACGGTAGCGGGTTAGCAGGACTCACGTTTAGGTCTCTCTTTCCGTAGAAGTGTACAGAATAGAGCGGTGGAGTGGTGTGCATAAGGGCGAGCTTCTCCTTCTGAGGGGGTGGGAGTCTCTTAGGGGCGAGAGACCCCGCCAAGAGAGTAGAGCCGACAGTGCAGGCTGGGTTCTGTGCACAGTGTGTGTGGGGGCAGGCGCCCCCACGGGGATTGGGCTCCCACGGTTGTGTGTGTGCAGTTAGGCCTCTGGGTACTGGAGTTCTGCACCCACAGAGTCAACCAACCATGGATTGAAAATATTTGGAAAAAAAAATCAAGAACAATAATACAACAATAAAGAATAATACAAATAAAAATACAGTCTAACAACTATTTACATTGCATTAGGTATTGTAAGTAATCTAGAGATGAGTTAAAGTAGGTGGGAGGATGTGCGTAGGTTACGCGCAAATACTGCACCATTGTACATCAGGGACCTGAACATTCTCGGATTTTGCTACCTTGGGGGTCCCGGACCCAGTCTCCTGTGAATCTTTTCTGAGGATATTGACGAGGCTAATTTTAAAACATTTTACTTTTTGCTTGGTTAATTCCACTTCTGGGTATTTTCTTGTTTGCTCGTTTGTTGGATTGGCGCATCTTTTCCACGATGGTCGTTTCTCTCCGACGTGTGGTAGTCATCATCAGTTTCCAGCTCACTGATGCGACAATCCCTGCTCTTCTGCCAAGGGCAGCTCTGATCTCAGGAATGGGCTCTGGTGGCTGTGGGCGTGACATCTGGATGGGTAAGGGGAGCTGGTGGCCCAGCTGCTGGGGTGGAGCCCTGCTGCTCCTTTGGGCTCTGACCCTCTCCTCCTCTGGGGCGGCACCTCTGCGTCGCCTGCTCACAGCCCAGCAGGTGCGGGCGGGAGGCGCAGCTTGGACCAGCGGCGGCAGAGTGATGGCTAGTTTGTGTGTCTGCCCGACTGGGCTGAGGGATGCCCAGACAGATGGTAAGACACTGTTCTTGGTATGTATCTGAAGGTGTTTCTGGAAGAGATTAGCATCTGAACCAGCAGACTGGGTACAGAGTCACCACTGTGACTGGACACCGCCTCCTCCGTCGAGGGCCTGAACAGAATAAAAAGCTGAAGGAAGGGCAAATCCACTTTCTTTCTTCTTGAACAGGGACCCCATCCTCTGCTGTGCTCAGACACTCATGCTCCTGTGAGCACTCCCTGGCTCTCAGGCCCTCAGCCTTGGAATGAGGGACATGCCACCAGCTTCTCTGGGTCTCCGGCCCGCAGACGGCCTGGCGGCCTTCGCAAGCACGTGAGCCCGTTCCTGTTACGAACCTGCTCGTGCGTATTTAGGAGGAGGTGCAGGGTGCTCTGTCTCCTATTGCGTCTGCTTCTCTGCAGAGCCCTGACCAGCGCCCCGGCCCCCACCGCCAGTGCACCCCCGTCAGCCGCTTCCCGCCTCAGGGCCGCAGCAACCCCGCAGGGCTGGTCGCTGGTGTCTCCGCTCTTCTCCAGCAGTGTCCTGCTCTCCCTTTCTGTCTGACGGGATCGCTGTCATTTCCGGCTTCCTGACGGTGCTGTTTCTTCCCTTCGCTGCCTTTCACGGATTCATTTTTCTAAGTAGCTCGTGTTATATCAGAGAATGTGGGGACAAGAGAAATGAAGTGTGTGAGTGTAATTTTAATCAAACGTCTTCCCACCTTCACTTCCTTGAGAGCGAGGGAGCTGACCCCTCTCTGGGGCTGACCCCTCTCCAGGTCAGCGGCTCCCCGTCTCTGCCTCAGGAGTCCCCAAGGTGCACTTGGCCCCTTCTCCACCAGCTGCTCCTCTTTGCGGACTCTTCGTTGCAGGAATTGCTGCTCTTGTTCCTGTGCTCCCTTCATCTGCACTGCCTCCCTCCGCGCTTCCTCCTGCAGTTGTCTCTCTGTGACTCTGGTCTCAGCTGTCCCAGGCCGGCAGGTGGTCTTCCCTGGTGACTCTCAGGTCCCTCGCCCTCTCCACCCTAAGGGCCCGCCAGGCTTGTCCCATCAGGCGCCTGAGCGCTCTTCCTCCCTCAGGTCTCACTCCAGCAGGGCCAACGCCACTCCTGGCTCTGCTTATCTCCCTTAGAAGCCCTCTGTGTGCTTCACTGCTCTGTTCCCACACCTTCCATGGCTCCCTACTGCCCACTGGCCATATCCCAACACTTTGGTTTAGAAAATACGAAAGGAAGAGACAAAGGAGATGTGACTTCCCCAACACATTTGTCAATAAATATTTTTTTTTCCTCCAAGATTATCAGTGAAAGTGTCTTTTACTGGCCCTGAGAACTTACATGAGGAAT
This sequence comes from Propithecus coquereli, assembly GCF_000956105.1. NCBI lineage: Eukaryota > Metazoa > Chordata > Mammalia > Primates > Indriidae > Propithecus > Propithecus coquereli. The sequence goes on along the minus strand of NW_012149986.1, from coordinate 2,756,402 downwards.
CCTATGGGCCTCATCTAAGAACGGGGCTGGGGTGCCGATGGACGTGGAATCTGAAACTGATCCTTAAGAAAGGTACACACCAGCCCTACAGTGTGAGCGAAAGCTGTTGGGGACAGGGAAGGAAGCTGGAGGGCGACAGTTGCTGACTGACAGGCGTGTCTCGGCTCACACAGGACACATTCGAACCTGGGTCCCCTATAATTAGGAATCCCAGATGCTGCGGTCCCGGCCTCTCCCACCGCAAGCAGGGCTCCTGCTCGCCCCCTTGGAGGATATTTTAGACCTGGGGTTTTGATTTTATTTTTGCCTGGGATTCACCCTGGATGGGACGCCAGGGTTGATTGATGGCCCAAGCCACGCTGCCTTTTTTATCCCTTCGCCTGAGATGCAGGCCCAGGCTGTGGCTTCAGTCAACGGCAGCAGGATACCAGCTGAGATGGCTGCGGAATCCCACAGACAGGGCCTGATTTCCGGCAGATGTCCCAGATACCAGGCAGGAGAGCCCACCACAAAAATGGTTGCGTAAAAAAATGTCTACTCAGTGTGACCTGCCAGCAGCAGGGTGACAGCGCCCAGCTCGAAGCCTGGAAAGGGCCAGGCAGAGCTGAGCCACCCCCCAGCGGGTCCCTTCATCCAGGCGGCCCCCTGCCTGCCAGCGAGGCCCCTTCTCAGATTCCTGTCGCGTGGGGTCTCCGTGGGGTCAGGCCGCTGGGACAGAAGGAGCGAGCTGCAGTCCAAGCTCCCGCCTCCATCTGGTGCCAAGTGGTGCTGAGGGCAGGAGGTCGGAGACAACGCTGCAGTCTGTAGCCCCCGAATGCACCGGCAACGGCCCATTGTGCGCCCTGAGCTCGCACTCGCCCCCCAGGTCCTGCGACAGGCACGGCGGGGCAGGGCTGAGGCCCGGCAGGTCCCAGGCAGGCGCGGCCGGAGAGCGAGGCGGGAAAGCCCTGCTCTCAGGAGCACGTTCGGGGGTCGGGCTGGGCTCCTCTCAGTGCGCAGAGCAGTCAGCGTGCCGCACAGCACATCAGATGGTGCCGCACGCCCCCGAGAAGGAGGAAAGGACAGGGAAGGGGACCGGAGTCTCCGCCAGGGCGGGAGCAGGGCACATTCCACACGTTGTTCGGAGAAGGCTGACAAGGCGGCACATGTGCACCGCAGGGGGCCGTGCAGCCAGGAAACCTCGGGGGGCTTCACGTGCCTTCCATCCCTCACACGGCCCTGGTTGTATGAGGGGTCGCAGCCTCACAGATGGGGAAACTGAGGCAGAGGGGCCGAGACAGTGGGGAGGGATTTGAGCCCAGGCCTCCCTCATCCTACAGCCTGTCGCAAGGACACATGGGGAGACAATTGCTCCAAAAACAGAACCAGAGGACTTTCAAACCGGCAGACGTGTGGGTTACGTGGCTGCAAAGCACGACATGCACCCCAGAGACACGGCAGGTGGGGCACGAATCCACCGTGGCCGCCTCGCCCCTCCCTCCCACCCAGGCCAGGCCGCTCTGGGGCCTCAGCTCTGCATCTGCTGCCTCTCTGCACACTCCTGTCCCCGCGCCCACGCCTGCCTCCCTCTTCCCTGCTCTGCTCTGTTTCCTGGTGGCCGTCTCCCGAGCAGCCGTGTGTCCCGGCGGGACCTGCTTCACAGCTGCCTCTGTGAAACGGGCTTCTGTGCTTCTCCCCTGCAAAGCCACAGGGCCTCGAAGGTGCAGGGCCGGCTGAGAGGGGAGCAGGTTGGGGGGCTGAATAAATGATGGGGCCACCACCCAAGGTCGAGGAGGAACACGATAGAAGATTAGGTTCCCATTGAGGGGGCAGACGACAGACAGCAAGGCAGGAGGACGCAGCCCCTCTCACCTTCACCTGGGAGGGGCCCAATGTCTGGTGAGAGGACGTCGGGGAAGGAGGTAAATTCTCCCTTCTCTGCTTGGCAGCTGTGTGACCTTGGTCAGGTCACTGAGCCTCTCTGTGCTTCAGGGCTCTGAGGGGAATAAAACCCACCATGTGTTTACCTTGCCTCCCTGGCAGGATTGCAATGAGGATAGAATAAAGTCTGGAAATACTTTGAAAAGTAAACTGTACCCCGTGAGCTCCGTCGTAACTGTAGTTTCTGCAAACACGTTTGCTGCCTGAGTGAGCCCTGCTCTTGTCATCTCAGCTCGACGGGTTTCTGTCCTACTGAGCCATGGACACGTTTGGGCGGTGTAAAGCCAAGGGACTCCTTGGAATAATATTTTTAAATGTATATGAAAGGAAACCAACCACGTACGTGCTTGCAACAGCCGCAGCGCCGTGAAGACACCTGTGATTCCTGAGGCGACAGGATTGGGTGCTGCAGGTCCTGCTGTGCTTTGCTGTCGACACTGACACCCACAGGCAGTGCCGGGTCTCAGTCACAGACTGGTGGAGAGGATGTGTCCGTGCGCTCCCCCAGATTCTATCCACGGGCTGCCGGGGATCCCAGGGCCGGAATGTGGGAATTAGAAGTGTCATCTCTCGGGGGTGTGGATAAGGAAAACACTGAGTGGATCATTTTATCTGGCCATTTAGATTGACTAAGTCAAATATTAAGGAGTAAAATGAAATCAAAAATTTATTTATCTTTAGTGAGATCTTTTTTTTTTTCTTACTTTTAAAATTATTTGTAGAGGAAACTCCTCTAGCTGAGGGGTAAGCGCCGCCTTGCTGCTGCAGACGCAGTGAGAATGTGCGCTGCTGCTTTCTTGCTGTGGCTGTCCTGCCCAAGGGGATCTGCCATTCCCACCCGAAGACAGACGCCGATCCCTTTCCAGCCACGGGCAAGGAGGGCCAGCCCTTCCCTGGGGGCCCCGCTTCTTCCCAGGGGGCTCTGGTGCTCTCAGAGCCTGAGAATCGGATTTGGGAAGGACGTGCCTGGGGCGAGGCCCACGGTGGTCAGTCCCCGTGCTTGGTGGCAAATTCCAGACACAGATTCTCTGGAGGGGAGGATACTTCCCACATGCAGGCTGAGGGACATCCAGCACGTCATCCCGTGTTGGTGACGACTGTAAAGGTGTGGGGTGTGACAGGAGTAAAAACTTACAAGAACTAGGGGGATGAGTCATTGTCCATATGACTTTTGTGAAATACACGTAGGAGCCTGCGTCTGCTGCTAAACCTTCATGTCTTGATTCAGCAGCCGCAGATGAAACGTGGCTTACTTGCTCCCTTCTTCGTGCAGCAGTAAAATAACCTTCTCGGAAAAAGGGGCTCTTGCACCTTGGTGGGGGTCGTCCCACATCCTCCAGCCCCAAAGCCTCGCCCGTATCAGGATGTCCGTCACGGGCATAAGAGCAGCGGCAGTGCCGAGAGTGCCGGGAGGAAGGAGCTGGAAGAGTTTACAGAAGTGCCGCAAAGCCGAGCCCAGGCTGGGGTGTGAGACACACTTGAGCCGGCCGGGCATCTGCTGGCTTCCGAATCTCCAAGACACAGACACAACTTTTTATTATAAATGACAAAGACATCCTTCTGAAAAGACTGGGCATTTCCATCTTCAGAGACCAAGGTGTCTGCCCTCAAAGCGGGATGTGGGTTCAGTGGGGGCCGTGTGTGGCGCTGGGTGGACGTGATGGGCGACGTTGGGTGGCGGGGGGGGGCACTGCCTGTGCCCGGGACTAAGGAAGACAGGCTCTGGAACGGAATTGGAGTTGACACAACCACAAACGTTGGCACCATACCCGATTTTTTCCCAAATTAAATTAAAGCCAAATGCACCCAGTTAGGAGCCCACCTCTGTTCCATGGCGGGTAGTTGCTCCCATGGGAAGCGCTGGAACCAGACTCCTGCACAGACCCCCGGAACCCCCTTGCTGCTCCTTAGACCAGCTGGGGAGAAGTTACCAAAGCTCAGGCCTGACCCCAGCCCGGAACTGTTGAGTCAATTTTTCTATGGCGGGTCGGGACATTCATATTTATAGGCGGTCCTGGGTGCTTTAATGAGTGGGGGCAGGTGCAGGCTGCGCTGTGCGAGAAGGGACGTCCTCGTGTCCTGCCAGCTCAGCAGCGCCTGACGGCCCAGCCAGGGATGGCTGGGAGCCCTGTGGGCTGAAGGATGGCCAGACCCCCGGACGTTGGCACGCACCTGCGAAAGATGGAGAGGAGAGGCGACGACAGCCCTCCCAGCCCCACCCTGGTTCCTCGCAGCCCCCGTCTGGTCCCGTTCATTCCGCGTCTCTGGTTCTGGACAGCTTGTCCGTTCTCACGCTGTCAGAGTGGCAGCGCACACAGACTTTCACCTGCTTTCTCCTTTGCTGTCCCGCAGACGTGCTTCCTGGCATCGCTAGTCTCCAGAGCGCCGCTGCCGATGCTCCCCGCCTCGCTGCCAACCCAGCTCCACGCTGCTGAGAGCTTTTGTCTGGTTTTTGATTTTTCACTGTTCTAAGGAAGACTTTGTGGCAAACCCTTCCCGGCAACAAGCCTTTCTGATGTTGGACTATCTCCTCAGGGTTGCACAGCGCCAGGGGCTGCCATTTACATGCGTCGGGAGTCACCTGCCCCGAGGATGCTCCTCCTCCGAGGAAGCTACACTCATTCCTGAGGCCACGTCTCCCCCACGAGGCTTATATAACAAGACTCTTTTCGAAAATAGGACCCTCCTCTACTTGCCAGTTACCATGTGGCGATGCCCCCCAGAGGGAATCGCAGGCCAATTTCCCACCGTGTGTGGAGCTCCCTTGGTTGGGCTCCACCCCCCTGGGTTGGGAGAAGGACCCACCTTGCCTGGTCTAAGGGCTGTGGCCTGTGGCACGGGGACCCCACGGGAGCCAGACACCTCTCACAGCGCCCGCCATGGCACCCACCGCTGCAGGGCAGGATCCGGTCTCTTCCCCTCGGGGCTGGCCTGGATCTGGGAGAGGAGACACATTTGACAGATGCTCTGTGCCTCTGCATATTCTTGTTTTTATTTTTATTTGTGTTTTTACTTTAAAAAGGCAATTCTCAGTCTTACAGAGCTCATAGGAACATCATGAGGACTCATTAGATGATGCTTCCTTGAGAAAGCACTATGTCAGTGTGATGTAGTATCCGTTGGCTAAAAAACGTGCCGTGCGGTCAGGCAGACAACGTTCTTGCCACCTCTGCATTAGTCGTGGGCATTATTCCTCCTTTCTCATTTCTCACCTCTACAAGCCCATTTGCTCACAGGACCTTCTGAGTTCTAGCTGCCCCTGTGCTGGGACAGGCGGCCAATGAGTGTTCGGCTAAGGGGGGCCCTCGGAAGTCAGCCCAGAGACAGCACCCGGCGAGAGGAGGGGGCAGCAGCTCTGGGTGGTGGGCGCTCCCAGCTCCCTTCCTACTCGCTGGCTCCAGTTTCTTCTCCCTACAGGTCTGAAGCTTTCTGCTGGAGACAGAAGGGGTGCAAAGCTTTGTGGGTATCAGTGTCTCATTTTTTCTGATGAGACCGTCTCACAGTTGTGGGGCGGTGGTGGGGGGGCGATTAGCATTCTTGGTAATGCTAATTCTGCTTTAAAAAAATACAAAAGAACTTGATTGCTGATTCCTGACAGAGGCCGTTTCTGCCTGATGGCAGGTTTGGCCAGGACTCGAGGCTGGGCTTGCGCCCGCGGGACAGGACGCAGGGCTGCCTTGCCCACGGCTGCGGGCGGCAGCGAGGGGGTGCCGGCCCTCTGGGCTCTGCCAGCCGCGCGGTGGGGCAGCCGGGGGTGCGGGGTCTCACAGCCCCTCCGCGGCTGCCGGGCGGCGGGGACTACGGCTCGGCCTATGGCTTCCGCCACGACACCTGGAGGATGCGCTTCTGCTTCCGCTCTAGCGCCCTTCGTTCGCGGCATCAGACGTGGGCGCCTCGCGTTGTCCGAATTCTTCGCATCCTGAGCCTGCTACGGAAATCTGGGTGCGGGACAACGTCGTAAACACTAATTACTTTGAAAACCAACAGTCGCCAGTTTAACCACTGATGAAACCGAGCCGCATTTTCCAAGCCGATTTGACAAGCGGGGCGCACCCAGTCCAAACTGCGGGACCCGCGTCGTGCAGCGGCCGCTCCGCCCGTGTCCTCGCGGCTCTTCGCTGCGCGCTTGGGGAACCGGCGGCGGCGCGGGCTCGGAGCGGCGGGCAGGGCCTCCGCGGCAGCCCGGAGGGGTTCAGACTCAGCCCAGGTTTGCCTTCCTCCTCTGCGTCCGCCTGGACAGAGAAAGCACGAGGGCAAGGGCCCAGCCCCGGCTGCCTGGAACGCCTGTTTTCTCAAAAAAAGACACACTCCTGTGCTTGTCCCTGGGACTCTGCTGAGCCCATGCACTGACTCTGAAGGCATCATAAGGGCCGTTTGTTTCGCAGCAGAGCTGGTCAGGTTGAGTCTGTCAGAGGAGAGGGATCAGGAGGAAAGGTAACAAGGGAGGAAGGAGGGAAGTGAGGCTCGTGGTTCCTTCAGAGATTTGTTTTCCATTCCCTCTGGCTACTGCCTCTGCCACGCGGGAGCCGGGTCGGAAAGCTGTGGCTCCCTCTCTGTAAGCCAGGGCAGTGCTGAAAGGAGCACAGAAACGACCGTCCCGCCTCGATTCTCACGGCTCCCTTTTAAGAGGGAGAATCATTGCAAAGAGGAAAATGGCAGTTTTCCTGCAGGCCATTCGGCACTTCCTGCGCCTGTCTTCCTGGAGAAACCGTCACAGGGTGCGATTGGCCTGGGCGCCCCCCTTTCCCCTGGGCAGCCAGAAAGAGATGAAGGCCACGGTCACGCGAGACTGCGTCTTCTCATGGCTGGCCCATGGCGGCGTGCATCCACTGAGGAGGCATGGGGTTTATTTGAAAGCAGGTTTCTGTGACAGTGAATGTTAACGTGTGTGAGTAAGCACACACGCAGTGACGTGTCGCAGCTATGACCCACCACTTCAGAGAAAGATGCAGTATTAATACATTCATATATACAAACAATGAAGTACTAATCACAGGTCTTCCTTTTCCATTAGTTAAAGAAATTCCCTAAACACAGCGATTAATTTAGATTAATCTTTTAAGCACTTCAAATTAGCAATTTCTTTTTTTGCAGTAAATACTTTAAAAAATGGATGTTATTATTTCCTCAAAGTCCTCTTGCAATATTTTTTACTGTGCCTGCATAAGAACCTTTTGGCTCTTCTTGGTGCAATAAAGTTCTTACTTCTCTGGGTTTACCCTCGACTTGAACAGCAAAGCAGAGCATTTTGGGGAGATGTCGGGAGACCTGATCCTTCCACAGAGAAGGGGGCTCAGCGAGAGCTGCCAGGCGGGGGTGGGAGGGTCTGTCCTCTGCCCCGACCGGGCTGGGCAGGCCATAGCTGGAGCGTCCAGGAAGGTGTCCCCAGCTCAGAAAGGGTTGTATTTGGGTCTCATTCCTTAGCTGTGAGATATTGTTCATTATTCAACTGCCCTTGGCTTTGTTCTCCTCATATGAATAATGCAGACAGGAACATTCTATTCTATTCTTTATGGATTAAAGTAAACATAGGATTGAATAAAAGATGCATGTAAGCCACCTGTCACATAACAAGTACTCAAGAAATGACAGCTATTGTTATTTTGTTTAGCTCTGAGTGAACTCAAGACTATCTTTCTGCAAAATATATGGAAACAATAAAACAAATAACAGAATCCCCAAAGAAAGCATCCACGTGTAATTCAATTTTCTAGTGTTTATGTGAATTAACTCTTGTAATGCTGCATTAGGCTTTCCTTAGCTACTAGAGAAAAATGATTTCTGTATTCGCAGGAGAAGAGATGCCACTTTAAACCTGGTTGAGACTTGCCAGGCCTTTTATGTGTGCAGAAGGACGAGGCTCAGAGGGAGGCTGGCTGGGGCGAGAGCGGGCTTTGGCAGGTCCTCTCCGCTGCAGACCCTTCACTCAGATCCCAGGCCGCCACGTGGCACTGCCGCGGACACCGCTAGGCCGACGACGAGAGCCAGGTGTTGAGGGAGGTGTGTGGCTGCCTAATGAGGCGGGAGGGACACCCCGCGCTGCTCGGACGCAGTGCAGTGAGCCCCTAACCTGGCGCTCAGGCTCCACGGCCCCCTTCAGGCGTTCGCCCTCTTAGAATTCCCGCAGCACAACTGATAGCTCCACGCCATCTCCAGAATGTGTTCACTTTATTTCTTTTAAGAATTTGTGAGTCAGCTATAAAACTTTACTGCAGATCGTTTTGCCCATGATTGATGTATTCCCTTTATGTCCATAATCTATCAGACACTACTTTCTGTGTTTCTGTTTTTAGAGTGCGTCAAACAAAGATCTTTCATTTTCACTCGGTGCCAAGTCTTTGCCATCACTGCAAAATACTCTTTTCCAAACCATATACATACATTTTTATGGTTTGTTACTCGGTAATTCTTGGTCCATATTTTGTAGCTCACAAGGTCCAGAGGTTGGAAGGTTTGGCTCCCAGAGCATTGGACGTCCTTCGAGGCAAACGCAAGCCCGTGACAAAGCAGGAAGAGGCTGGTGTGGCGAGGAGTGTGTGCCGTGGCCTCACCCCTCGGTGGTTTTCACATGTGGGGTGCTCCAGTCGTAACTCGCCTAAGGGGAATTAGGAAATTGGGGCCTCTGGGGGATGGCGATCAAAGTTGCACATTCTGAGAAAATGGGCTCTCGTCTCAGATTCTACAGGTGTGTAGGAGGTAACAGTTAGCACTCACTGTACTTAGCGTCTGTGAAACAACACAGACTCGGCAACCTTGTGCTGGCTTCACACCGCTTAACCACTGTTTGCTTTTTCATTCCTTCCTTCTCCCTCCCTCCTTCCTTTCTTTCTTCCATTCTTTTTTTTCTTTTTTGATATTTTGACATTGTGTTCATCTGTAAAAACAAACATCCTCTCCAGCTTAAGTAGCCCAAGAAATAAGAACACTTGAGTTCTGATCAAGTTCTGTCTCTTACTCATTTACAAAATAAGAACGGCACAGTTCCTCTTGGGGGTGTTATGCGCATGCGACAGACATTAGGGATGACGGTTGATTACAAACAGGACGGCTCCTATGGCCAGGAATAAAAACGCTTGTACCTACTTAAACGGCTGGCATGACTCACATCTGGTGAGTTCACCCTTTGATTTAGGTACCAGGTACGATCAGCTCTTTCACGTACATTATCCAGTTAGTGGGACGGGCCTCCTCGCTGGCAGGGTCTGCTGGCTGCTCACTCTGGGCTCTCCATGATTGTCATGGAGACCATCAAAGCAGATACTTTAAACCGGCTAAAATGTCTTTTAAAGATGGGAAGCCCGAATGAAGGGAACCCAGATTCTAAACCAGAGTCATGAAGACCTGAAGAAGACAATCCCCAAATCCCAGACTCCTATGAAGCTGATGTCTAACGAACACTGCAGTAGCCAACGCGCCTCCGCGTGGCTCACGGGAGAGGGAAGTCCTGAACGCCCTGGCTCGGCTCTGTGCGCATAACTGCACCCAGAGGCCAGGCGCGGGCTACCTGCTGTGTTCCCAAGGTGCTCAGCCTAAGCCAGGACAGCATAAGTCAAGTGAGGCAGGGATTAGTGAGAGGTCTGTACCCTCTTTGGGGTGCAGCCCTGCAAGAATGAATTTAATCAGACTTTTCTGGTCCACCCCAAGCCAGTGTGGTGGGTAAGGCTGGCCCTGGAAGTAGACTCAATAAGCACTAGTGGGGTCAGCATGGGAAGGGCTCTAGAGGGACCTGAGTGTCTCCTTTGCCACACCAGACACAAATCTGTTTATCAGACTGGCAAACCAGGCTCTTTTAGACTGCGTCCTTCCTGGTAAAATTAATGGTAAAGAACCTTTTTTGAGTTTCTATTATGGGCCAGGCACTGTGATTCACATACATTCTTTCATTCGATTTGGTAAGTAATATCCATCATATCACTTACCATATTACTTAGGTGGTAAGTAATATGATATCTAATTTGCAGGTGAGGAAAGGGAGGCCCGCACCTAGCTGCTGGCAGAGCTGGGATTTGGACCCAGGTGTATCTGGCTCTAAAGACGAAAAGAATGTCTCAAAGAACCAAGAAACAGTCCCTTGGCATTTAGTCCATAGCATTTCTTTCTTACAGACTTGTCCGTTTAGGGAAGTCGTTTGTGCAAAGGATGGAGAAGAAAAGATGACACTGTGGGTAGCACCAGCCAGTCAGCGAGGTTGCTGTGGCAACCTGTGCCCGCGGTCAGTAACGAGTGCTTCCCTGTGTCCACTGCCACGGCAATGGAGAAACTCTGCTCCTCATGGGAAACCAGGAAGGGAAATATATGAGTGCAGGGCAGAGACAGCCAGATGTCCCCAACATTCATTCATCTTTCTTCCTTTTAAGACTAGAAAAGCCCAGAATTTTAATTAGGTATGTGGGCTTTTATCTAGAGACTGCATTTCCCAGCCTCCTTTGCTGCCAGACCATGTGACCAAGGCTGGGTCAATAAGATGGGAGAGGAAGTGACGTGTGCCTTGGACAAGAAGGGGACTGTCCACTACTTTCTCCCCCAGCCCCCATCCTAGGAAGTTGGAGTAGTTGCCTGGAACCCAGAAATGGAAGCCACGTGTTGAAAGTGGCAGAGCTGTGGCACCAGCCCAGGCTGTATGCCTATGTCAGTGTGTATTTGAGGGAGATAAACATATTTCAGCCTCTGTATTTTTAGGTCTTTGTTACAGCTATGCAGCCTACATCTTAACCGCTAGAGTCCAACAGTGAAAGGCACCCTAAAATGGATCATTAATAAGAGAATTTTTCACTGTTGCCCCGGCTCCCCCCTCAACATTAAAACACTGACTGGACCCTAGGCAGAGGGCCTCCCTTCACATGCCAGTCAGTCAGGGCCAGCTGGAGTCACTAAATGCCACCTGGAAGGAAGAGTTCAAGGAGATTGCAGGAGCAACACGGGGCCTGGCTCTGACCAGTCTGTTGACAAGCCAGGGTGCTTGTTTGATGCTCATTCAAAAGTTAGAAGCCAATCTTCCTTCATTTGTATCTTAAATAATCACTAGGAAGAAATTGTATGTATCTAGGACATACTGGAATAAATAATAAATGGGCTTTCTTCATTTGATCTAGAGAACACAAGAAGGCAGAGAAAAAGAAGCATGTGAAGAGAAACACAAAACTATTTCTCTTTGAAATGCAAATGGAAAGCACGTGTGGCCTGGGAGAAGCAGCCTGCACAGGAGATCTGGAAACCCGGGTTCCAACTCCTGCTCAGAGCCTCAGGATGTGCAGAAGGCGAGAGGGAGGCCCTCAAGTCCCTTCCCACTTCAGCACGGCCCTAGTCTAGGGCAGCCTGTGTTTCCCAAAGCTGACTTCAACAGCATCTCCCATCCTACAGGCTCTTCTGCGGTACAGCCTTGCCTTCTCTCCCCATGAGGTTTGGGGAAACCAAATTCCTTCCCTCGCATCTGGCCTGGCCACAGTGACCAGCTGGTAGCCAATCAAATGCTGTGGAAATGACGACACATGGCTCCCAAAGCCAAGGCAAAGGAGGCCATGTAGCTTCGACCTTGGGGCCCCGGAAAACTTAGTCCTCAGAGGCTCCTTGTGGCAATCATGCTGTGAGAAGCCTGAGCCATGGGACGGGCCACATGCAGGTCTCTGGTGGACAGTCCCGGGTGGGCCCAGCCTCATGCAAGAGAGAGGCTTCGAGACAACTCCAGCCCCAGCCACTAGCATCTTCCCAGCTGAGGTCTGGGAGTCCTGGAGAAGTGGCAGCTGCCTTAACTGCTTCCCAACACTGTCCTTGACCCACAGAACCTGTGAGCATGAGTTATTTTATACCACTAAGTTTAGGGTGGTTTGTTATACCACACTAATAACAGGTGCACGGTTTTAGAGTGAAGCGAAAAGCACATCTTGAATAACACGCCTTGAGTTATTAGTCATCTGGAAATTTCCTGGTTAAAATTTTGGGGTGGAAAGATCATCCCCCACATGGCTGTTCGGTGGATGGAAGGAAAGTATCAAGTGGTGATAGCAAAAGGGCCTCTTCGGGCGAACCCAGACGCACGCTGCAGAGCCGAGGGGAGGCGCTTTCCGCGCTCCCTGTCCCGGTGTGGTCTCTCGGGAGGCAGAGCATCGTGACCAGGCCCGAGGCACGGGGGGCCCACAGGGTCTGCGAGGCAGCCTGATGGCCAGGGGTTTGAGAACCGTTTATACGTACTCTTTAAAATACTCTCATTCTCACCCGCAATGATCCCCCTCGTCTCTGCCTACCCTCCAGGGCTCCCGGTCAGGAGAGTCGGGGACCCCAGTCTGGCGGTTGAAGAGGCGACAGGGCAGTCATCACAGGGACTGTCCGAGGAGTTTCCCCCCAAGACACTGGGAGCTGCCTCTGCAGTTGAGGCTTCCAGATCCAGAAGGGCTGCCGCCGGGTACAGGGAGTGTGGGGAGCGCCTGGTCACCTCAGTCCTGTCACAGGCCAGGGGACCAGGGGCGTGTGAGCAAGGCCCTGGCTGGTCACCTCTCACCGGCTTCCCAGGTGCTGCCTCGCTTCACAAGGATTAGTGAAAACCTCAACCCCCAGTGTTCTGTACGCTTTTTAATTCTAATTCTGTTTCGTTTTCCCTAGGACAGAGTCGCATCGTTGGGGAGGCGAATCCTCCAGTGGAGAAAGCAGAAATCAGGGTGTGCTCAATTCCCGGGAGCAGCAGTGCACAGTAAAAAGCTTTGTTCTATTGTTGTTTTAGCTAAGAATTTGCTTACAATTCAACTCCTTTTGATATTTTAGTTTTTATTTAATAAGTGACACACTCATGTGGTTCCTAAGTCAAGACAAATTCTCAGTGAGTTTGTCCCTCCTCTCCTCTAGCAGGGTTCCCACTTTCATCAACTTCACGCGAATCCCTCCCAGTTCTTTACGTGCAGGCGCAACAAAAGCAGTGACGCTTCCCTCACTTCCCCCTTTCACACAAAGGTAGCGTTCTCTGCCTTTGTTTCCAAGGCAGTACTGAGCCATAAACTTCAGGCTGTTATTAACATAATATCACTCTTACTGGTAATGTGACTGTGATAGTTAATTCTATGTGTCACCCTGGCTGGACTATGGTGCTCAGTTGTTCGATCAGACACCAGTCTAGGTGTTGCTGGGAAGGTGTTTTGTAGACGCGACCAACATTTTACTCAGTAGCCTTCAGGTAACATAGGCGGGCCTCCTCCAAGCAGTGAAGACCTCGAAAGCAGAGGCTGAGGTTTCCCGGGGAAGAAGGCACTGCCTCAAGGATGAACACGGAAATCCTGCCTGGGTCTCCAGCCTGCCGGCCTGCCCTGCGGGTTCAGATCGCTGGCTGCAAAGCCAACTCTTACTGAGTTTCAGCCTGCTGGGCTGCCTCGCGGGGTTTGGGCTTGCCAGGCCCCACAGCCACGGGAGCCAGTTCCTTAAGATAAATCTCTCTATAAATATATACACACACCTCCTGCTGGTTCTGCTTCTCTGGAGAACCCTGACTAATACAGCATTTATAACTTTATCCTTAGGAGACGTCTGCTGAGGAATTTAAGGGTGAATTGTCATGATGCCTGTAACTAACTTTGAGCTGGTTCATTGAGAAAGAGAGAGAGAGAGAAGGAATTACGGCTCGACATGAAACATGAAATCCAGGTGACCTGTGCACAGTTCCTTGCACAGTGTCTGGACTTTCCAGTGTGTGTAAGCATGTTCCTAACAAGGACTTGGGCGACATCACTCCCCTACCCGTGTCTCCACATGGGGTCTTGCGTGGGAGGGAGGGGCAGGCACTGTTGATGTGTCACGCACATGCATCCTGTGACCCCAACACTCGTAGCATGAGCAGGCTGGGGGTGGAAAGAGACATAATGTTCTAGAACAGTCCTGGGCCTGCTGATGTTGGTGAGGAAGCAGCAGGTGACAGTCATCTCCCAGGTGCCGTGGCTCTGACTGGAGGCCCCCAGGGAAGCACAGTCGAAAGGGGAGCCAGGCTGGACTTTGTCCTCTCCTATTAGACCAAAGTCACAGCAAGCTCAAGGGAGAGGTGCCCATCCAGCCACCTGCCAGTCTCTCCTCCACCTGTCTTCTTTCTTCTCTTCCCCTGATGCAGGCGCGCACCCCTCAGCCCACAGAAGAAAGTCGGGGTGGGGGAAGGAGACCCGGATGTGCCTGGGGAGGGAGCTGGGGGGCTGCTCTGTCCCCTGGGAGAGATGAGCAGTGTGGGCTGTGCTCTCCGCCACACTGTGCCTCCAGCCACACCGCGTGTCCAGTGGTTTGTGGAGGGTCTTTTCACCCCTCACTGCGGTACTAACACACCAGGGAGAGAGCTTCGTGTCGAGGCTCGGCAAGAAAGAGGAAGGGCGAGGCCAAGTTAGAAAAACCTTCCTTGAGTGTGTGTGTGGGCGTGAAAGTAGCGTGGCTGTTTATACACAGCAGGGGACAGTGGAACATGCGGAAAACGGCTCATGTTTATTAGCTGTGGAGAGCGGAGTCCTGGCTGGCATTAGCACCCTTCCGTGGTGGCTGTCTTCTGCGGCGCGCGGTCCTGCTGCCAGAGGCAACGGACAAACTACTCCACCTTCCTGTGCCTCGGTTTCCTTGTCTGTAAAACAGTAATGATACTTTTGCCTAGCCTAGGATTGTCATGGGTTGTGTTTGTAAAGCCCCACTTCTAAGCATCTAGTAGATGTTACCATTTTTTTTAAAGCATAAAACATTTTGTATCTGGAAAATTGTTACTCTTAAAATAAATAAGGATTGGGATTGGGCTCTGTCAAGAAATAGCAACCTACATTTTTAGATACTTGTGAAAATCAGACATGGAAATTTCGTTTAACCAGATATCGATTTCTAACTGACAACAGAGACGGCATGAAACTCTAGCCCACGGGTTCTGCTAACCGGAGTCTGTAGCCTGGGGGCCGATATGGAAAACCTCAAGCGCTTGGCCCCTTTCTGCCATGACCATGTTGGAGAAAGCAGCTCTCTCTGTGTGGATGTGGCTGAGAGAGGATCAAACACCAAAGTTCTGCCTGCACCTGCTCCTGGTTATAGAGTTTCCTTGAGCCGTCTACTTTACGTGCTATTTGACTACTCTGAGCAGCTTCAGTTGGAAAAATTAACCCAGTGTCTTTCTCTAAAAAAAGTCAGTCCCTTGTCTGTTGCCATACTTGTGTGGTCTGTCTTCTTCTGTGCTCATTCTGGTGGCCACGGCAGGTGAGTCTTCACAGGAAAACAGGCAAAAGAAACGTACTGATATCTACAGAGATGAGATGAAAACCTGAATAGTGGTGATCAACTGAAATTGGTGTGACGGTTTCCTAAACGGGATTGGAGGAATACACCCTTAGTAGCCTCTTTAAAAGAACCTTAAAAAGACATAGTCTGAGAGTGCAAAAAACACAAATCGCTTTTCCTCTGCTCTCACACCACACAATGATCAACACGGAAGACTTCTCTACCAGATATGTGGGGTCTTCCCCAAGCAATCAAGTCTGTAGCAGGACACCAGCTAGGTGTCCTCAAATTAAATTCTGATAATATCTCCCTGGACACAGCATCAGATCCCACAGGGGGAGGGCTCAATCCCATGAGACTGTCCCCCTTTCAGCCAGCAGTGGCAAGTCCGGGTTTCCAGAACTTCTGACTGACCACTTCAAGTTGGGGTTCTCATGACCTTCTTGGGTTTGGGAACTCAGGCAAACACATATGTTTACTTGCTTATTGTAATGGATGTTACAAAGGGTACAGATGAAGAGGTATGTATGCGAGGCGGAGGGAAGCGGCACAGAGCTTCCCTGCCTTCCCCAGGCCCACCACCCTTCAGGAACCTCCACATGCTCAGCTATCCAGAAGCTTTCCAGACCCTGTCCTTCTGGGGTTTTGTGAAGATTCGTTACACAGGCATGATTGACTGAACCATAGGCCATTGGGATCAACTTAACCTTCGGCTCTTCTCCCCTCCCTAGAGGCTGGGGGTGGGGCTGGAAGTCCCAACCCTTGAATCCTGCCTTGGTCGTTTTGGTGACCAGCCCCTGTCCTGAAGCTACTTAGGGGCTTCCAGTCATCAGGTAATCATTAACATATAAAAAATTCACTTTGGAGATTCTAAATATTTTAGGAGTGGTATGCCAGGAAATGGGGTCAAAGACTAAATACATATTTCTCAATTATCACATACAGATATCCCAGCTATAAGCCACCCAGTTTATGGTGTTTTGTTATAGCAGCGCAAACTGACTAAGACAGAGAATGGGGACCGGGAAGTAAGGGTGCTGCTGTAACAAACACCAGAAATGTGGAAGTGGCTTCTGAACTGGGTGATGGGTAGAGGCTGAAAGAGTTTGGAGGTGCACACTAGAAAAAGCCTAGATTGCCATCAGTGGGCCTGTCAGAGTGTTTCTGGTGAGGGCTCCGAAGGAGCAGGGGAGCTGTAGAGAAATTCTCCATCGTCTTAGGCAATACCCACGTAGTCCTAACAGAATGTTGGTAGAAATATGGACAGGAAAGGCTATTCTGATGAGCTCTCAGATGGAAATGAGGAACATGTTATTAGACAATGGAAGAAAGTCTGTTCTTGTTATCAATATAAAGTGGCAAAGAAGTTGGATGAATTGTGTTTGTGTTCTAGTGTTTTGTGGGAGGTGGAACTTGTGAGCAATGAAATTGGATATTTGGCAGAGGAAATTTTTAAGGAAAGTGTTTAAGGTGTGGTTTGGCTTCTCTTGACTGACTACAGTAATAAGCAAGAAGAGAGAGATGATTTAAGGATAGAATTGTTAATCAAAGAGGAAGCATAACTTGAAAATGTGGAAAATTTTCAGCCTATCTTTATTGGAATAAATGAAAAAGTCTATTTGGGAGAGAACAAAAATGTGGCCAGGAGACTGTCTGGCAAGGAGATTAGTGTGGATGCCATTGCAAGAGCAGGCCCAGGCCCAGAGCCACCACGGGGCAGGGCTGCCGCCCCACGTCTGGAAGGTAGGACTTCCACCTCAGTGGGTCCAGAGCATCAAGCCAAAGAAGAGTTAAGAAGATCTCTAGTCTTAACATTTAATGTTGTTTGCTCTGTTGGGCTTCAGACTTACTTAGAACCTATTTTCCCTTTTGAAATGGGAATGCACAGACCCATAGACATTTCTGTGCCTGTCCCACTCCTTTAATTTGGAAGCACATAACATGTTTGATTTCAGACGTTCACAGCTGGAGAGGAATTTGTCTCTGGATGACTGGTAACTTGAGTCCCACCCATATGTGATTTAGATATTTAGTACAGACACTAGACTTTCAAGTTGTTGCTGGAATGAGTTAAGACTTTTGGGGCTCTTGGGATGTGAGAAATAAAAATAAAATCCTAAGCCTCCCAACCAACAGACTGGACCCTTTCTTGGCCAAGGGACCCCAGAGAAACCTTAAAACTGGAATCCCAGCCATGATGGATGGGAGGTCAGACACACCTCGTTATACCCCCTCCCTGGTTAAGGCCATCAGGCTTTCTTCCCTGAGGGCTGGACAGAACCAGCGCTTGGGAAAGACTTGCTCCACTGCTGATTTCAATCGACTGCCTGATGACGCTCCTCCCTTTTGTGGTTTCAGAACAACTGACCAGCATTCCTTCCTGGTAAGGTACCACTTAACATGGAGTGGTTCTGACCAGTCTAAAGAAATGCACAGAGAGGATTGTTGTGTCTTTTGCTTCACCTTTTGATCAGGGGGCTGAAAACTCCATCCTCAGATCATGCTAACACTGCCATTTTTTGAACATGGATCCCATGAAGTTGCATGATGCTCAATTGTGCACATGCATGTTTCTCCTTTTGTAAATATTCAGGACTCCCCCTATAGCTCGTTAAATATGTGTATTTGGCCACGTTGTTGAGCATAAATTCCTATTCCTGTTGCCCCTTCCTTGAGGTACATATTTCCGGTTTCTGGCTGGAATCTATGCTTCCCAGCCTGTCAGAATGGCCACGCTGCAGGCCAAAACCCTTTATGAGAAATAAAACTCTCCTTTCCAAATTTATGAACTTTACCATTCTTCAGTTGACAGATGGGATGAATGTACTTTACACGTGAGAAGGACATAAATTTAGGGGGGGTCAGAGAACAAATGCTATAGTCTGAATACTTGTGTCTTCCCCAAATTTATATGTCAAACTCTTAACCCCCAAGGTGATACTATTAGGAAGTGGGGCATTTGAGAACTAATTAGGTCATGGATAGAGCCCTCATGAATGAGATTAGTGTCTTTCTAAAAGAGGCCCAAGAAAGAGCCCTCACCCCTTCGTCTACTATGTGAGGACACAGCCAGAAGAGGCTGTCTATGAACCAGGAAGTGGCCTCACCAGACACTGGATCTGCCAGTGCCTTGATCTTGAACTTTCAGCCTCCAAATCTGTGAGAAGTAAATTTGTTGCTACAAGGCACCCACCCAGTATTTTGTCATAGTCGCCTGAATGGACTGAGACAATAGCTGCCACACGGGAAGAACCAGGCTGATTCTTACACTGGAGGGATCTGTGTGAGGCTGTGCACCCAGAAGGCACTCCCGGGAGCTCCAGGTGGGAGAAGAGTGGCCACTGTGACCCTAGGCTCCTCTTTGCCCCCTCCTGTTGGTCCTATCTGTGCTCCCCTGGTGATTTCGGAACAGTTGAGCACCAGCCGGGAGGGAGGGGTGCTGATCCACTCTGGGGCTGTGAGGTGCTGAGGGACAGCAGTCTCATCGCAAGAGTGAGGGACAGGGAGGGGCAGGGGCTTCACCTCCTGAAACGGGGGTCCAGTGAGGCAGCACTTCCCCGTGTGATCACACAGGACGCAGTGGGATACAGGGGCCTCCTTCTTCCCTGGTTTTTTACACCCGAATCAATCATTAGTGGCTTTAGACAGGGGTTGTGGAGAAAAAAATGAGATGTGTGATGAACAGTGAATCCCAAAGTCTGCAGAACTGCGGGCAGGGCACGGTGACTTAGGAAGCCCCGGAGTAACAGCAGGGATGGAAGGCAAGAGAGCAGTGTGGGCTCAGGTTCTCCAGGAGGCTGTGTGCTATGGGCAGCCCACCCAGACGCAGAGGGGCCGCAGGGGCGTGTCCTGGGCAGGTCCCGATTTCCACACGGTCCTGTGGGAAAGCACAGAAAGCAGCCCCTTTAAACAAACACGCCCTGCTTCGCATCGTGCTGTGTCAGCGATGACAACCGACATGCCTGGGCTTCCAGCCAGCTGCGTGCGTGGGACAGTTCACAGCTCAGCCAGGGAGGCGCGCCTGCCCTGCCATCGCCAGGGCCTGTGAAGCGGGTCCTTGGGGCCGCAGGGTGTGCTGGCCGGCGGCAGAAACACTCCGGGCTCCAGACGTGTTTCCCGAGGTGTATCCTTTCAAGATTTGGCTGTTTAAAAAACTATGTAACTGAGCAGGATTCAGACATGGAGAAAGTCACTGTCACCCTGCTTGTGGAGGGGCAGGGCACAGAGTTGTTTTGCCAAAGTTAATTTGGGTGGTCCACGAAAACGAACATAGATTTCCTTAGGATTGTGGACACCCTCAAAGGCGAAGACTGAAGTCCCTTTCAACAAAACTCCTTAGGAAACTCTCCACCACCTGTCCTCTTGAGTGTTCTGGATGGAAATCTGGTGAGCACACCTGGGCCCCATCTCAGGTGAGGAAAGGATGTGGTTATTGTATTCATTTTCTCTTGCTGCGTAACAAAATGTCACAAGCGCAGTGGCATGAAGCAACACAAACGTATCATCTCACATCTCCGTGCAGCGCGAGGTTGCCCGGGCCCTTTGCTTAGCATCTCGCAGGCTGAAATCGGGGCAGCTGGTCTCTGCTCCCTTTCTAGCCGTGGGCTGGAGGCCACTCTCCGATCCTAGAGCTGCCCCATGGGTAGTCTGCAATATGCTCGTGGCCTCTTTTCCTACCCAGCAGGAGTGCCTCTCCCACCTCTTCCTGTGCAATCAGCTGGGGACAATTGTGTGCTTTTAAAGACCTCACAAGATTAGGCTGGAAGCAGCTAGGACCACAGAAGGTGCCATAATGACAGGGCGGTGTGCTCCCGGGGAGGAGACTGCGCAGAGCAGCGCTGGGGGTGGGAGCCTCCGGCCGTCTCAGGATCCTGCCTACCCAGGTACCGGCAGGATCGGGTCCAGAAACAGCTTATTGGCCATCATTCCCCCAGGTGTGCTGGGTGTCAGATCTTTTTGCCCAGGGTTACTGGATTCAGCTGTTTGTGCCCCAAAATATCAAATTGTCTTTTCCACATTTTTTGAATTTTACGGAATGCGGACAAATTGGAGATTTTCTGTGCTCAGGAAAAATTCCAAATTTCTGCACATCGCCTGGCCTTCTGTTCACGTGGGAGTTTGCTCTGTCTGTTCTAGAGGATGTGAGGGAGCACCAAACCCCGGGGGCGGTCGGGGTCCTGCTTCTCCCCACGGCAGGCCGTGTACTTCCTCAGCACAGAGCTCCCTCCTCGGACCTTCGCTGGGCCCCTGCTGTTTCCCCAAGACGTGCTACTAGTGGATCGACCGGGGACTCGTTCCTGGCAACGGAGTAAGGAGAAAGGCAGACCCAAAATGGGTTTTAAAGACATTATGAGTATTTGACATGTATCCAAATAATCTTCAGCCATGAGTTTTCCTCTAGCCTCTGAACCACACTTAATAAACACTGTAATTTGTTCAAATTGGATGAACCGCACACAGTCAGATGTCCCTCTGAAAAGGGAGTGCTCTGGAGCTACTGCCGGAGGGACTTTACGGCAGCTGCGCTTCCCAGTCACCACGGGTGACAGGCCAGTGTGTGCCACACCAGCACGCCAACTTCATCCTTGTGTGCCTGACATTTTACCTGAAGTTCATTCTTTCTATGTAAAACCATAAAGAGAACTTTATATCGCATCTGAACTCGGAGGTTCCATGCACTAGTTTTACTTGTTATAATACGCTCTACAATAAATACACTGTTCTTGGGATATAATATTTGTCCATGTAACATCTCAAATAACTTTGGGAAATCCTACTTTAATATGAAGAATGGATCTGTTTCAGCAAATTTCACTAAAGAATTCATAGGTGTATAATTTTATTTCCCTTGTTATATCTAATTTTTAAATGGGGTATTTGTTTGCAGTGTTCCAGTGAAACTTATTCCCGTGGGAGAATGAGGTTGTACTGACCTTGGGTCCTTCCCAGTTACCAGCACTTTGTCCACCCCCAACAGAACTGGACTATGCGTTTTTAGGAGGCCCATATTGTGACATTATGAGAGACGCTTGCATCTGAAGTCCATCTATGTTCTCCGTGGAGTGCTACGTCACTTCCCTGAGGAAACTGGCCTTTCGCACCCCGAGCCGTGGTTCGGGAGCTGCATTGCCAGCCTTCGGGCAGGGCTGCGGGACACTTTGTGCCAGTTGAGCACTGACGCCCCCTACCTGTCTCTTTCACTCAGCCCTCACCTTCCCTGAGGCTGGCGTGGGTGGGCCCTCCCCCCCGCTTGTCCAGCAAGCCACCTGCATCCCACGGCCGTTCTCAGGCCACCTGAGGCTGCTCACAGGCGCTGGGGTGGTGCAGTCCCTGCCATGAGGATGCGGGAGCTGCCCAGGAGAGCAGGGCCTCCGGGCTGTGCAACAACGGTGCTGACGCAAGCCCAAATCTCCCCCGGCTGCGAGGCCCTCCCAGGCTCCGCGCTCGCTCTCCCAGACGCAGGGACAAGTTGCCAATCAGGCCCAGGTTCTGCAACCTCACCCACTCTCTTCTTTGAGCCGAGAGTAGAATGTCACTGTGTTTGTGGCTGAGGTGAGCCCTACCCCGCCTCCCAAACATGTGTCAGGGTACGACTGGATTTATTGTTTATACCCTCTAAGTTATGTGCGGGTGAACTGGGATGACTTGTGGGACCCGCTGGGGTAGGCATTCCGCAGCGTTCTCGTGTGGAAGGAGCAGACCGCATCTCCCGCCCTGGGTCTGAGGGCTCCCGTAGGAGGCACAGGCACCCTGCCGGCTGGCGGCGTGGCGGGGCTCCACACTGCACCCGCCTTTAGCCGGGTCCGTGGAGTGAGCTGCGCAACCGCTCTGCCTCTGTGTCCCCGTCTGGAAAATGGGGAGGCAAGTGGCTACCTCCTGGCATGGTGCTCTGTCAGTATTCAGTAAGGCAACCTGCAAAGTGCAGAGCGCGCCTGCCTGGCATATGGTCAGTAAGACGGTAATAAAAAGTGCTGGCTCATCTGCTGAGATACCATTTCACATAACACCTGCTTTTAGCCTGAAGTTTGTTGGGTCTCAGAACTTGCTAACCCCGAAACAGGAGTTGCTCCTGATTCTGCTCTGCCTTGGAGACAGTTCTAGGACACGGCCACTCAGTCGGGACCACACTCAGGTCTCAGCCGGCAACTGTGACTGTCTCCCTGAGCCTCCTCGGCCTCCCTTGGGTGTTTCTCTGTCCAGCAGGCAGAGCGAGTTTCCAGACACACGTCTGTGTCCCAGACACGCCATGCTTTCTCACTTCATAGAATCAAAATTTACGTTCCTCACCGAGGTACAGACACATCCCCTGTGGCAGTCCTCATGGCTGCCGTCCCCCTTCCCGCCCACGCTCCGGCCACACTGGCATCACTCTCGCCACGGCTCCTCTCCCCACCTGAAGCTCCATGACTCACTGCTGTCCTGGCCCCACTGTAGCGGAAGCCCCAGAAAACCATTGGCTTATTTACATCTAGAGTTGTCGCCCCCAGAAGTGTGTCTGGCAGAATCGGACTCTGTGTACATACTGTGAACGGACGTGCACATGAATTGATAAATACGCTTTGAACGAATAAATGGCTCATTCTAGTGCCAGCAAGGACACTAGTCAATGCTGTTGATTTAATCAAAGTCTACGAACCGTCAACGATGAGGCACCTCAGATTTCGTTGTTCACATACTCCCCCCATGTCTGCCTTGGCCAAAAAAAGAGCCCGTGACCAAGAGAAGTGAGACTGGCCCTTGGAGTGCCACTCGTTGCCCTGTGCGAAGAGCTGCCCCGACAGGGATACCTGCAGGCTGGCCGTGCCGGGCCACAGCTGCGTCTGTGCCACTGTGTCCCTTTGGAATGAGGACAGACTGCACCAAGACAGTTCCCTTTTAACATCGTATTACCCACAAAGAAGTCACAGGCTTGACATAACAGAAGCGACGGTACACGTGCTGAGACGGAGGGGCACGTGCATACGTGCATACCAAAGGGATTCTGGGCAGGCCTGCTCAGAGGGGCTCGAGCCTAAGCCTGCGCTGGCACTTTGCTGTGGGGATATGCCCGCCCCCGCAGGTCCCGTCCCACCCCATTCCGCCTCCTCTTTCTGCAGTCCCCTTCCCTGGCTCAGACGCTGTCCCGCTCTCCCTCGGTCTGTAGAGGCGCATCTCTGGGCCACTGTCCTTTCCAACGCATTCCTGTCTTGTGTCTGCTGCTTTCAACGCTGCAGAGAAGATCCTTCAACCGCTCCCGCCCCTAGTTCTAGGCCTCCTCTCTCCCAGGGCCCTCGTCCTCTACACCCCCTGGGCGCTCTCCTCCAGGGTCAGGCCACGATCTCTGCCACTTGTGTGTCACGAGGGATCAGCCTACGGTCCCAACACTGCTGCCATCCCGGCATGCTGCCATCACTCCTCAGCCCCCGCAGGCTCTCCACGCACTGCCCCCGCGCAGCTGAGGAACCTGCCATCGCGAGCACACCTTTCCTTGCGTCCTTCATCCGCAGAGCCCTTGCGCTCTGTCCCAGGCTTCTGGAGAGCGCCCCAGACTGGACGAACCTACTTTCCCAGAACTAGGGCTGGGCAGGTTCTCTGTGGCAGGTCGCTGCCTGTGCCACCATAGCCAGCCCCACTGGACGCTTTGGAGTTCACCAGTGACCTTTCCACCTCTGTGCCGGCACCCGCACGGCTGCTCCTGGCGAGCAAATGCCCCGTGTGCTGCTGGCCTCCCTGCAATCTCACAGCACCCGGCGGGCCCTCGAGTTTGCGGCATCGCGTCGCACCTCCTGGGCAGGCTGGCCTTCGGTGCCTGTGATCACGTCAGCACTCCGCACGCTTCCAGACCTTCCTCTCCACCCCCTCGCGGCGGGCCGCCTGGCTTCCTGCTTCGCCAGGGACAGGAGTAATCAGCACGCATCCCCACGCACACCCGCACGCTCACCAGGCTGGCGACACGCCCTGCCTCCCCCTGGCAGCGCCACCTGCCCGTCCTCTCACCAGGTGAACCTTTCCTCTCGCTCACTGCACCCTCCAGATTCTGCTATAGAAAATTCTCCCTTTTCTCTTTCCTGCATGATAAAAATTTCCCACAGGAGTGGAACATTAATATGAACATAACAATTCACTGCAATTTTTATCATTCAAAAGAAAAACAATGACTACAACAAACTTCTGACTTCACAGGCATCTCCAACTACAGGCTGTGATGGACATTCTCTGTGCTTTTCCCTGCGTTCCAGGACACAGACGCCTGGGAGCTGTGTTCCCCGAATCCCTGCCAGAGGGCCCTGGTCTAGACCCCACCCTGAGAGGCACCCTCAGGACACCTGGGCAGGAGAGGAATGCAGAGTGCTCCGTCCACAGCAGGGAGTTCTGGACGTCCTGACCCTCTCCCACCTCAGGGCCTTTACATGTTCTACGCCCTCTGCAGGGAGCCTCCTCTCCCCAGAGAGACGCCCTCAGGCTCACCCCTGCACGTCTTCCCTCAGACGTCACCTTCTCAGTTAGCCCTTCCTGACCACCCTACTCAAAATTG
Organism: Propithecus coquereli; assembly: GCF_000956105.1. Classification (NCBI taxonomy): domain Eukaryota; kingdom Metazoa; phylum Chordata; class Mammalia; order Primates; family Indriidae; genus Propithecus; species Propithecus coquereli. Next base: position 2,731,759 of record NW_012149986.1, on the reverse strand, counting down.
CAACTGCTCCTCCTCTAGCCCCAGCACACTTTAGTCCCTTTTCTAATTTACTTTATCCTCTGCAGTTATCATCACATGACTTTCTATGTACACACAGTGCAAGTTTTTTTATTGTCTGTCTGTCCTGACTAGAGTGTCTACTCCACGGGGGCAGGCGTTTCGGCCTGTTCTGTGTATTGCTGGAATAGTGCCTGGCATACACACGCAATATATGCAATTGATTGATCAAATGGAGGAATACAATATGTCATTTAAGGCCTTGCAATTTCTTCTGAGCACTTTAGGTGTGACCCGTTGGTTCCGGTATGTCGTGCTTTTATCATCATCATACTCTACATTCTGCTGTTTGGTTTTAATTTTCTTTTTAAGAGTTGGTTAAGAGATGGGTTAAAAATGTCCAGATTGTAGGGGTTGTTTGCTTGTTTCTTTGTTTGTTTCTGGCAATTTTCAAACATGGCTTATTTTTCTGATGCCTAAATCACTGCTGACTTTTCAGCTTTTTAAGTACGTGCACGAAGCGTGTTATACGAAGGCATGTCTGCCCTTCTGTTCCTGTGAGTGCCAGCAAAGGTTGGGGACTGTGCCTCAGGGAATGCTGACTGCTCCCAGGCCTCCTCGCCAGGGCCAGACGTCGTCCCTCCCGGCTTCCCCTCACCCCCTCTGGCCTGGCCGCTGCCCTTGGCTGTCCTTCCTCTTACCTCATAGTATGGGGTTCTGACTGTCTCCAGGTTCATTCGAGAGCTAGTTTCTGTTCTCATTTCCATAATCCTTTTTGCTGTTGAGTGATTTCTCACAAGGAAATAGGGAAACAGAGTTTTGTGCCATCATGTTAAAAGCAGATACTGGGATGCTTAGGTTCAGGATAACTTGTTTTAGTGAAGAGTTGATCCCTCTACCTATTAGGGCTCTACGTCCATCCTAGTCCTTCACAAACAACCTGAAGGCAGACATTATATTTATTCTTTGATATGTTTTTATTAGAGCCACTATTTGTTAGCAGGAATGTTTTTGCAAATACATCATAGAGCCTGAGTGCTTCGTCCTAGACAGTACTTCTTCCACTGAAGTGGCTCCCACTAGGAGAATTATCATAGTTGCTAAGGTTACATAAACCCAATGGATAGATTTAATCAAGAGTGATAAACTTAGGAAGGTAAATAAGGCCAAATGGAATTTTTTTCTATAAAATTCCCATTTATAATTAAAATAAAAGTGTAAGAATAGTTATAATTATATCCCAAGATATAATTAAACAAACATTTGATGTATCTCAATAAATAATTAGGACTGTAACACTCATAAATTTATTTTAAATTCTTTTTTTTTAAGACATGAGGTCTCACTCGCTGTTACCCAGGCTACTCTTGAACTTCTGGCCTCGGGTGGTCCTCCTGCCTCAGCCTCCCAAAGTGTTGGGATTATAGGTGTGAGCCATTGCACCTGGCCAATTCTAAATTCTTTAAGAACAGCATCATTGTATCTATGCACATAGAACCTGGCACCTGATGGGTGCTTATTGAAGCTTATTAAATCTATAAATATATATATATATTTATAATATAAATATATAAACACGTTCACACATTTGTAATTATATTTCTACTATAAATATATAAATAGAAATGTAAATACTTTGACTTGTGTCCATCAGTGTAACACATTCGATTTGCAAACCTGCTTCTGCACAGTTCCGCAGGGGCCGTTCGGCGGGCTGTTTCTGAGGACACTGGAGCTACATGTGCTCTGCTGTTCATGATTATTCCATCTCCCCGACCTTTCTAATGTGTGAAGGAGGGCAGCTCCGCCTCTTGTTGGTGCCAGACCAGTAAAAGTCTTGACTAACAGAGCTTCAGAGTTAGCATTCACTTTGCTGCCTTCTCGCCTCACAGATAATTAAAGAAAATCCCTTAAGAAAACACAGCAGCATATGCACAAACAGTGCGATGCGCACCCCCGGGGGAATGGACACACTTGAGGCTCGGACTTGGGGGAGAGGGAGGGTAAGGGCATCATACGTAACCTAATCATCTGTACCCCCCCATAACATGCTGAAATAAAAAAAAAAAAAAAGAAAGAAAATACAGCAGGGATGTTCTTCTTAATCATTGCCACTGAGACTGTTTTTTCCTAATCAGAGTCAACACTGACTGTTGTTAGCCATATAGGTCTCACTAATTGACACCGATTGTGTCTCTTTCTAGAGACCAGTGATCCTTACCGAATGTCACATATGCCTAAAACAAGCTCCCAGTATTTAAAAACAAAACAAAGTACTTTCTTCCTTAGATTTCAAGTCACCACAGTTTTCTTTCTTTCAAAAACAACACACGTAACCTAAACATCTGTACACCCATAACTTGCTGAAATAAAAAATAAATAAAATAAAATAACTAAAGTATTTTAGGCGGATTGGAACATTTGTTGGAAACACATTTTCAAGTACATTCTCCCAACACGATCAGGATGTTGGGGACGTTGGGTTTCAATAATCCCGACGACTGATGACAACCCTGTCTCCAGCCCAGGGCCGGACAAGAGGCGTTCTTCTTTGATTTATGAACTTATAGGAGGTATGATGCATTATTTTTGACTGATTTCAACCATACCTGACTCTTCTCTTTTGTCCCGGCACCTACTTATAGGCATGTGCTTAGGAGAAAAAAAAAATGTGTCTTTATAATGAACATTGGCTTGAGCACTTCTTCCTGTGCTTACCAGCTGTGTGACCTCCGCCAAGTGACTCAGCCTTTCCGCGCTGCAGTTTTCAGGGCTGTGAAAATGCTGTCAAATATTGTCATGAGAATTAAGTCAGGTAATAAACAAAGCATCTGGCATTTGGTAAGCCCTCACAAATGGTTAATTCCTTCCTTTGGGCAAAACAAAAGCACTTCTAAAGCACATTTATTTGTTGTCTAAGCAATACTCCCAGCACCAGTCCTGAAGCATAGGCTAAACTGATGTTGTGACTTGCCCTGAATGGAGACCAGTCCAACTCAGGACAGCGATGCTGCCTAAGCCCTCCGTCTGGCAGGTAAGAGAGTGGGAGCGATGGCGAGTGTCTGACGGCGGCTCCGCAAAAAACCAACAAGAGGACCAACCTAGCAGCCTAGAGGCGTTAAGCAGCAGCAGCAGCAAGCAGCCGAGAGCGCCCTGGCCAGGCACCGAATTCAGAACTGCTTGTGAGGGGAGGCGGGGGGGAAGGGATGCAAGTAGCTACCGGGTGGTTGAACTTAGCAAAAGTGTCCAACGATCCAGACACTTACTCCCCAGGCTACACTGCCCCCGTCTGAGGGTGATGCCTCATTCTTGGGCTTTCTCACATTTTCATGTATGGGAGAATGTCCCAGTAGTTCCAACTGTCACTCGTGGTTGCCACTCTCAAAATATCAAAATACCAAGACCATGATTTCCAACAGTGGGACAGGCCGAGGGGAGGACACAGCAGGGAGGATGCTCTGAGAAGTTCAGGAAAGTGCCGAGGCAGAGCCAGGCTGCAGGGAAGGTGGTCGGAGCCCCCAGACCCCGAGCAGGGCCACAGGCAGCTCAAATTCTCAGCTTATCGTACAGTTTTTGGAGGGGCCGTGTCCTTTAATATTAGGCCCATGAGTCCTGAGACTTATCTTGGATCTCCACCTCAGAGGTGCATGAGCATTACAGAGTTCATAAAAACGCCTACTCCTGGGGAAAACTTTCTACGCAGCGATGCTATAAATAGAGAATGTGTATGAAAACTGGTGGAGGTTTTGTTTCTAGTGAGCTGCTGGTCAAACTGGCAAAGAAGGGTAAAATGTACAGAAATATATAAATATTTTCAAAGTCTTTGTCTTGCTGTATGTATTCCTAAATATCTGTATTTGATTATTCCTGTGTATTGGTGATAGACTTATTTGGGTGGCCCCATGAGTCCTGGTATCCACACTGTTGTGTCACCCTCCAGTGAATCTGACCATCTGACTTGCTTTGGCCAGCGGATGTTCGTAAGCCTGACCCACTCTTGGTAAGGGCTTGCACGCTGGGCTCATTTTCCTAGAACACCCTCTCTTAGAGCCCTGAGCCTCGTGTAAAGAGATCCAACTACCCTGCAGGGAAAATGACCACATGGAGAGAAAGAATGCCTGGGCAGCTCCCAGCTATGTGAAGGACCAACCACAGCAGACACTATCACCCAGTCCAGCTGAACCCAGCCCATACTGCTGAGTCACGAGGAACAGTCAACCATCGTTGTTTCAGCTCATTCAATTTCGGGTTGCACAGCAATAGATAACTAAGACAGTACTACTTTAAAAGCATACAGTAAAATGCAAAAAAAAGGGTAACATTACTTATCTAAATACATATAATAGGAATCAACTGGATCATTGAGGAGGTTATGTAGGAAAATTGGGAGTAGAAGAAATAAAACCCAAAGTAAGTCCAGCTCACAGAATGCCTTGCAATCGCTTCCCAAATGGTTGCAGGTGGCGCGCAGCTTCCTGCGCTGAAATCAAACACAGAGACATGATCAGTCAAGAGATCCAGTGTCTAGAAGATACAAACACAGCGGTTTGTGGGGCTGTGCACATGACAGCGTCGTGCCAGTGTCGGGTGGGAAGCCAGGCAGGCCTATTCCCGGAAGGCCTCATGGAACGGTGGTCGAGTGCAAGTTTTCCTCAAATCTTCTTATTGTGAGATGTAGAACACAATCAGAAATGTACACAGAACCAAGATAACTTACCGCAAAGTAAACACCTGTGTAACTAGTATCCAGGTGAAGAGGATAATGCTGCTACTCCCGGAGGACCTGCCGCTAAAGGGACCAATTATCCCAACTTTAATGGAAATCACTTCCTTGCTTTCCTTTAGCAACTGAACAATACGGCTTAGTTTTGCTGGATTTGATCTTTACCTTAATGAAACCACACAGCAAATGTTCTGGTATATCTGGCCTGCTGTGTTAGCTATAGATCATTTCTATCTAGTACTACACCTGGGAAGACATCTCTTTATTTTTATTTTTAACTTTTTTTAGAAACAGTGTCTTGCTCCATCACCCAGGCTGGAGTGCAGTGGCACGATCACAGCTCACTGCAGACTCTAACTCCTGGGCTCAAGCAATGCTCCCACCTCAGCCTTCTGAGTAGCTGGGACTATAGCCCAGGCATACACCACCACGCCCAGCTAATTTTTTAAATTTTAATTATTTTCTTTAGAGACAAGGTCTTGCTATGTTGCCCAGGCTGGTCTTGAACTCAGGGCCTCAAGAGATCTTCCTGCCTCAGCTTCCCGAGTAGCTGGGACTACAGGCATAAGCCACTACATTCGGTTCAAATACAACTCTATTATTGATGCGCATTTGGGTCATCTTCAATGTGAGGCTGTAACAAATATTGCTGTAAAGAATGTCATTGTTTCTCTCTCTTGGTGTACATGTCCACGCAATTCTGTTGGGAACATGCATACCTAGGGGTGAGTTTGCTGGGCACTCCATTATTCATGATTTTGGCTTTAATAAATTATGCCAAGCTGTCTTCCCAAGTGGTTGTGCTGACTGCATCCCTTTCCGTAGCGTGAGGGTTCTATCATGTTACACCACACCAAAGCCTTGGCGCTTCCGGTATGTGAGGGGCGGCTGCACTGTGACTGTAATTTAATTTTCCTTGATTACCTATTCATGGTGCATCAATAATAGAGATGTATTCGAGCTGAGTGCGGTGGCTTATGCCTTTATTGAGCACTTGAAGTCTCTTGCTCAGTTTGCTACTTGGTTGTCATTTTCATAATTAATCTGTAGAAATCCTTTTGAAGTCAAACACGTTACAAATATCTCCTCCCACTTTATGGCCTCCCTTCTCCCTTCTTCCCAGGGTCTTTGATGGCTACAGGGTCTTAGAATTGCTGTAGAACAATTTATCAAGTTTTCCCTTTATGGGTAACACTCTTTACTTCTTGTTTAATTGATCTTTCTCTAGCACATGTTGAAGAAAATCTTCTTTTCAACTTTTTTCCAAAAGCTTTGTCCTTCACGTTTAGACTTACACATACGTGTGCGTGGTATATGGTAGCACTCACTTTTCTTTTATTTCTATGTGGGTCTGCAGCTGACCCAGCACCTTTTATTGGAAGACTTTCCTTTCAGTCTGCATCGCCATGGTGCCTCAGTCTTAAACCCGGTCCCCCTGTCTTCATGGGTCAGCATCTCCTTGGCTTTATGATCTGTTCGTATTTTCACTTCGGTTTCTGCTCCCTGAGGCTGCTGCACCTGCCGCCCTCCCCGCACCGGAAAACGTGGCCGGGGGAGCAGCGGTGCAGACCCGGCCTCTCGAGCTCTCCGTCTTCGCTCAGGTCCTGGCTGCGCTTTATTCTCTATTTTTAGTTCTCCGATGCCCTTAAACTGATGATTTCATATTGTGTTCAGCTTTTATATTGTCCTCAGCAGGAGTTTTGTTTCAAATGACCTAATTCATCATTACCAGAAGCAGAAGTTTGGTATTCAGTTTTAAATAAAATGTACAATATCTTTGGATGTCGCAGGAGAAAGTGGAGGGACAATGAAGGCCAATGGGAAGGCTTCAAAATCGAGCAGCGTCAGCAGGGGAGGAATCACAGGCGTCGAAGACCAGGAGGGAAGTTCTGCGGGGCAGGGCAGCTGTGCCCGGCAGGAGCAAGGCCCCGGGGTCCAAGGAGGTGTTTCATGGGTGGCAGATACTGCCAAGCTTGTTTGAGCTTGGGTGACTGCAGCCACAAATAACACGCAGATTAATTCAAAATGGCTTAAATGACAAAAGAGTCTATTTCCCCGCATAATGCAAATTCTGGAATCAGGGCGATTCCACAGTGGATTAATTCATCGCCCTGCTGACGTCGCCGAGAACCCGGGCGTCTCCACCTCCCGCCAGTGCTGGCCTGCGGAGTGCCACGGCGGGCGGGCTCCCTGCATCCCGGCGGCACAGCCAGCCTGGCAGCCGCAGCGAAGCGGCAAATGGGGAAGCGGCAGCTGCTCCTTCTCCGTCCTCTTCTGGCGTCTCTTCTCTAGGGCAAGGGCAATCCTTCCCAGAGGCCTCCAGAAGACGGCACCTCGTGTCTCCTGGTCAGAATGATGTGGCCTGTCCACGCCTAATCCAAGCACTGGTGATGGGAGAGGGCCATCGTGACTGGCTCCCACTCTGTGACTCACCCTCTGGGACCAGGATGTGCCCGCCAGCGTCTCCCGAAGAGCTGCTCTGGGCTGGGGAGAAGTGGGCGGTGGGCAAAATAAGGGTGTTCCTCATTTTTGAGGGGGGCACGGGCAGGCAAGGAGAGGACTGAGAAGCTCCTGGACACACAGAGGGCTGCTGACATGGCCCAGGCCAGAGGCTGGGGCCACAGCATGGGAAGGGCAGGGAGGCAGGGGGAGGGAGAGAGGCAGGAAGGCAGCAGTGGAAAAAGGGCGGAGCACAGCCCCAGCGAGGGGAGGGCACTGACTGCAGAGTGGCTCCATCCCCAGGAAAATACGCGCGGCCTCGCTGCCTGTCACTGCTGTCATCACTTGTGAAGCTCCACGGGGCCAGTCTGCAGGGCTCTGGCACTGAACCGCCCACACCCTCCTGCAGGCAGTTCAATGCTACTCCCAGTCTGCAGACCCAGAGGCTTGGGAGAGATAGGATCAGCTCACGTTGAACAGAAGCATTGGGTGGCCCGTGACCTGGGGCGGCAATAGTGACAGCCCAGGACCACCAAAGCAAGCTTGGGAGGGGCCCCTTGTCACTCCTTGGTCCCTTGGCCCTTTTAACCACAACCACGCATCGGAGATGACAACAACCCCCAACAGGATGGGAGTGTCTGGAACAAGGGACCGGTTTGTGCCTGACTTAGGTCTTGGCCATTTCTGGGTGCAGCCTCAGGGGCAAGCTGAGCTTTCTGAAGGGTCAGTCTGTCTTGTCCTGTGGCCCTCCAGCAGTTTGGGCCCTCCCTGAGCGCGACGGAGTGTAGTCTGGGCAAGCCGAGATGCAGGCAGTAATCCTGATTCAGAGGTGCCCTCACAAAAGCAGGAGCATCAAACTGTGGCTTTGCCCTATTTGGAGCTGGAGGCAGATCTTCAGGGTCTGCATTAAAGTGGTTCTCTGAGATTCCAGCTAACAGGATCGAAATGTCATAATCTGCACATTCTCCAACCTGGGGAGCAGCTGGATCTCGATTCTATGCCATTCAAACTCTCCCAGGAGCATCGCTGCTCCCGCCCCAGGGACTTGGAGTTCAACGTGTCGCCTCGTGGACCACGCGGACTGACGACTGGCCAACCCTGACATTCCGCAGAACTTGGTATTCCAGGGAGATCAGTGCCCAGCAAGCTTTCTCTGTAAAGGGCCTGAGAGTAAACAATTTAGGTTTTGAAAGCCACATGGTCTGCGTCCCAACTCCCCAAGGCTGTTGGCATAGCGTGAAAATAGCCCTAGGAAACCATGCATGAATGAGTAAGGCTGTGTGCCCACAAACCATTGTTTACAAAACCAAGCAGTGGGCTAGTTTGGCCCATAGGCTATAGTTTGCCAACCCCTAATCTAAATTAAACAATAATGCTATTTTCTGTGTGAGAAAAAATTTGGTAAAATTGTAGACTAATTGTTCTTTCATCTTAATTCACTATTTGATTTAAACATTTGCTAATAGCGGTTTTTAACTGACAATTTTAGTAAATGCAATGCATTACATTTTAATCTCTTTCTAATTGGCTAACCATGGGGAAAAGCCTCAAATCTTCTTTCCTGCCAAATAAGGCATCTGGTCTTTTATAAAAAAATAATTAATTAATTGATATATTTTTAACTGACAAATGGTTGTGCATATTTATAGGATACATGATGTTTTTATCTATATATATTATAAAAAGATTAAATCAAACTAATTAACATATCCATCATCTCACCAACTGACTTTTTTTGTGGTGATTATGCTAAAAACCTGCCCTTTTAGCATCAGGTCTTTTGAGTCTTATTTGCTACCAAATAGCTGCGGCAGAAATGTCTGCTGGAGCGGCGCGGTGGGTGAGTCAGCCGCTGCCGGCCCTCGGTTCCTGTTCGTGTGCTCTCTGGAGGGGGCTTCTCGCACATTCTCTCCATATCTACTGGCCTTGCACATTTCCCGGTCACCGCCTACACAATTTTGAAGGTATGCAAAGGATGCCAATTAAGTGTCACCAAAGCACAGCAAAAACGCTGCCTGGACCGGCACGATGGAGAATTGTGTCCAAGCCCGGAGCATCACACTCCTCACCCGGCATCAATATTTAAACCAAAGCTGGGCATTTCTGCTCAACGAGAAACAGCCTCTGTGTGTTTGGGATGTGGTCAGTTTAGTGCACCATTTGCAAAGAGATACAAAGTCATGGCTGTAGCCTGGATGAAGAGGTAAAGGGAGAATCCTTAGTGGCCAGTAGCTTGGTGAGGGACGAGAAGGCCACTAACACCAGCTGAGGGCTTCCTGAGCCCCAGAACCGCTCGCCGAGAACCAAGCAGTGAGTCTGGAGGCAGAAAACCCACGTTCAAGTCTCTGAGCACCATGACCTTGAGCAAATCACTACGTTTTCTCTGAACCACTCTTTTCTGTAAAATGTGACTATGATGGATTGATTGCAAAAATGTCCCCAGTTCCCATCTGCTCCCTGCATCCTTTCCAGTGTGACTCTTCAGCCCCTCCCAGTCAGAGGCAGACGGACTCCCCGGCCCTGGAGCTGGGCTGCTTTGTACACGCTTTGGCTACCAGGGTGCAGCAGGAGCCATGGGTGCTGGTTCTGGCTCCTCTTTTGCGGGCTGTTACTCCTTTCTCTCTGCCTGCGAGCAAGCCTGGGCTGGCCGGCGGGGAGGAGGACTGAGGTGCCCCAGCTGACAGCGCGAGTCCCCTGCACACGGCCTAGCCGGCCCCCAGCGTGCCGGGGAGGCGCGGCATGAGGAGGCTCGGCCCAACCCACGGTAACCGCCTGGCTGGGTCGGCCTGAACTGCCAAGGAGCTGAGCTGCGAGCTGAACGAGTGGCCGTTTGAAGCTGGCAAACTCGGGACGGTCTTCTTCCCAGAGCTGCTCCAGGGGCACCTGTTCCACCTCAGAGTGCTGCGGGAGCAAACAGGCCATGTGTGCTAGAAGGCTCCGTGGGTCGTAAGTGGCGCACAAATGTCAGCTGTTTCACCCCCGCCCCTCAGCACAGGCCTTGCGTCCCTCTTCCTGCACCTGGGCTGCAGGTGACTCCAGGCTCACACACTCGTCACTCACGCACTCGCCCAGTGTTTACTCCAGCCCCTGTGTGCCAAGCACTATGTTAGGTACAGGGGATGTTGGGGTGGGGCAGGGTAGAGGGGAAATCAATAAATGAATAAAGCAAAGAAAGACAGCAGAGAAAAGGCTACCCAGAAGACCTAAGTATTGTGGGCAGGATGTTTGTCCTTCCCCCAGTCACATGCTGAAGCCCTAAGCCCAATGTGACTACGTCTGGAGATGGGACCTGCGAGGAGATGACAGAGGTTACATGAGGAATTTATGTCACAGGCCTTCTGGCCACTGTGTGGACAGGGCTGAGGGCCGAAAGCTGGTGCCATGCGGGACGCTGCTGTGGTTGTCCACGTGAGAGATGTAGGTGATTTTGAGATGGGGAAACCAGGCCAACTGGGGGTGCGTTTGAAGGTGGCTTCCGCAGGTTCTGTTGAGGAGTACTTTGACGTGTAAGAGAATGAGAGGTGGAGGACGTACTTCTTCTCATGACGTATGCAGAGGGCTTTCAGAATAGATCTGACTTTTTAGTCCCTAACCATGGGCTCCTGAAAACCTGGGCTGGTCTTCCCAAGGGCTGAGAGCCACCGAGCTGCCGGGGGCCCTGCTGCTCTGTAATGGACTGGTGGAGCAGGCGGTGCTGCTCACCACTTATTCTTACCGCCGGGAATGCTACCAAGGCTTACTGACACCCCTACATTTAATACTTGGAAACAGGGTACAGAGGTTCATATGTGCATTTGCATTAATGATCTATTGCTGTGCCAAAAGTCACCCCTAAAGAGCCTCTGTGGGGTTGGAGATTTGGGAGCAGCTCTGCTGGGTGGTTTTGGCTCAGAATGTCGCTCACGCAACTGCAGTGGTGTCAGCTGGGGCTGGGCTCATCTGAAGTCTTGTCCTCCAAGGTGACGTGCTCACCTGGCTGACGTGCTGCTGTCTGCCGGCTGAGGGCCCTGGCCCCTCCCCGTGGGCCTCTCCACAGAGCCACTTGAGTGCCTAATGACAGGGCAGCCTGTCTCCCCAAGAGGAAGGGCTCCAAGAGGCCGAGGCGGGGGCTGCAGTGCCTTTTTTGACTTGACCCAGCCTTGTAAGTCACACACCATACTCCTGCCACAACCCGTCAGTCACAGCAGGCCAGCCCGGTTCCGTGCGGGAGGGTGAATCCAGGAGGCAAGGCGACCACGCGTACTCTGACTTTCACCACTGGTTGGAAGGGCACTGCGGTTACTTTTCTGTGGGGAGGATTATCTTGTGTCAGCCACAGGGCTGGATGTCAGACCATCTGTGTCCCGTGCTGGCTTCTCCCACTCGGAACAAACATGTCCCCTGCCTCAGGTTCCTCCTCTGTGAAATGGACTCTTGCTCCTGTCTTGTGGTGCAATGTGAGATGTGGTTTCGGTGCTGACACAGGCTGGTGCCTGAGAAGTGTCCTTCTCTTGTCATCCTCTTAGCCCACTCCTACTTGCTAGGTGGCACACACTTGAGCACAAGTCTTTAAAATGGCGACTCTGATCACTACAGATCTTTTAACAACCTTTGCACTTTGTCTATGTGGAGACTGAACTGGTGTATTTTTTTTAAGTACTAAGGGGGTAAAATATTTTTGGTTACATGGGTCACTTTTGTTATGCTTGCGTCGTGGCTGTAAGCGTGCCCATCACCCAGATAGTGTTCATTGTACCAGCTGGGTAGGTTTTTGCTCCTCCCCTCCTCCCCTTCCTCCTGCTTGATGTCCACTGAGTTTTACATTCTTCTGTGCACATGCGTGCCCATCCGTTAGTTCCAGTTTAATAGCGAGTGGTAGATTGTCATCTTGGCTTTGCCTGACGCCTTTTGGGTGATAGCCGCTGCAGAGGTCATTGTTTAGGGCTACCCTACAGCCAGCACAGAGGCCAGGAGAACCCCATGTCTCTGCATCCAACCCCTGCCCCACCACTGTCACTGCTAAAAAGTTAATGCCCACGACAGAGATGGCTTCTCTTTCTGATTGTCATTGATAAACCCACATGATCAACCTATTGTATTCACTGTGAGTGACCTGATTGTGTGCCCTGGTGGCCATGTGGATGGGTCCACACAATGACACACTGCGGCTGTGGGCTGCCCTCTGAGAGCACACTCACGACCCATCCACGTATGGGGGCAGCTGTGGCTGCAAGTTCAACACTGGCTAGCTCTAAGTTTTGCCAAGTTTCAAATATGTTTACTGATTAGATGTCCGTTATGTAATGTGGTTTAAAATATTTTCGTTTTTTTGAAAATCAGCTTTGTGCTTCAGAAGCAGGGAGCCCCTGCTGCCGCTGGTGTTGCGTGTTCTGCAGACTGGTACATAGTTCACGGTAGGTAGTGACTCAATACCTCCTTGTGTCAGGTGGCCACTGGGGAAGTTTCTGTATACCAACCTCATTAGTACCTCTGTCCATTAGTACCTCTGTCCATTAGTACCTCTGTCGCTGTTCTCAGACACCTTGTTTTGGCCTGTGTGGGTGAGCTGGGGAGCCACATTATATTCCGCCAGGCCATAATGCCAGAATGGGGTGATCTCAATGACCTGGAACTCTGGGCTGGCCAACTGCACCCTGCCAACCCCACGCTTGCAGGTGTTGGTCCCTGGCAACTCGTCCCGGTAGCCTTGGAAAGCCGCAGTGGGGACAAACAAGGTCTAACTCGCACTTTGGGTTTGTGGTGAGTGGGTTGTGCTAGACTTGACTTCTGATAAAGATTCAGATTAAACACTCTGAAGCCATTTGTATGAAGCCTTAATGTTTATGCCAAATATCGTCAGGAACCTAAAGATAAGCTGTCGGATCCAGTGGCTTTGCCATCTTAATTTATTTAATTGTACAGGTGAACTCACTGTCAGGAGTGGGTGCGACGACGTGAAGTTGTCAGGGAGTGTCGCGGGTGCCCGTGCGATAGGTGGTAAGTGGCCTGTGCTGCAGGCTTGGGGTCCACAGAGCCAGCCCACAGCAGGCAGCTGTGTTTTCTCTGAGTGGTCAGTAGCACACTCCGCTTCTCCTTCTATATGATCTAGCTCAAAAGCCACCTCTCAGTAGAATATTTTGTGCGTGGGATTTTATCGTACTGTGGCAAGTGGACGTTTGCTCTGTGTGTAGTCGGTTCAGGCTGCCACAACACAGTAACACAGCCTGGGCAGCTGAAACTACGCGAAGTGTTTCCTTATGGTTTTGGAGGCTGGAAGTCTGACATTGAAGAGTCAACAGAGTTGGTTTTTTCTGGGTCCTCTCCCCTTGGCTTGTAGACGGTTTCTGCTTTCTGTGTCCTCACGCGGTCTTCTGTGTGTGTGTGTGTTTGTGTCCTGATCTCTTCGTAGAAGGATACCACTCATGCTGGATTAGGGCTGCACCCAGTGACCTCATTTTAACGTAATCACATCTGTTAAGGCCCCATCTCCAAATGCAGTCACGTTCTGAGGCACTGGGAGTTGGCATGCAACCCGCGCGCTCTGGGGTGTGTGCTGCAGGCTAGTCCACAGCACTCTGCTTGATCCGGTCCTGCGTGTGTTTCCATAACCTCGAGAATAACTTTCAGGATGTGTTCAACGCACACTAGGGCTATTGCCCGCATAAGCCCTGGTTTCTGATTGGTCCTGTAACTGGCTTGTCCTGGGGTTACGATGATGTGGACTCTTGCGAGATTGCAGCGAAAGGGAAGCTGTAAAAGGCATGGGCAGAAGTGGGGCTGTTGGTCAGTGCTTGTCCCACCTCAGTGTTCACATGAATTTCTGGAAACTTGTTAAAGCACAGACTCCTGGGCCCGCCCCCAGAACTGCTGTTCAGAAGGTCCAGGGAGGGGCCCTAAAACATGTGTTTGTAGCAAGTTCTCAGCGTGGTGATGCTGGGCCACTGCTCTGAGCAGCACTGGGCAGTCCCTGCCAAAGGACCAGGGCCACACCCCAGCAGAAGCAGTCACGGGGAAGAGGACCTTAAACCAGGGAAAGCAAACAGATTCTGTCCCCGCGCTGACTTTGCAGTGGAACACTTTGCAAGCATGGTTAGGCAAAGCGGACAGAAGGAGAAGAGTTCTAGAAGATGCCTGGCACCCAGCAGGGTGTCAGCGCTGGCCCTTCAGCACCTAGGATGGCAACTGTGGATTCACCGGGACTATAGTTACTTGCTAGGTGGGACGGCACCCAGTTCCGGCCGACAGGGAGTTTTGGTATCCTTTCTCCAGGGTTGGGACACTTGTGGGCTCCAGACCCCAGCGGTGGCAGGAGCATGGGGACTCCAGTCAGCACTTTCCCTCCGACGCCTGCTCAGCTCCGCACTTGCTCGAAGGTGAGATTTTGGGAAAATCAAGGGTCCGGAGGTGTTTATCTGCAGGTGCAGTGATATCACGAATGGATCACACTTGCCCTTGAACAGCACTGGCTTGACCTGCGTGTGTCCACTTACATGGGGACGTTTGCAATCAAACGTGCAGGATGCAAAACCTGCATGTACACGGGGATGACTGCGGTCAAAAGTTTCCACTGCTTTCTAGCCTTGAGGAGGTTAGTTAGGAAGAGAAATGATTAATGTCCTTTCTGTGTAATCCGATGGTCACACTGGCAGGACATAAAACAAGGTGCGCTGTTCCTGGTACTGAGGTTCCCAGCCAGGGAGCTGCCCGCAACCACCAGACATCTTTGCAGCTGGGCGCCACTGGCCGGGGCACCTTCCCTGCAGGCCCGGTGCTAATGCACCGAGCAGAGCAGGAGGCCCGCAAGCCAAGTGCCAGCCACCGCAGTGACACCGGCCTCGGCAGGCTGGCTTCCTGGGCTGCTAGGGAGTGTCAGACACACACAGGGCCCTGGAAGGGACCCGGGATGACACACACTCACATGGCGCTGAGGAAGCAGAGAGCTAGAAGAGCTGCAGGTGACACAGGCCTCCTGCTTCCCCTTCTGCACAAGGGAAGGGTCTGTACCGCTCGGGCTCCGCTGGAAGAGGATGCAGCTTTGTGGGATGGCTGAGGTGGTGGCTACCGAGTCACAGCAGCCCTGTGACTCGGGGATTGTGGGCTGGAGAGAGGACATCGAGGATGTGTCGCTCTTGAGCAGAGCCTTTACCCTGAATGTTATCACCGAGGCAGTCGAGAGATAAACAGTGACACAGGCCCACCTTGCCCACAGTGACACCAGCTCCTTCCCCGCCACTGACACAGGCCTCCTTCCCCAGCACTGACACGGGCCTCCTTCCCCGCCAGTGGCACAGGCCTCCTTCCCCGCCACGGACACAGGCCTCCTTCCCCAGCACTGACACAGGCCTCCTTCCCCGCCAGTGGCACAGGCCTCCTCCGCACTGCACTGAGTGGGCAGGGCCCCTTGGGCAGCCCCTCCCCTCACTACTTCCGCGAGGCTCCCCTCAGAGACCCAGCTAAGAGATGGCCCTGCTTGTAGCCGTGCCTCCGGCCACTTGCCCTAAATCCTATCCTTCCCATGGATGGCAGTGACTCTAGAACCAAGGACATACTGTCCCCGCGGGTGTACACGGAGCCCAGCATGTGCAGGAAGTGACTTATTCAGAGGACCAGGCTGGCGACTTGGCCTCCAGGCCCCTCGTGAGTTCTGCCTAGGAAATTCTCCAGCAGGCGCCTGGCCACCGCAGGCTGCACTGTCCCTCAGGTTTCTGCCACACTCGGGTTCTCGGTGTTGTGATCCTGAGAATGACTGGGGGTAAGGTGAAGCAGGGTGTGGCCGCCAGCCAGGACGCCACGAGTGGAGACCTGGCTTGCAGGGTGTCAGTGGGGGTTTCGGTTGTCCTCAGGTTCCTCTCACGTCAATCACAGATCCTTTTATGTAACCTGCTCAGGGCTGGTGACTATACTAGACACAGCGTCACTTTCCTGCCCACGGCCCCGAAAGCTGCCACCCAGGCTAGTGTCAGTGGATCTTAATGTCCTCTCCTCTGAAATAAGGGGATTGGGCTTGACAGCCTCTGATGATCCTTCAGCGCTGTGTCACGTCCCGCTTCCTAACCCCTCAGCCTGCGTGCAGTCATCCACCACCACAAACAAACTGCCTTGAAACTCGGTGGCTAAAACAACTACGTGCTATTATTGTCTTTTGAATTCTGCGGTCAGAATTCAGTCAGGGCACAGCTCGACTGCCTCATCACTGATCTGTAGTGTCCAGGGTGCAACTGGGATCATGTGCACTTGGGGTGCTCTCTCTCTTTCTCTTTCTTTCTCTCTCTCTCCACACAGCCCTTCCACGTGGCTGGCTTGGGCTTCTGCACAGCATGGTGGTCCTAGGATGGTCAAACTCCTCCATGGCTGCTCCAGGCTCCAGGAGAGGGTGTTCTGAGAGGCCTGGGTGGAAATCACGAACCTTCTTAAGGTGTAGGCTCTGAAGTCTGAGAACAGTGCTTCCCTCACAGTCTACGGGCCAAGCAATGCAGGAGCGTGGGTAACTAGATCCCACCTGTCAGTGGAGAAGTGGCAGAGTGTATGGTCCTGTCCCATCCGCTACAATCCACCCCTGAGTCAACCTGCAGCCCAGGTGGACACTCCTGGGACCCTGACGACACTCCACCCGGAGCCTGCTCTGCTTCATTGCCCAAGGCCTCTCTGGCTGCCCTAGAGCCTGCTCAGCTCATGTGCGGGCAACCTCGAGTGCCAGCTACGTGGCTCTCCAGAGGCAACCTCAGCCAAGGAGGGACGAGACGGAGCATGTAACCCTGGAATCCCATCCCATGGCAGGCTGACTCAGGGGCACAGGCTGGGTCATGATTCGGAGGGTCCCCCAGGGACTGAGCCCAGCTGCCCCTCAGTGCGTGCTTTATGGCCTCTTTTCTGTCCCTGCCTCACACCTCCTCTCCCCTAGTGTGGCTTCCCAGGTCACTGTCCAGGTAAACCACTTGTGCTCAAGTCCTTGTCTCGGCATCTGCTTTGGGGGCACCTGAACCAAGATGAAAGCTTTGGCTGGAGGCTCTTGAGAAGGCACTTAGTAAGTGTTAGCAGTTATTTCTATCATTGCCTTCTAGAAATTTCTTACATCTTAATAGGGTTAGTTTCATAATCTAGATGTAGAAACTTCCATAGAAATGTAATGACCTAATTCCTGGATGGATTTTTTTTCAGCATATTATGGGGGTTACAAATGTTTAGGTTACGTTGTCCTTGTTTCCCCACCCCCAGTCAGAGCTTCAAGCATGTCCATCCCCCATGTGGTGTGCATCACACTCGTTATGTATGTATATACCCATCCCCTCCACCCCCCTCCCATCTGCCTGACACCTGGTGAATGTTATTACTATATGTGCACTTAGGTGTTGATCAGTTAAAACCAATTTGATGGTGAGTACATGTGGTTCTTATTTTTCCATTCTTGGGACACTTCACTTAGTAGAATGTGCTCCAGCTCTATCCAGGATAATATAAGAGGTGCTAGATCACCATTGTTTCTTGTAGCTGAACAGTACTCCGTGGTATACATATACCACATTTTATTAATCCACTCATGTATTGATGGGCACTTGGGTTCTTTCCACATCTTTGCAATTGTGAATTGTGCTGCTATAAACATTCAAGGACAGATGTCTTTTTTATAGAATGTCTTTTGTTCTTTTGGGTAGATGCCCAGTAATGGGACTGCTGGATCAAACAGTAGATCTACTTGTATCTCTTTGAGGTATCTCCATATTACTTTCCACAGAGGTTGTGCTAGTTTGCAGTCCCACCAGCAGTGTATGAATGTTCCTATCTCTCCGCATCCACGCCAACATTTATTGTTTTGAAACTTTTTGATAAAGGCCATTCTCACTGGGAATAAATGGTATCTCATTGTGGTTTTGGTTTGCATTTCCCTGATGATTAGAAATGTTGTGTATTTTTTCATATGTTTGTTGGCCATTATTCTGTTTTATTTTGAAAAGTTTCTATTCATGTCCTTTGCCCACTTTTTGATAGGGTTGTTTGATTTTTTCTTGCTGATTTTCCTGAGTTCTAAATAGATTCTAGTTATCAGTTCTTTATCAGATGTGTAGCATACAAATATTTTCTCCCATTCTGTAGCTTGTCTGTTTGGTCCCTTGATAGTTTCTTTGGCTGTGCAGAAGCTTTTTAATTGGATCGGTTCCCATTTATTTATTTTTGTTGTTGCTGTGATTGCCTTTGGGGTCTTCTTCATAAATTCTTTGCCTAGGCCAATGTCTAGAAGAGTATTTCCAACATTTTCCTCTAGAACATATGCAAATCTATAAATGTAATTCACCACATAAATAGAAGCAAAAACAAAGACCATATGATCCTCTCAATAGATGCAGAAAAAGCATTTGCAAAATTCAACACTGTTTTACGATAAGAACACTTAACAAAATAGCTATAGACGGAGCTTACCTAAAAATGATACAAGCCATATATGACAAACCCACAGCCAACATCATACTGAATGGGGAAAAATTGAAAGCATTCCCACTTAGAACTGGAACCAGACAAGGTTGCCCACTACCTCCACTTCTATTCAACATAGTGCTGGACATCCTTGCTAGGGCAATTAGACAAGAGAGGGGAATTAATGGCATCCAAATGGGGGCAGAAGAGATCAAACTTTCACTCTTTGCTGATGATATGATATTATATCTAGATAACTCGAAGGATTCAACCAAGAGACTCCTGGAATTGATAAATGAATTCAGGAAAGTCTTGGGTTACAAAATCAATAAATACACACAAATCAGAGGCATTCTTATACACCAATAACAGTCAAACTGAGAACCAAATCAAAGACTCAATACCCTTCACAATAGCAACAAAGAAAATAAAGTACCTAGGAATATATTTAACTAAGGAGGTAAAAGACCTCTACAAGGAGAACTATGAAACATTGAGGAAGGAAATAGCAGAGGATGTAAACAGGTGGAAAACCATACCATGCTTGTGGGTCGGCAGAATCAACATTGTTAAAATGTCTATACTACCCCACGTGATCTACAGATTCAATGCAATCCCTATTAAAATACCAACATCATTTTTCACAGATGTAGAAAAATTACTTTTACACTTCGTATGGAACCAGAAAAGACCCCGTATAGAAGCAAAAGCAATCCTAGGCAAAAAGAATAAAATGGGAGGCATCAATTTACCAGACTTCAAACTATACTACAAGGCTATAGTAACTAAAACAGCATGGTACTGGCACAAGAACAGGGACATAGACCAATGGGACAGAACTGAGAACCCAGATATAAAATGATGCTCATATAGCCATGTAATCTTTGACAAAGCAGACAAAAACATACACTGGGGAAAATAATCCTTATTCAATAAATGGTGCTGGGAAAACTGGATAGCCACACGTAGAAGACTGAATCAGGACCCACACCTTTCACCTCTCACAAAAATCAACTCACGGTGGATAACAGACTTAAACCTAAGGCATGAAACTATAAGAATCCTGGATGGATTTTTAAATTGTGCTTGTACCTGTCTAATTCTTAGCCCTCCAGATCTGAGAGACCTCACTCTGCTTGTGTGAGCCACCTGGCCACCTGTTGTCACGAGTCACCTCACCACGGCTTGTATGGGGTGTACATGATGTTGGCGGCACCTTGGCGAAAACACATCTGGGGCATGCTTGGCAGAAAAGCCTTTAAGGTGGAACAAGGCGGGCCTCCTTGTCAGCATGACAGGCTTCCCAGTTTGTGGCCTTGGTGTCTTTCTATGGTCTTGTTCCCAGGAGAGTGACAGAGTGATGCTTTCAGTCTTGTTATAGTAGCGCCAGCTTTCATTGAGTGCTTGCTTACCAGACAACTAAAGTGCTAAAGGCCTTCATGAAGCTTATCTCTTTTAATTCCTGTAATACCTCCTTGGTAGTTGTAGAAGAGGAAAGCAAGAGTTAAGTGAGTCAAATTGCTTACTGAATTCAAGTTTCCAACAAAACATCCTTCTACTGACCCTGTCCTGCCAGCCTTTGTTCCATGGATGTCTAACACACGCACACTCATGCATGCACACACACACACACACACACACACATGCTCTCACACCCATTTAGACACTGGGGAGGGAGTTTTGGCCCACAGTGGTCGTGATTCTGAATCGCTGCAGCTTTCATTTCTGAGACATGCTGCTCGATTTCGGAGATGTTATACCAGAGCTTAGTGGAACTTTGGGGCAAGCAAGTATCGTACGGATGCTGGAAGAGCCAGGCCTTGCTGGGACTCCCAGAGGGAAGACGCACCATCCCCGCAGAGGACCAAGGATGGGGTTGGGGTATGGTCTGCCCTGGCACAGACTATAAGGGGAGAATTTGAAAGCAATAATAAAACCAATTAAAATGAGTCTGCTTTTTATTGTCACTAGGCACTAGAAATTCTCAATGGTGTCAACAGCGACTTACTCTTTCCCCCAAAAATCTTGGTGAGAATTCTGAACAATTCCCGCAGTTGCCGGACCTTCAGTGATAGGTATCTAAACTTGAAATTAGCATATGGTGATTACTGATCCTTTAATAAACACTACGCTCATTCAGAGAACTCCCCGCTCTGCAGTCCTCCCTGGACAGGTGCAGTGGGCTTCCACACACTCATCCGAGAGGCGTTTGTAAGAGACGTCCCTCACGCTCACCTCGGGCACTGTCGGTGTCCCCAGCCTGAGGAGCTACTGCATTCCTGCTGGAAACAGCAGGCCAGAACTGCACAGCAATGGCACAGTGGTGGTGAAGTTAAAGAAATAGAATGAAGTTCCTTCAACGTGACCACTTGGAGTTGGCATCTGTGTTTAAAATGCCAGACGGTGACATAGAGTTGGAGTTGTGAGGTGCAACATTTTTATTTTGTAAGTTCAGATTTTAGTTCATGCGTGATTACTGCTGGCAATAATTTTGTGTTACAGAGGAGACAGATGAGTGTTGGCAGTGATCACTTTGGGTGTCACTATGTCAGCTCTGTCTGCTACATCAGACTATGACTGGGGCAGAAATCCAGGCTCTTTTTGGGTTTTTTTTGGTTTTTTCTTTTTTGTTTCTGCATACAGTTGGCCTACATCTGAAATGTAGATGACATATGACAAAGTGTTACTTTTTCTGTTGCCAGGTGCAGCTGTCACTTGTGTGCTATTAAATCCTTATGCTATATATCTTCATTGCAAGCACAAGGCCCACAGGAAAGGGCCTTCCATTGACATTTCTGGAATTTTCTTCCCTGTGATTCTACAACCATACAAGAATTAGTGCTTGAGAATCTCCAGGCTGGCGTCTCAAGGACACTGGCCGTCCCCCCGTGCCGGCTACTGTGGTGCTCCACAAGAGGCCCTTCTGTGGCGATGCCCTCACACTCCAAGGCTGGGAGCGTGACTTCGAAGGCCTTTAGCTGGTGCCTCCCAGAACCTGCCCTCAGCCAGCGTCTACCCCAGTCCTCAGGCCCCCCCGATGAATGACATTTTCAGGGGGCCCACAGAGGACCAGCCCCATGGCCTCCATTATGGACAAGCCCAAAGTGCCCCAGCTGAGCCCTTCCTTGGGCCCCCACAGTTCAAATTCTCTGGCTGTGCAGCCCTGCTTCCCTACTACCTGATACACTGCCCACGACGGACAGGGGCTGTTCCCAGGAGCTCCGTTGGGACACCCCACCCCCTCAAGCCCACTCCTCTGCTGGATGAAGCTCTCTGGCCTATGTCCCCTTCCCCAAATGCATATGTGGGCCCCCATCTTGGTCCCCACAGCAGTCAGTGCTATGCACTGAATATTTCCTCCGTTCAGCCTTCCAAGCTTGTGAAGTGCATCAGTTCCAGGGGGACAGTTTAAGTGCCCCTAGGAGGCCCTCCAGCTGCTCTCTCCTGTGGCTCTGATGTAAGTCCTGGAACTACTGCACCGGTAGAGCCCCTGCCGATCCTCTGTTGGGGGTGGCAGGAGTGAGAAGCAAACCTCTGTGGGTCTGCACCCCTGCAGCTTGGGGCCGTTGTGACGGCAGCATCACCCTGAACACCTGACTGATACAACGCCTCTGGGTTAGAACCTCCTTCCCTGATTTTCTGTCTGTTTTACCTTCCAAGTTCTGGACAGAATGCAGCCATCTCTGTAGCCCTTCTCTGAATTCAGCAGGGGTTCGGTGCTCGTCTTTCTTCACCTGAAGACTGTGTTCCCCAAGGGACCGACGATGTCTCCAGGATGGGAAGTGCATCTGAGTGAGCCTCTGTCCCTCACGAGGACTTGGTCTGAGAGGCAGCGCTTGCTGGGTGCACACGGGACTCGTGAGGACCCGAGTGAGGTGCTAGGGATGGAAAGATGAGTAAGTGTGCGCAATGTCAGATGACGCCTACAGGAAGGACATGCCTACCCGTAGTGCTAAATATCACATGTCACACTGCTTGCGTCAGCCTAGAGCAAAATCACTGACTCTCACCCACCAGCTGAACACCCCACATTCTTGGATGGACAGAATGACGTGATTTAAGTGTAACCGCAGTGCTCTGTAACATGTTTTTCTCAGCACCATAGCTTAACGTCAATACACATGTTCTCTCCTGGTCACTTCTGCAAGCTCACGTGTTGGGCAGACATCAACCATCCTGGGGCCCTAATACTGCTGAGAGCAGCTAGAAACACGGCAGCGAGTGCCACCAGCATCAGCCCTAAGGAACTGCCCACTGCAGCAAGAACACCGACATGTCATTTCAGCAGCTCCACCAGCCCTGCTCTCTGCAGCGGCTGAGCAACCTGGGGGCCAGAGCCGGCACCCGGGGGTCCCACAGCAGCATCGCCCTGCGACACCTCTTCTGCTGCTGCTGAGCCCATTCTCTGAGGCACTTGGCTGTACAGCCTCTGGAGGGGGACCCCCGAGGGCTTCCTATGTCACTCTGCTCCTGAATTATTTCCCCCCAAAGTATTTCAGATCGTTTATTTTCTTTTAATTCTCTTTACATTGATCACCTGTCCTAAAACTGTCCGTTATATAGACTCATTTTAGCCTTGGTGTTTTAACAAAACCACTTAAGCCTCAGCCCTCTGGCCAGTTACATGAGACAAACAGCATCAGGCAAACACACGGCGATTGGCAGGGCCGTCTGCGCACTGCCTGCCCATCGGCACACGGATGCACAGGCATTGTGCCATCCAGGCAGCTTCTACGATTAGTCACAATTAAAGTCATTTCTGAGGTTGACGATTCTTCCTTGACATCGTCATCCTCCTTCCCAGAACCTGCTTCATGGGCTGCCATTGCTGGGCTTAGAAGCTGGGGGAGGCCCTGTGCCTGGAGAGGTGAGACAAGTGTGGTCCCATGAGACCCAGAGTTTGCTTTTGATCCAGGTTTGGAAATCACTGCATCTGCACTCCGAGTTGTGTTTGACCCTGGTGGACCAGAGTGCTACATGCTTTCTACTTCCCTCCCAGCGTGCAGAGGCTTGGAAGTTAAAAATGACATTCCCAGACTCCTTTGCAGCTAGATTCTGGGCATAATTTTATTTCAGTTCGACTAGGTGTATGTGCTTGCCATTTGAGGGGCAGGAGGGAGCAGGGGCTGTGCTGTGCCTGCTGTTCTCATCAGGAAGCCTGGTCAGGAGACCCTGGTGTTCTGCAGCAGCTTTAGCAGAGGTCGGGATGTCTGCCAGTGGCTCTGTGAGTGTCAAGAGCAGGGAGCAGCCGTTGTGCTGGTGAGCAAGCAGCAGGCACTCACAGTTCTGGGGTCCTCTTCTGATCCCCAGCTCTCAGCTAGGGTGAGGTATTCTTGAAGCACTTGGTTGTAGCTGGTAGTTTCCTGATTCCTGGATTGACCTGAGAGCCAGAGGAGGCCCAGCATCCCTTCGCCCCCTCCATTATACAACTTCCCTTGTGGCAGCAACAGAGCCCTTGGTGGGCCCGTCTGCTCTGTGTTCCAGGAAGGCCCCGGCTATGGCCTGTTTCTCGGTCCTCTCAGTCAGTTAGCCAGCACCTCATTTCCTACACTGAATCTTGTTTGGCTTGACGTGCTCTAGTGATCCTTTCAATGTCTTGTCCATCTGCTGCTCTGTCCTGACAATGCTGTAAAGCAAATTACTGACCATAACTTTGAACAAGTGGAGTTTAAATTTGCACTGAAAAAGTAAAAGAATAGCTGCAACCTTCTTATAGTCCATCAGTCTCATTGGGGGAGATACACACACACACACACACACAAACACACACAGATACACACATACATATATCTCTTGTTCTATATCTCTTGTTCTTTTTAGTTAAAAAGTAAACCAAGAGAGTTTGCAAAGAACTACTTGCTTGTAGCACATGATGTTGCAGGAGAGCAGATGTGCAGGAATCATGAAAACATTGCATCCCACTGTGCTGCGTCTGTACGTGACATAAACCACAAAATTCTGCTTTGGTATCTAGTGCTCACAGAAAACCAGTGTTTGGTGGCATAAAATGACAACTTATTATTATCTTTCAGAGTTTTGTGGGTTGACTGGGCTCAGCTGGGTGGTTCTACTTGGGCTGCAGGTACAGTCAGTTTCATCTGAAGGCTCAGGCAGGCTGGATACCCAGAGGGCCCATCCATTTGGCTCACAATTGATGCTGGCTGTTGGCTGGGAGCTGGGTGTGAATGACTGTCAACCTGAGCACCTACCTGTGGCCTCTTCATGTGGCTGGTTTGGGCTTCCTTGAGCATGGTAGCCTAAAGGTAACGGCAAAAGGCTACAATAGCCAGTGTTCTAGCACTTGGAATGAGAATTAGCAACCCTTGAAAAGGAGGTCTTCCTGCTCTAAATGACAACCTTCCAGCATTTTGGTTAAGAGTGTGTGTGTGTGTGTGTGTGTGTGTGTGTGTGTGTGTGTGTGTATGCACCTTCTTCTCTGATAGATGGGGAGGTTTCTGGCACTTCTGCTGGGCTGCCTGGAGTAGCTTTATGTACAATAGAACCCCATCTTGTTAGCATGAATACTGAATCCGTTGGAGGACTCTTCTCAAAAGAGGTACATATCTCATGAGTTGGTAAGTCTCCTATGTACAATAAGTTGGAAGCTCTAGTGTTGGGAATGTTCTTTGTTATTAGTGATAGGAAGTTTCTTCGTAGGAAGGTGAGCATTAGGTGGGTCCAATTCTTTCTCCTCTCTTTCCTCTACATGAAATCATTTTCTTCCCAAAGCACAAAGGCAGCTCGTAGACTGAATTACTTGGAACTGTCTTTCCTTTTATTAAAAGGATTTACTATAAGTCCTAAACGAGCTTGCCATTCAGCCTATCTAACTTGAATAACAAGTGATTTTCAGTGTTTCCCAAATTTACTGCAATAAACACATTATTATTTTTATGTTTTAAGTGTAAAAAGTTAATCTTCCTTCACTCCAGACAGGTCCCCCTGCTTCCCAAGGCATATCCATCCAGGAACTATTTCTGCATATACAATTATTTGTAAACATACTTTTTTGTTTTATTTTCATTTTTACACAAGAGGGTGTGTTGCCGGCCCCTTTCAAGTACTTGTCATAGCTTTTAGGACAAAGATACAATTCCTGCCTCTGTGCCTGGTTCCTGCCATGTGTCCAGCTTGTCTCATTCCACGTGGGCACAAGACCCCTCAGTCTCTTGAACAAAAAGGCCCACAGCACGCTGAGCACAGGGCCTTCGGGCACACTGTTTTCTCTCCCTCAGGCGCTTCCACCCTCTGCCCAGATAACACCGAAACAGCCCTCAGGTTCCGGCCTGGGCACCATTTCTTCGGGAATCCTTTCATGGCATACACTGCACGTTACCAAATATTTTCTGTCATTTTGATAAAGGAAAAATATATTCAGTAATTCAATCTGCATTTCTTTAATTATGCCTGAGATTAAACAGAGTTCTTGGCCATTTTTGCTTCCTCATAAATTGCTTGTTTATACTTTTAGCTCATTTTCTGTTTTCTGTCACTCTTTTTTATTTATTCATAGGGACTCATGCTATATTAAAAAAAATTAATTATTTGTCCTATGTATTCTACATTTCTTTCAGTTTGAATGACAGTTGGTTGTCTGACTTTTAAATTTGTTTAAGGTATTTTTTCTCTCAAAAATGTTACTGATTTTGATGTGGTCATAATTAGTAATGTTTTCTTTTAATGTTTTTGGATTTTGTGTGCAACTAAGAAAAGGCTCCACTCCTCCAAAGTTAATAGAAGAACAGGGATCCAGTTTTATTTCTCCCACCAAATGGCTATCTAGGTGAGCCAAGATCAGATATTGATAGTCCATTTGTTCTTGGTGATTTCAAATGGCCACTCAGTCTGTGTGCTGAGTTGCCACTGGTTGCTGTTCATCTCTATACCACATATTACTTCCTTCATTGTTGTCTAATTCTGTTCCATTATCAGACTGCTATAATTGCTGAGGCTCTAGAACAGACATTAGCAAACTCTTTCTGGAAAGGACCAGACAGTAAGCATTTCAGCCTTTGTGGGTCACATAGGGTCATATAAGGTTTTTAAAAAATGCTTCTAAGTAGTGAAAACCATTCTTAGCTCATGAGACATACAAAAACAGGCCGCGGGCTGGACTGGCCACCTCCTGCTTTGTGACAAATGTCCGAGTCTCTTTCGTAAGTGCCCTCCCATCTCTTTTCTTGTTCAGACTTTTCCTGGCTGCACTGACAATGATATATTTATAGACTTTATTGGTGTTTTGTTTTGAATATAGAGTATATTGAAACAATTGACAACTTTGCAATATTATGCCTTTTATTCAAGAAAAAGGTATTTTTATATATTCAAATCTTCTTTCATGTCTACATGGGCGATTTAACATTTTCTTATCACATGTTCATATGCGATAAGACTTTTTTTAAATGTTATTGTGACTTTTTTCTTCCATTATATTTTCTAAAAAGTTGTTATTTACATATTAAAAATCTATTTATTTTAGTGCATTATTTTGTAAAAGCTACCTTTTATTGTTATTATCTCTTAGCGTTTCTAATTGTTTTTCAGGGTTTTCTTTTGGCTCCAAGCATATGATCACATTGTCTGCAACGAGTAAGAGCCTTCTCTTTCCAGTGCTCGTACTTCATAGGTTATGACCCTGTCTCACCATGCTGGTCAGCACTTCCTGAGGGACAAGTGGAACTGAGCATCTTTGTCTTATTCCTGAATGTAATGGAAAGGACTCAGTGTTTCGCTATTAAGTGTGACATCGTCTTTTTGTTTGATACCTACATACCCCATTTAATGCCATCTGGCACAGCACTGTTTTATTTAATATTTGTGAAGCATTCCCTGGAAAAGGAAAAAAAAGTGTATAAATGGCTTAATTTATGAGGCTATAAACATGGTATGTTTATTTTTCCCACAAACTGCTCTCCCACTGTCCCTTTTCCGCTACAGGTGACCTCCTTGACCAGACTCTGCAATGTTTCAGTCACTCTTGGATGTCAGAACAGCGTCATTTCAGTGATCAAGACTGAGTTCTGTTCATGTCACGTCTTCTCTCTCAAGGCAGAGCCTGTCTCCTCCCCACCATCACTTTCCCCCTCCGGCAGGCTGGGCTCAGTGCCATCGGTGCGGAACGGACGGCAGGCGTCCGACCCTCAGACCACTCCTTTGCATGCCCTCTTCTCAGTGCCAGCTTCTCTGGCCTTGGCGGGGCGGGGTGCAGGGTCTGTGCATTGGTGACTGCTGCTTTTCTGGCTGGCCCTCACTCCCAGTTTCCTGGGGGGCGGACATATAAGCCATGTCTGCCTCATGAGCACAGTCATAGTAGGGTCTAGGGAAGGCCCCCAGCTTCTGGCTCCCCAAGTGGGAGGTCTTGCTGGATACAACTCCGCTGTTGCCTTTCCTCGCAAAAACAGTCCACTTTTGTCTTTTCTACAGGAATGTTACAGCTCCAGCAGCAAACATTGGGGGACGCACCAGGAAGAAAGCTTAAGTGTGGCTACCTTGACCCACGGGGGACTTGATCAGCCAAGCCGTGGCAGTGAGCTTTGGCATGATTCCTCCGCTTGAGCTCCTTTCTGCGTCTTCCCACCAGAGGTGCAAAAGGACAGAGGGTACGTAGGTGTGGAATGGGGGGTGGGACTGATGTCGTCCCATTCAGAGGAGCAGCTAAACTTGATCCTCTTCTCCCCACTGGGATGAGTGATGGAGACTGTATTAGGGTTAGGGTTTTCCAGAGAAACAGACCCAAAAGGATATAGATACTACAGAAAATGAAGAATTGGCTGGTGAAATTACGGAGCCCAGCAGCAGCAGGCTGGAGACCCAAGAGAGCTGGTGGTGTAGTTCCAGTCCGAGTCCAGAGACCTAAGAATCACAGTCAGTGGTGCAGGTCCACCCAAGGACAGGAGAAGACCAATGTCCCAGCTCGAGCAGCCAGGAAAGAGAGAGAACTGTCTTCCTCTGCCTTTTTGTTCTGCGCAGGCCCTGCCCGGACGGCACGGGGACCACTCACGTTAGGCAGTGCGATCTGCTGCACTCCGCTAGCCTCACCCAGGACGCCCTCACGGGCACACCCGGGAATGGTGCTCACCAGCTATCCGGGCATCCTGTGGCACAGTAAGGTTGACACAAAAAAGGAGCCATCACAGAGACCTTCCTTTCTGTCCATAGCTGTGACCTCTAGGTGTCTGGGGCTCACCCTTTGCCCGGGGTCTCAGGAGCATTCTGGGCCACACTGGCTATCGAGTAAAGCTGAGGATGGCCTGCGGGCACACCCATGGGACAGCCCAGGTGGGACATGGGGCGGCAGCCAAGGTAGCCTTGCCTGGTCAGCAGCCAGAGGGTGCTGACGTGACTCCCCCTCACGGAATGGCACTTTGGTCACTGCAGGGAGATGGAGCTTGGCCGGCACGGGGTCGCCTTCAGCATGGCAGGTGGCCCTGCCTTGGCCACTCACAGCCCAGGCCTTTGGTGTCCAGCAGGGCCCACCAGCTTCCTCCCTCTGACCCAGACAGTTCTTCCTCCCACCTCACCCAGCCCTGGGTAGACCAGTTCTCCGTCTTTTCAGTATTACTCATGGATAACTTTAGGCCCTGGTCATTTGCCTTTGAATTTTTAAAACCTTTTAAGTTATTATTATTTTGATCTCAAAATGCTTTTCTCTCACCGATTGAGAACTTTGACTTTATACCATTGTCTCTGAAGTGTGCTTCCTGTTTGGAAGCCAAAGGCCACACGTGGGCTCCTTCTTCTTTGGAAAATTCTTTCTCTAGCTACCACCCTCTTCGAGAACACATCTGACAGGCAGAAGAAGGGTATGAGGACCTGCGGAGGAAAACACCCTCTCCTGCCAGAGGCTGGGCTGGCTGGTCTGATTCTGCGGCGTGGGGGCCTTGGAATGTGCGTTCCAGCCCTGTGCCTTCCTCGTTCCCTTCTTGATTTTTCTCTTTACTGAGGTCAAGTCCTGTTCACAGAGAGAAAAAATAAAGTCCAGGAGATCCCTTCCTTAGATGTACTGGCTTGGAAATCAGAAAAAAACTCAAAACAGGCTTTTTTTTTCCTTTAAACTAAAAACACCTGCCTTCTTTTGACCGTTTGATACTCTCTCTTGAGGCCAGTGAGGAAAGCAGGCACAGCATGCAGCTGTAGAAAGAACCAGTGACAGACAGTGGCGCAGGTAACACAGTGAGGCTCGGGCCAGACAGGCACAGGCTGGAGGCACCCAGGCAACTGCAGGGCCTGGGCCAGCTGCCCCAGTGAGGGCGGCCTCAGCCTGAGCTGCCCAACAAGCTCCGGACCCAGAAGGAGCCACATCTTGGGCTGTCACCGATGCTGCTGTCGGCCCACGGGGAGTCCGTGCCACCTCACAGCCCCTAAGAGGGGAACTGGCCACAGCATGAGGATGGGGTGCTCCTGGCAGTGTCTCCCTGAATGCAGACAGACCTGGCAGTGAGGACCCTGGTGACACTGTGTCCCCGTGGAGCCAGTGCCTCCAGGACCTGAGGCCTTAAGGCATCCACCCTTCAGGGGAGGGAGTGAATCACATCTTGAAACTCAAATTTCCAGCTGGAGTCCAGGTGAATCTGGGAACATTAACTGCCTCCCTCTTTAATCAGATTCATTTACTTTGTGTTTATTGAATTAATTTACAAAATGGTGCTCTCTTGGGGGAAAAAATGCTGTGGAACCTGCAAATACCAAATAATAGCACGTAGTTGACATGCATTCAACAGAAGCAGTAGCAGCGGGGTTACATTAGCACCAACCAAAAGATACAAACATCCAGACTTTCGGATTCTCCAACCTCAAAGGCCTGTGTGATTTACTGTCTTTTAGGGCTCAGTCTCAACAGGGAGATCTTGTTTCCAGTCGGAGCACATGTGCAGCACGTTCCTGGACGTCCTTGAGCAGTCTGACGTCTTACTGAGGTGTCTGGCATCAGATCCTAGAACCAGCTCCTACCTCCTGGAGCCCAAGGGGACTTCTTTTGAGAGGTAGGTAGCAGGACAACGTCGAGTGGTCCGATGTGTTTTCATAATCTTCTAGCTGGGAGAAACATGTGGGGCCAGCATGAAGGTGCTTCTGGAAGTGTCCTGTGAACGAGGGCGTCCGTGTCCCCCCGCCCTGTCCTGGCCACCCCCTCTTTCTTCTCTTGACAGGATCTTTCGGCAAGCCAAAGGCCATCTATATTTTAAGATCTTCCTAAGCTCCATGGACACTGCCTGCCCGGAGAGAAAAGGGAGAGTGGGCGCTGAACGAGGGAATCTAAAATGACCTCTATCCCGCCCGTGCTGTCTGGGTAAGGCTGATCAAATTTCGCATTTTGTGGAACTAGGTTTGGTTTATTTGTTTCTTTCTTATTTTTTTGTCGAAAAACTTGGGTGTGGTTTTTGTTCTGACTTTATTTTTAAAAATTTTATTAACTAGCAAAAATTATATATATTTATGGAGTACAATGTGATGTTTTAATATATATGTGCATTGTGGAATGATTAAATCAATCTAATTAACATATCCATCACCTCACATTCTATTTGGGTTTTTTTTTGTGGTAAGAAGATTTAAAATCTACTTTTTAAAAGAGATTTTGAAATACACGATACTTTATTATCAACTGTAATCACCATGCTGTACAATAGATCACTAAAACTATTTCTCCTGAACTGAAACTTTGTACTCTTTGACCAACATCTCCTTTTCTCCATCCCCTCCCCCTTGCTTGTTGCTTAAATTATTTGGACAATAGCAGCTGTCTGAACCTGAAGATACCTTTTAAAGCACGCGAGCCTCACACCAGCTAGGAGGGGTAAGCGGAGGAAGCCACAGGCCTGCCCATCAGCAGCGGGCGTCTAACTAAACCACCGCCTGTTCCCAGCAGGTTGGCTGTGGCCTGGGCCCGCAGTGACCAGGAAGGGGCACGCAGTGGGCTTCTGCATGTAGTGCTGGTGGCCCCCATGCTTGTTCTGGGGCTGGATACCGGGTCATGCTCAGTTTGTGAAAATTCAATAAACTGTACACTTAGGAATTGTGCTATATTTAAGTGTGCATGTATATATCTTAAATTTTAAAATAATAAAAGAATGAGGGCAATTCTGCCATGGGGCAGGCAGGCAGAGAGACCCATGTGGGCCATCTTCAGACAGCACTGCCCACTGCCCTCACCCACAGTGCTTTTCTTGCTGCCCTGTGCTCCGGTCCTGTGTCCCCTTCCTAGGGGCTGTGGATGTTATTCTCTGGGACAGGAGAGCCTGGCCCTTGATCCAGGCTGCCAACCTTGGCCAGCACAGCCTGAGCTGGGGTCCCCAAGTGCTTTTCCATGTGGTGGCATGGCTTTGAAGATGCCAGCGAAAGGGACAACAGAAAAACATCTTGATGGTGGCTGTTGTTTTCAACACTAAGACTCTAGATTATCCAGAACAATGGGAACCCCCAAGAGCATGTAGGCACTTAGTGGAGGATCCAGGGATTCTTCTAGAATGTACTCAGAAGGACAGAGATCAGAGTGTAGAGAAGTGGGGACACGATGGCAGTCGTCCACCCAGGTTCCAGGAGCAGAGACCTCAGGAGGAGGAGAAGGGACCACAGGAGGGACCCAAGCAAATGGACAGGCTCCCAGCTTGCAAACTTTTTTGAGTTTTAATCCAGGATTTTAAAAATTATTTTAATTTGATTCATGCAAAACTGACCTCTCCTGAGGAAGAAGTTCAATTTACCTCTCAGAAACTCTTTTTTTTTCTAAGTCCTCCCCAGATAAAAGAGGAAAACCAATCCAAAACTTTCACTTCTTCATTTCTTTGCTGAATCTCGAGTGCACTTAAGGGGGGAAAATACACATACACCAAGACAGAAAGACCTATTTTAAAAACAACAGGTATTTTCACATTGGTGCTTTGACCTATTTCTGGATCAGAAACTGGATTGCGTGTCCACAAAGCCATCTTCCCACCTGGTGTTTGCTCTGCATGGTGGTAGGAAAAGAGCAGCCTTGGGGTCTAACAGAAAATGTATTTACTTCTTCTTCTTTTTTATGATAGAATGCCACAAATTTACTAAGTTATAGCATCTACTTTTATATTATTATGCACGGAGGCCAAGACTGGAGCTTAGCCCAGTCTTTTCTGGAAATAGTTCTTTTGAAATCAGCAGGTCCACTTAAATAAAATAAATGTAATTCAGTCTTCCCTTTGACTTGCATCATCATTTTTATTTGTAGCTTTCTTTGTCAAGACTGTATCCGGATGTCACTAATGGGAGTTCTGTTCCCATGGAAGAGTATGGTGGTGAGTAAGTCCCTGTGAGTCTATCTGCCATGAGGACACTTCCATTTCTAGAACCTTGCCAAAATAAATATTTAGGAAGGGATTTCACAGAAGTTCACATCTGGACGTTTCCACAAGGGATAGATCAAACAGGAGGTTGAAACGCCTGTGTGGATCACCTGGTTCATTAACTACTGCTGTGTGTGCTGCAAGGATCTGGGACCACCCAGCCCATTGCGTGGAGGGCTACAGAGGGAATTCCAGGGGTCCAGGTGGGCACCTCCAGGGTTGAAGGGTACCTCTGCTCCAATGACTGTCACTCCGTCTTGATTTCTACACTGTGCTTCCCCCAAAAACTTTTCATTTGACAACATCTACCAATGCTATAAAGAGGTGAAAGCCATTGATCTACTTGAAACCCTTATTTTACCTGGGCAGAGAGAAAACATGGCTGGTCAGGGATTCTCAAACAAAGATCAGCTAAGAGCTTTAACACATTTGAGCAAAATGAACCTTGTAAAAAAGTGGCATTCAAATTCAATAAATGGGGCTCTTCCTGCTCGAGGAAACAGCTAATACAGCAGGTTATAGTTTTAATGGCAATGATGTTTAATATATTTGGGAAGATTAGAGAATACTATCCATAAAACAAGAAGAGATGTTATGAAAAAGAACTATAAAACTTCAAAATTTAAAAGATGATTGTTACTAAAACCTCAAAAAATAGGTTTAAGAGCAAAACAGACATGATTGAAGAGTGGACCAGTGAACTGAAAGATCGCAGGGTTCTCATAAAGTGTTGTTCACAAGGACAAAGAAATTAAAGTGAGAGTGAAAGGCGGCCCATGAGGAGAGACCGGAAGTTTATGTATCTACTTGGCAGGAATTCCAGGGCGAGAGACCCAAGAGACTCGAGGGAGGAAAAATAACGAATAGAAGAAAACCGATCAGAACCGTTATAGGTCAAGAGCAGGGCTAGCTTCACGGGGTACATGGTCTGTGCGGTCACGTGGGCCCCGAGCTCCGAAGGGATCCGTGCTCAATTCTCCACTGCTGCCATCTTGAAATTCTTAATAATTTGATCTCAGTACTCATGTTTTGTAAGTGAAGTCCTACGGGGCCACAGGCTGCACACACGAGCAGAGGGGACACACTCGATCTGTGTGTCCCTGATCCTTGCTGCCGCATTTGCACTCCCAATGCCCACAGACACAGAACTCAGGTGGGCTTACGGTGTGTGCAGCTCAGCGGCATGCAAGGGGAGTACAAGGCAAGCGTGCTACCTCTGCCAACGAAGATGAGCAGCCCCGACAGCCCCAAGAAGCTGCACACCATCTGAGTTAAGCACCCTTGGATTTGCATGTAAAACTAGCATTCACTACACAAATGGTAAAAGTCATGCTAATAACCTAAAATTTTAACGTTACTTGGGACATTAAATAACAACTGAAAGACACCATAGCAAGTCAAGGAAAAAAACATGGAAGAAAGGAAAAAGCTTTCTCTTTTAATATTGTTACACTTTCTTCCTGCTTTTTGAACAAGGTCTCACATTTTAATTTTGCACTGGGTTCTACAAATCAGATGGCCCGCCCTGTTTAAAAGGGCCACCAAAGTCATGGCAGAACAGATTTTTCAAAGGTTTATTTTGGAACTTCGATGGTAAAGAGGAGTTTCTGAAGTTTCCAGAGACAGAGAAGAGTTCATCTGTGGAGCTGGGGCAGGGGCACGTGGCGCTGCGAGCGCCGGCACTGAGGGCACCGCGGCTCTGCTCAGGGAGGCCGTCCAGGCAGGGCTGTCTTAATCCCACCTGGAAACAGAGGAAGGCGGAGGAGACAGTGGCCTGGAGGCCAGTTGTGAAATCCTGGGGGCGTGCCCGGGAGCCTCTCAGCACAGAACTGGCAGGACCAGCCCTGGAGCCAAGCCAGGTTCCTGGAACGTGCAGAGACGCAGCTCAGCTGGGCCGTCGCCGTCCCCGTGGGGCGGTGGGCTGCAGTGCGTGAGGACATGCTGGAACACAATGTCCCCGTGCCCCACTGCTCCAGGGCCTGGGCTCCATGACCCTGAGCAAGGCCCCGGAGGCTGGAGAGGGCAGGTGGGCCAGGCCACTGGGGAGACTCAGGAGACTCAGGTTTCATGTGCAGAGACACAACTCATGCAGACACACACATGCAGACACACACACATGCAGACACACAGACACATATCCAGACACACACACACAGACACACACACACAGGGACACACAGCATTGGAAATTTTTCCTGTAGCTCTTCAAATGCAGAAGTTATCCAAACAATTTTTGGCCAAGCGAACACTCCCGGCAGCATTTGTGGGGGTGGGGGAGGGGGCGGGGCCTTGCCTTTCCTGCCTCCTGTACTGCCCTGGTGGAGGCGCCCAGAGCACGCCCAGCCAGAGCCGGCCCAGGCAGGGGACTCGGACAGTGCTGCCCCAGGGCTCCAGCCTTTCTCTACAGCCCAACGCCCACCGGACAAGCAGATGCAGAGCAGCAGGGACGTGGGGTTATGGGCCCGTGGGAGCCGAGGGAACACGGGGAAAGAGGCATGGGCTGGAGCTGCAGGCCCCAGGAGGGACTCGCTGGAGCAGCGTGGCTGAGAGGGCATCCACGTCAGGCCCACGGCAGGCCCTGGCTCAGGAGGGTGCGCGGCACAGCCACGAGGGGAAACGAGCATCAACAGGTCTGTGCGTTGAAGGAAATCGGTGCAGCCTGACTACGCTTCTGGATTTCGAACGGCGACGTAATCCACACAGGTTTCCGTAGGTATTCAACCGTGGAACATCTTCTCTTCTACTGAGCAGAACAGTCTGGAAAACACTGATGCAAGAAATGGCAGAGGCCATAATCGGTGTGGGGCAGGGGAGAGCTCAGCCGGGGGGCGCAGCACATCTGACCACCCCGCAGGGTCAACGGCAGGCTGTGGCCGAAAACCCACTGTGTCGGCTTCAAAGGACGGAACCCAGGCTGGTTTGCCTCCTGGTCTTGGCCCCCAAAGTGCATCCTCTGTGGGTTCATGTGCAGAGACACAACACACAGACAGACACACAGTCACACAGACACGAGCACGTGGCTGGTGAGGATCACCACGGCAGGGCCCAGACAGGCGAGGTGACTGAGCCTCCTTGAGCTCTGCCCCCAGCCACCCCCTTGCCTCAGCCCCATCCTGGTGCTGCCTGAGGAGAACGGGAGGTCCTCAACCACCCAGGGCAAAGCAAGTGTGGAGCAGGCTCCACGCAGGACGTGTGAGAACAAGGGCTGGGGCAACATGGACATTCATGGGGCCCTGGTGTCCTCAGGCTCTCCATCCACAGGGACGTCTGCGTTGGGCTGCAGGACTACAGCGCGTAGCTGGAACCAGGGCCACCATGGCTAGGTGCTCAGAGGGTGGTCCAGGGGTGAGCAGGCCCAGTGCTGTGGGTGCTAGGGGCCCGGAGCAGTCCGCACAGAGTCGTGCTCCACAAACACTTGCCTCTGATGACTGGACTTGGAGATTCCACTGTGCATTCGCTTTCCAGCCACGTGGAGAGCTGGTACGTAAGACTCACTCCTCACTCAGCCTGTGAGCCCTCAATTCTTGCCACCGGTTGTTTCATTCCTAAGGCAAGTCCCTACCCATAATAAACACAAAATACCCCTCCAGTAAGCCCTTCTTTTGCAACGCTCGATCTTCAGCATCGGGATGGTTCAAAGACATTTTAAAAGTCAACCCTGACAATCCTGCTGTTGCCCCTGCACGGGACCCCTTCACACAGGAATATTTAACTTCAGAAGTTCCACTGGGATAGAAGGGCATGAGCTTCCAATCCTGGAATAATTTTGTGCTTTTCATTCCCAAGCTGGGCTGCGTGGACACGCCCTGTGACTTATGTTTCACCGGCTGCAAGCTGGGCCAAGAGGTGCTAGCAAACTGGGCTCAGGCTGGTTTCCACCCGGGGTCTCAGTCCTTTGAAGCCCTCCAGGGGGGCTTCAAAGACGTCTTCACCCCGTCAGGAAGACGGCCGTGCCGTGGCTGGTTGCGCACCCCTGCGATGAACTGTGCATGTGTGGAGGCCACGGCGCACACGGTGCACCCCATAGGTAAGGGGCTCAGGCCATCCAGCCACCAATTTCCACTCTCATGCATCTGGGTCCTTGTGGTCCTGTGGAGCCAAAATCCTCCTGAAGAACCTATACAGGGCTTACATCACGTAAGAGCCCACACCACTTGTGGATGGCCATGGAAAAATAGTAGCTGCTAAGAGTTATCATTTGTGGAGCAGAAATGATGTGCAAATACATAGAAAGTCAGTATTGTTATCATCATCATCTGCTTGTGCAGAGCAGGAAACTAAGGCCCGGGAGGTTAAGCAACTTGCTGAAGGCCACACAGACAGTGAAAAAGCATTGTTAAAAGATCCTCGTTGAGGTGTTCTGGAACCCAAAGGCACAGTGCACCTTCCTGTGATGATGGTCTCATGCATTGCCCTCCCCGCCCTGTCCTGTTCTCCTTTGACCATCAGGGCCCTAACTAGAGCTCCAGGGTCCCCAGCGATATCCACATCAGGACAAAACTGAAAATTAAAGGTGAAAACACCAATTACCCATCGCTGCCTTATCTGCAAAATAATCAATTTTTGTTTCACTAAATTTGTTTAATTTTCCAGTTGTTCTGGGAACCTCATGACTCACGAGGAACCCCACAGTTCTAGAAGGATATGTTCTCCTCTCACCTGCAGTAGACAAGGAGTGTTAGTCAGGAGTCTCCAGAGAAGCAGGAGCAAGAGGGTGTGTACAGGTACATGAGGGGCTTTGTCACAGAAATTGGCTTGAGTGATGACGGAGGCTGCAAAGTCCCTGGCCTGCCGTCAGCAAGCTGGGGAACCAGGGAGGCTGGTGGGGTGACTCAGGCTGAGTCCAAAGGCCGGAGACCAGGAGCACCAGCGTCCAAGGGCAGGAGGAGAGGGGTGCTCCGGCTCAAGAAGAGACGGCAAGTCCATATGACGCCAACCCATGTCTGTGAGAGAAAATTTCTGTCACCCAGTCTACCGATTTAAACCCTAATCTCGTCCCGAAACACCCTCCCAGACACACACAGAAACAATGGTTTACTAGCTATCTGGGCATCTCTATCCCAGTCAAGTAAACACACAAAGTTAATCATCATAAATCCACCCAACAGGTCCACCCCCATATGCATCTTCTGACAACATATTGAATCTTCAATAAAGACCATACCAAGCTCATAATTCCACCTAACATGGTACAACTATCCTGCATACAATCAAAACTCACCAATCCCTTCCCCACAAGAAGTCAAAGTCCTTGAAGGATGTTTACTCTTCTCCTTGGTATCCCATAATTTAAATACTATGATGTAAAATTGACAGTATTGAAATAAAGGCAATACATTGTGTGTTATGTGACTAGGGACTAAAACAAAGATATCCGCTTACTTTCTGTATGTCTACACAAAACGTAACAGCAGGGAGGAAGTGCTTGTGGCACTCACAGTCCTGCTTTCCGTAACTGGCCACGTGGTCGTAGCTGCCACTTATAACTCACGCATTCCACTACCCGCTTTGTATTCCCTTTGCCCTCAGCAAGCACTGCAGCTGCTCATGGCTTTTACCTCCGTTCTTGACTGGTCTGGGCCTTTAGCGGTCTTTCCTGGACTGGGTTGTCACTTTTCTTTGCGCTTAATCCCAGGGCATGGCAATACTAAAAGACACCCTAAGGCAGGGGCTCCCAACCTACAGTGAGCTGTAGAATTATTTCATTATATATTACAATGTAATAATAATAGAAATAAAGTGCACAATAAATGTAATGCGCTTGAATCATCCCGAAACCATCCGCTCCCAGTCTGTGGAAAAACTGCTTTCCACGAAAACGGTCCCTGGTGCCTAAAAGGTTGGGGCCGCTGCTCCAAAGCATATCGATCCAGTGATACCCAAACCCATTACTGTGCTTTCGCGTTTCCCCTTATCAAAGGCTGGGCCGAGCCAGCACCCCGCGCTGGAGCCCCGCAGCGGGGGCGGGCATCCCTTCCGGCTAAACGTTCCGCACCCCGCCTTTCGCGGCCACAGGCCGCAGTCACCACGCCTCAGTGTCGCCCCGGCAGGAACGGACACCCGCCCGCGATGCTTAACGCGGGAGACGAGCCCCTCAGCTCCCCTGGCCGGCCGCACCTCGATGCAGACATCGGAAACCGCTTTCCTGAATCCCGCAGCCGCCTGCCACTCACTCACTCTGCACACAAATCACTGGGGACCTTATTTCCGTACCTGCTGAAATGTGATTTCCAACTGCGCGTCCCGTTAGTGTCTCCCTCTCGCAAGCACGGCGGGACCGGCCTGCTCCCGCCCGAGTGTCGGCTGCCACCTAGCGGCGCCCGGGGAGTGGCGCCGGCGGGCTGTGCGTCTGCGCGCGGCCCCGCCCCTCCCGCCGCGCTCCGCAGGCCCGCCGCCGGGTGCTGGGCCTCGGTGTCGCCGCCGCCCCTTCCTTCCTGCCTTTTCCCTCCCGTTCCCTCCCCTCCCGTTCCCTCCCCTCCCGCCTCGTCTCGGTCTCGGAGGCAGCGCTGGCCCGGGGCTGTGGCGAGAGGCCGCGTGGCCGCCACGTGCTGACACTGAGGCCCGCAGCCGCGAGCGAGCCTGGCGTGGGACTGCCGCTGCCTGAGTGACAGAGAGCCTGGGGACTCGGGGAGGGTCCCCACCTCGTCCGCTGCTTCCACATCCGCCCGGCTCTGCGGGTTGGACCTAACCCGCACTGCAATGACACGCCACCGCGTGTGTCTGCCGCCAGCTCTGGCCTTCTCCGTCGGCGCTGGCGGCTTCCTGTCGCTCTGCTGGCCCTTCCCTGCCTGCGTTTCTGTCCCTGTCCCCCTCTCGCACACGCATCACACATGACACACACATCACACACACACATACCACACACACCACACATCACACACACATACCACACACATATACATCACACACATACCACACACACACATCACACACACACACCACATACATCATATACATCACACACACACCACACACATACCACACACACCACACACACCACACACATACCACACACATCACACACATACCACTGACACCACACACACATACTGACACCACACACATATACCACACACATCACACACATACCACTGACACCACACACACATACCACTGACACCACACACACATACCACACACATCACACACACCACCACACACATACACACAAACCACACACACACATCACACGCACACACAGACCTGAGTCCCAGAATTTGGAAAACCCCCACATATAAACCAGCCCCCCAGTATCCAAGGATTCCTCTGTCCCTTTGAGGAGGGGTGACAAAGGGTGGACCAGGTGGCGCTGGTGAGGGTGGCACTGAGAACGGAGGCAGATCCATGCCTGGGCTTTGCGCGCTGGGAGCGTGCTGGGACCAGAACTGCCCACGCTGGGGGCCCTGGCCAGCGGCGAGCGGTCAGGAGCGGCCTCGCACCAGGTGCTGTTTTCACCGGGACCGCACGGTTACTCAGTGAGGGGGCACCGGGGGGCGCCTCAGAGCCTGGTCTTGGCCCGGCCTGGCCTTCCCCTGCGTCCCAGCCAGGGTGGCTCCGTGTCTCCATGTGGGTGACTCCATGTCTATGGTTGGTCCTGTCCCTGAAAAGCCTGTGGAGTCCGTGTGGGGTGGGACAGACCCCAAGGGACAGAGGAAGGAACCTGGCTTCTAAGAGAGCCCCCTGCCCTACCCCTGTCCAGGCGCTGCTGTCCCAACCGCAGGGGAGTATGACTATGAAGAAGGTGTCTAGGTTGTTAATACAGCTGCTAAGAAGTTGGGTGCCCTAGAAGACCCCAATTCTTTGGCTGATGGTGGCTCACTGCAATGCACAGCACATAGCACGTGGCACACAATGGGTGCTGCAGCTATGGGCTCACCCCAAAGGGCTGGAAGCAGACTCTAAGGGGGAGTGCAGGGCACGTGATATTCAGGGAGGGACCCTGGGACCCACGGCTGCCAGGCTTGGACGGGGGGCTCTAGAGCTAACGTGGCCCAGCGGAGTTGTCCCAGCTGGGTCAACGTGTGCACACCTGTATGCCCCTGGACAAGCCCACCTCCATCAGGAGCACCCCACGGCCCCACTCCAGCCTCCCTCAGGAAGTCCAGACTGTGACATGATGCTGCAAGGTTGTCAGACTCCTCAGGGCCCAATTCAGGATCCTGACAACCCAGACATCCCCGCTTCAGGCCCTACCCAGGAGGATCCTGGAACAGCTTCTGGCTCAGTCCCGGGAGCTCCTCCCGTGGCCCTGACTCATGACTACATGTGGGGCCCTCGTCCGCTTCTCCCTAGGACAGAGGTTCACGTGGAGATAAATTTGAGCAGCAGTGAGAGTCTGACCAGTGTGTTGAGCCATGGTCTCTCTCACTCACTCTGCGGCTTCCTGGGTGGTCATGTATTCACGCTTGTGTATTCTTCTTCGTACAAAGGGCCCCATAGCAGGGCGTGGTGGGGCATGCCTGCAATCCCAGCTACTTGGGAGGCTGAGGCAGGAGGATCGCTTGAGCCCAGGAATTGAAGGCTGCAGTGAGCTATGACACCACTGCACTCTACCTGGGTGACACTCTGTCTCAAAAACAAAAACAAAGCAAAGGGCCCCAGACAGGATGAGGTGCAGAACTGGAGGCACCTGCTTTCCACATGAACCCCCAGGAGTGTCTCCCTCCTGAAGGCCCTGGGTCTTAAACCAGCTGCTCATTTAACTCCCCTGGGGGCTTTAGAAAATGTCAGCGGCCAGGCCACTGCTCAGACCCAGAAACCAGCCTTGCCACCCCCACAGGTGAGCACGATTACAGGCGCCAGTACTCAGGCGGGGCTCATCAGCCTCCCCTAGCCGAGAGAAATGCAGAATCTCAGCCCCGCCCAAGGCCACTGAGGCAGAATCTGCTTTTCAACAAGATACAGGTGATCTGCAAGCGCAGGAAGGTGCGGATGTGAGACCCGGAGCCCTTGCTGGCCTCTCTGAGTCTCCCTAGAACTAACCTCCAGGGCACAGGGCTGGGTATGGCGGAGGGGAGCACACAGCTGGCCCTGCTCACTGTGGAGCCCTGCGCTAGCTTCCCGGGCTGCTGCAACAAAGCACACAGACTTCCAAGATCAAGGTGTGGGCGCGGTGGCTCACGCCTGTAATCCTAGCTCTCTAGGAGGCCGAGGCGGGCGGATTGTTTGAGCTCAGGAGTTCGAAACCAGCCTGAGCAAGAGCGAGGCACCCCCCCCGCCCCGTCTCTACTAAAATTAGAAAGAAATTCATTGGACAACTAAAAAATATATAGAAAAAATTAGCTGGGCATGGTGGTGCATGCCTATAGTCCCAGCTACTCGGAGGCTGAGGCAGGAGGATCGCTTGAGCCCAGGAGTTTGAGGTTGCTGTGAGCTAGGCTGACGCCACGGCACTCTAGACCAGGCAACACAGTGAACCTCTGTCTCAAAAAAAAAAAAAAAAAAAAAAGATGTGGGCAGGGTTGTTTCTTCCGAGGACTCTCTCCTCGGCCTGCAGGTGGCGTCTTCATGTGAATATGGTGTTCTCCCTGTGTGCGCCTCTGTGTCCAAATTCCCCCTCCTGCTAAGGACACAGTCGTCTGGATTAGGGCCCGTCCCATGACCTCATCTTAAGTTGGTTTTCTGCAACTATTTCCAAATCAGGCCGCATCCACAGGTGCTGGGGTTAGGACCGTACATCTTTTGAGCGGACACAATTCAACACCACCGGGAGCGTCCCAGGGTGAGGGTGGGTGTGCAGCCCTCCTCCTGTTGCCCAGGGGAACTCAAGGCCACTGGCAATGCAGCAAGTCCCCCAGAGGATCTGGCTTTGCTCCAGTCCCCCGTGGTCCTCGGTCGTCCTCACCAAGTTGCCACACGGCCCCAGCGGCCAGCTCAGAGGGAACCAACCGTGCTCCATCAACCAGAAGCCGCTCCGAGCTGGGAGCAAGGCCTCTGTCTGAGCCCACTGGGAATGTGCTGTGTCCAAGCACAAGGACAGAGTGTCCACTTGCACTGTATTATGGGCTGAATTGTGCCCCCATCAAAAGTCACACATAAAAGTCCTAATCCCCAAAACCTCAGAATGTGGCCTTTGCAGGTGTAGTGAGTTAGGGCGAGGCCTTACTGGAGTAGGGTGGGAGAGAGGGAGGGCCACGCGAGTGACAGGGAGAGGACGCCATCTGCAAGCCACGAGAGAGGCTTCGGGAGAAACACCCCCGCCCTCACCCTAATCTTGGACTTCCAGCCTCCGGAAGGGTGAGAGTGAGCGTCTGCTGTCCCGGCAGCCCTAGCCGACGACGACACACAGGAAGGCTGACAGGGAGGTGCGGGGAATGTTGGGAAAACGGGGTGAGCGTATAAAACAAAGCCTTGAGGCTGGGCCTGCTCACCACACCCCGCTCCATGGAGGAGCAGCAGACACAGCGTGAAGAACGCGTTTGGGGAGGCCTGTGAGATGTGGGTGCAGAGCGGCTAGACTGGGCCTCGGGCTCTGTGCAGACACCAGGGGAGGTTGTCCTGCATGGTCCTGGCAGCAACCCTGTCCTCAGGAGCATGGAGTCTGTTGGGGCCACAGGTGGGACCCTGGGGATTCTGCTCTGGGCAGGTGGGAGGGGAGAGGCTGGGGGCATTTCCACCCTTGCTGCGAATCTGACCTTGGTTCCACGCGCAGGTGGCAAAGCCTGGGGAAAAGCGAGTGGAGAATGCGTGGGGCCCACAGGAGGCCTTCTCGGAGCATGCAGCCGACTATGTGCTGTCGGGAACTGAGCTCCGGGGATTCCCGCCTGGGGTGCAGAGGGAAGGGCCCAGGCAGAACTGTTGCTGGCTCTATAGAGCATGTACCTACTAGGTGACAGCTCTCTTCTTTTGGGTCACTCCCCATCTGTCTCCCCACACCCCCTCCACCTCCACCCAAGCACAGTCCCTTCCCCTCGCCCTCCTGCCCTCCTCGCCTCCCCCTTCCCCTTCCTCCTTTTTTCTCTC
Organism: Propithecus coquereli; assembly: GCF_000956105.1. NCBI lineage: Eukaryota > Metazoa > Chordata > Mammalia > Primates > Indriidae > Propithecus > Propithecus coquereli. The sequence goes on along the minus strand of NW_012149986.1, from coordinate 2,687,935 downwards.
TTTCTCTCTCCCTCACTCCTTCCCTCTCTCTTCCTTTCTCTCCCCATCTCCGAACACTCAGTTTCTCTCCATCCCATTGGCCCCTGGCACAGGTGGATTCACCAGAAAGCTAATGCAATATAATTTCACTTCAGAACCTGGGGTTTGCATGGGCTCCTTCCAAGATTCTGGAATAAAATAAAAGTTCCAAAGGTAGGAAATTTTATCTGCAATCTGTTAAGACAGCTGTCTCTTTCCCTGCCCAGTTTCCTGCTGTAGCATTGGAAGAGCCACGGGCCCTTTTAAGATTCAGGTAAAAGAAAGATCAATCACAGCAGCAATCCCTAACCTTTCTGGCACCAGGGGCTGGTTTCATGGGGAAAAATTCTTCCACAGACTGGGTTGGGGGGTAGTTTCGGGATGATTCAAGCACATTACATTTATCGTACAGTCAAACCTCTCTGCCATATGCAGCCATTACCCAGCGCTAGCCTCACCGCCTCAGCTCCGCCTCACATCATCAGGCGTTAGACTCATAAGGAGCACGCAACCTAGATCCCTCGCATGCGCAGTTTACAGTAGGATTTGTGCTCCTGTGAGAATCTAATGCTGTCGCTGATCTGACAGGAGGCGGAGCTCAGGCGGTGATGCGAGTGATGGGGAGCGGCTGTAAATACAGATGAAGCTTTGCTCACTCACATGCCGCTCACCTCCTGCTGTGTGGCCCTAACAGTTCCTAACAGACCATGGACCCCTGGAGTTAGAGGACACACAGCCTGGGTTCTGTGGGATGGGTGCATGTGGGTTACAGGAACTCCCATGTGTAGTTACATTGTTGCCAACCATCCAGTATGGCAAAAGCCCTCACCCACTTAGGCACAGACTTGACATAATGATACATACACAATTATACATGCTCCATGCTTTTGCTTTTCTTTTTCCACAAGAATCATCTAGAAAGGAATTTACCAGAATTCCTGCATTGTTGAGCCCAAGCCTGTAGCTGACCTATACTCAGTGACTGTGTGTGGAGTTGCTCATTTTATAGCTCCCAACTACTGGACCAAGTCTTGGCCCAGTGATACACCTTGACCGGAGCCAGTTCTGGTGGTTCCTAATGAAACGGTCCTCAAAATTCTCTTTCCTAAAGAAGCCTCCAAAATCATGTGAGCATCAGGCTCTGAAAGCCGATCTGCCCTTGGCCTCCTGACACCCAAGCCCCCTATCTGCAGACAGAGGAGTGAAGTCCCGACTCTGTTCCCTGACGTGCTGAGCCAATGCACTGGCCATGACATGAACTCTCCATGCTATAGATTGCCTGTGGATTCCTGTTCTTCCACAGAACATAGGAACCTCAATCACAAAACAGACATGGGGTTTAACAGTGAAAACGACTGGGTCGCCTTTTCTATCACTACTGAGTCACCTTTTCTATCACTGAGCGAATCCAAGACCCTCATCACCTAGCCAGTTTGGAATTTCTGGGGTACCTTAGAGAATTATTCCAGCAGGCATTCGATGGCCCGGCATTTGAAACATCGCTTGGCCTAGAACAGAGAAACCCCACCTGCTGGAACTAAGGCCTGGCTCTGACCCTTGTGAACTAAAACAAAATCTTAAGCCCCACAGCTGATTGAATGGACCCCCTTGTCCAAGGGGACCCTCCCAAAAACATCAACCTTAAAGCTGAGTTGACAGCCATGAGGCAAACGGAGGTCAGACATGCTTAGTTATGCTCTGTCCCTTTTAGAATTATTCTTTGTAGCAATAATATACAAAATCATTAACAAGCCTGAGGCCATGTAAGACAAAGGTTAAATCACACCTACAGGTGATTAATTTACTTAACAAATCACTTGAATCTGGGTGTATGTCCAGTATGTGTCTGGTGGCTTGTCTCTGATTAACAGACTTCCTTATCTTACTTAAAATATTCTGTTCCTCAGAGTTGCTAGCAGCTAAAACATAAAAAAAAACAAACCCAACATTCTGTGCCTTTAGATAAAGCTTCATTTCTTTAACCAATTACAAATCAAAGAATCTTTAAACCCACCTATAACCTGCAATCCCCTGCTTCGAGATGTCCTGCCTTTTCAGGCCAGACTAATGTATGCCTTCCATGTACCAATTTATGACTTTATGTGTAACTCCTATCTCCCTGATATGCATAAAATCAAACTGTAGCCCAAACACGGTGAGACTGCCTACTCAAGGCTTCTTGGGCGTGGCTCTCCGGGCCATGGTCACGCACATTCCGCTCAGAACTAACCTCTTTATTTTACAGAGTTTGAGTTCTTTTCCACATCCACTGACACCCTCCACTTCCTGTACCAGGGCTCCAAAGGTTCCAAGCCCATGAAGTCCAAACCCTGAGAAGGAGGAGCAGTGGCGATGGCCACACGAGCATGGTGGGTTGTGAGCCTCACCTCCCGGTGCACCTTCGAAGGTCACCAATGCCTGGACCCTGGCCCATTGCAACCAACCAGGCCAGACTCTTGGACCTGGCACCAGCACTCTTAAGGCTCTGGTTGATTCTAACAGGCAGTCAGGCCTGGGAAGTAGTGACGTTATACAATGAAATCTGGATCTGCCTCTTCTTTTTGGTGCTGTCTTCTGAGTGGCTTTCTCATTTGTAAAATGAGAAGTTAATAATAATGGCTATCTCAAAAGCTGGTTGTTTTTAGACGTACGACTGAAAATACACCTGAAAGGCTCTGTAAGCTATAAAATATCATGCAAATGTAAGTTCTATTACAGAGTGCTCAAAAATAACATAGCGAGCATCTAGTCTATTAAAGCGAGCGACACCATTTGCATGTGTGAGCAGAGCTCTGGGCATTCACGAGTTTTGATGTTTCCACCGTGAAGTCCTTTGCATGCTGGTCTGCGCAGTGGTGCAGGGGAGCGAACGATGGGTTGCCAGAGGGAATCCCTGCGCTTCCTTTGATCCTTGAGTGCTCACCTGGGTGCTTTCCAAAGGCCGAGAATGGGGAGAGGAAGACTATGTACGATACCCAAATTCTAATGTCACTCTCAGATGACATGGACGAATAGTCTAACCTTGCTTTCTCTCCTACTGCTCTTCTCTTGAAGCCTGTTGTGGCTTCAAGAAAGTATCTCCAAGAATCACCAGTGGCCTGAAGCGTGGTGGAGGCCTGGAAAGAGTCCTGCTGCTCCACCTGCCATGCTGGGAGCCTGGCACGGTGGTTTTGAGCCACCCTGGGTATGGCAGATGCTGACACTGCCGAGTGCTGTGAACCATTGGGCTGGCGCCCCTCGTCCGAGCCACTCCCCAGAAGACCACTTGAGAGACCCGAGAGATGGAGTTTGTCGTAGGCACAAAGCTCGCTTCCCCTGCTAGGCTGGGTCCTGTTCCGGGCCGGCGGGCGGTGGCAGGCACTGTCTGAATGAGGACAGGCAGTGACAGCGAAAGTCCACGCCCCACTGAGAAAGTACCGACGGGTCTGAGGACGATGCCGCCCCAGGACCCACCCACCCTCTCCTCTCTGGAGGAGGGCCAGGGCAGGAGTCCATCTCTGCGCAGCACAGGAAAGGCAGATCTTTCACTGTGAGTGGAGACGTTCAGCTCTTACAGAGACTTAGGTCAAGGGCACTGGCCGGGTTTGGACTTCAAGGCTCTAAGTAACGGCCTCTCCATAGTTCCAGTTCTGCTGTGGCAACAGTGGTGTCTACACTTCAGCCAGTCGGTGGGTGGTCCCAGATGAGGCTGTGGGGCACCAGGCCCCACACCCAGACCCACCAGGGAGGGCTAACTGCCGTGAATGCCAACACGCAGCCAGCTCTGCACGCCACCACCAGGAAGGGGAAAAGCAACAATCAAGTGGTTAAGAATAAAAGGTAATTTTCATGTCCAGAGGAATATTAGGAGTACAAGAAGATCTGAAAAATAAAAGGGCAGAGACACCTGTTTAACAGACACACACCACAGGTACACATCCACATACATACACACACACACCACACAGACACACACGGAATCCTGGCAGGACATTACAAAAGAATACACATCCCACTGGCCAACCTTAGACCACACGTTTTCAAATCGTGATACACGGAAGTCCAAACTCGGAATGGAATGAACCCAACAGCACTTTTGGGGAAGCCCCAGCCCCAAATGAAAAACGTATTCCATAGAAGACTACTATTTAGTGCTCAAGAATAAAGCCCTGGGGCGTCCCGGAGAGAGAGTTTCATAGAAAAGCACTAAGTAATGGATATCTTATTAATTGTTAAGAGAAGAGTGATCTAGAATGAACAAGTGCTTTTCATTTCATACGTCCCTGCAGCTTCCCTGCTCCCCACCCGGGGGCCTGCCTCATTTCTGAGGCAAGCAAAGACCGCTCAGATCCAGTCCGCCGACGTCTCTCCGGGAGTCCTTAGCTCACGTCTTCTGTCGAGGTTTCCTTTCAGGTACACAGCAGCTTGAGGCACAAAGTTTAGGTGACTAGCACTGGCCTGACGGCGACTTGTTTTCTTTTTCCCTCCCAGCTGAGTGCTGACGGAATGGGACGAGGCGAAGAGAGGTGGTGGCTGCCGGGCGTTGCGCCCTCGGCTCTGGCCGCGGCCGGGGCGGCAGCCCGTTGCTGCGTCAGTCCGCCTGCCCGGGGACGCGGCCGCGGAGAGCTCACCACCATCCCAGGGACGCAGCCCGTGTCCGGGAGGTGTGCTTCACCTGCCGCTTTTAGTCCGAGAGAAGCCACTGCTGTGGATGTCACCTCAGAAGCTCTGGGTTCATCATGAAATTGAAAGATCATTTCCTGTGCAGGTGATGAGGCTGACTTGCCTTCTCCCGCGGCGACCGCTTTCTCTCTGGGACAACCCACTCCATAAGGACTAGTGTCACAACATGATGTCCTCGGCAGGTGCCGGCTCCTGCATTTCCTGGCGCTGCTGCTCACTGCGCTGTGCCGCCGAGGCCTTTCCGCAGCTCCTGTGTCGGGAAGAAATGAGCAGAGCAGCGGGGAGCAGCGGGGAGCAGCCGCTCGCCGGGGTCCGACGGGCTTCGTCAGCCCTGGCGGTTTGTAGAAGTGGATGGCGTCATTTCATATGAGCTGTGGAGAACAGAGAGTATCGGACACTGGCTCTTTATGAATGAGGAAGAGTTGTTTATGAACAACATACATTTTGCACTCATTGTTCCACAGTTTGATGACAGTTGTATAAAAGTGAGTCATTAAAAGACCTCCAAGATTGCAAAAGTTTAAAGTCTTATGACTCATGGCTTTGGTGAAATAATGCTTAGCTAAAAAAAGAAAAAGAAGTCATTCCTGGAAATGTCCCCAGCTGAGTGGCATGTGGGCTGTGGGGACCACGTGGTCGTCTGGGGCCCCCAGAGGGAGCAGTGACCAGCAGCACCGGGTGGAGATGGGCGCTCAGCAGACACAGGACGCCTGGAGTCACCAGCTCAGGACGTGCTGGGCGCTGCGGCGTGCTCGCTGGGTGTGGCGCAGTGGCTCTGGAAAAGTGTTCTTCCTCTAGGTTAATTTTGCAAAACTGCAAAATAATAAGTAAGTGGCCTTAAAAAGAGCTCTCTGTAATGAAACATCCAATTCTGGACCCTGGACCCTCCTGCTCTATCAAAATGCCATAAGTTCTTCTCTTTTTCTATGGAGGAAAGATCGTTTTATATGTGTCCTCTGTGTGTATGTGTCTGAGAGAGAAAGAGAGAATATATAATGAGTAAACAGCCAACCTTTGAGAACTGACAGGACACGGCTGGCTTTTCAGTTAATAATAAGACAAGTAACTGCTTCCTTGGCATGATTTCAAGGGACAAAATGACCCTCCCACAAACGCCCAGCGATGCACTTTAGAGACACCTCCCTGATCTCCGTGGGCACAGCGCTTCGCGGTGTGCGTTGTGGAACACCAGTCCCAGCACGCTAATGAGTATCGAGATCATAGTGGTTCTGTGTTCCAAGAGGTCAGAAAAACGTTGAGCTCGATAAGATCTGTGGGACGGCCTTGTTTGCAGTCGTCCGGAGCTTTCGCTGGTCAGCGGCCTTGCGAATGTACTCAGTCGTGTTTTCAGTTAGGTAATCAGGGAACCGCTTGCCGTGCAGCATGTCTCCTCTTTTCAGACTGTCATTCCCTGGAAGACACTTTGTGAAATGCTTTTTCAGGCGTCTCTTCAGAAGCGTTGGGCCACGGAGGACAGGGCACAGGGAGAGTGGGCGGGCGGCCCGAGACGCTTGGCTGCTGCTGGGCACCCAACACAGAGAGGCTGTGGTGCTCCAGTGGGACTTGCTTTCCCTGACGCAGGGACACATGTGCACCCTGAGGCCACAAGCCAGTGTCCAGGAGAAGGAAGGGGACACTGCATTGTTCATCCTAAACTAAAAGATGATTTAAAAACCAAAATCTCCTCTTGGCTCTTTCAAGCGCTTCCATCCTCCCTGAAACGAGAACACATCTATCGCCCAGAAGTCCCCTCCCAATCTCTGAAGGACAAGAGGTCTTAAACCGCCTCTCGGTCTGCTGGAGTTCACGTTGCGACAAAGCCACCTCATGCTATCAGTGCGGAGACACATCATCGCACAGGCTTCCCCCTCCCGGGGTTGAAGGCTTGGAAGGAGAAGGCCAGCCCTGCCTTCCTGAGCCACACGGAGCGAGGCCCGCCTGCTGCCTGCAGAGGCCTTCCCAGCAGGTGGCGCTGGTGTGCGCAGCACAAACCATGGCATCCACTGGGTTCTTAGAACAAGGCCTGTGCCAGCACTCACACGGTCAGCAGACGTGTGCTCATTTGAAACTGTAGAGCTTCGGGGCTCAGTGCAAGTAACATGCCCGAGGGCAGTGCTGGAGCCAGCAGCTTGTCGTGTGCGGCATCCTCTCCCGACGTCACCGCGCTCTGCCGCCCCGCTGCGGCAGGAGCAGCACCCCAGGCCCAGGGGCCACGGGGCAGTCCGTGCCCATGCTGTCTCCTGGCTGGCCAAGGGAGGCTCGGGCCAGGCAGCCTCACCATTTCCTCCAGACCTCTGACTTGGCTCAGCAGGAGCAGAGAGGACCTGGTGGGGCCAGGACAGAAGTCCATGGCAGGAGAGCCCCAGTGCTTGACCGCAGACTGGAGGGTCCACAGTAGGATGACTGGCCCATGTGGATTTTTAAGTGGTTGTTTGCAATAAGGTTCAGTATGTGTCTGTGTATGCGCTTGAGTGGTGTATTTGTGTGATGTCCGTCTGTACCGTATGGTGTATGTATGTTTGTGCAGTGTCTGTGTGTGTATGTTTGGTGTATGCATGTGTGTATGTATGCACGTGCTGTATTTGTGTGTGCATGTGGGTATATGTGTGGCTTCATATATGTGTATATGCATGCACACGGGTGCACACATATATATGCACGTATACACAAGTGCACTACATGCACAGGCACATGTGCATATCCATACATGTTTATGTGTGCACGTATATGTATATGTGCAGACGTGTGTACATGTATCCATGTGTATGCATGCACGTGTGTATGCGCGTAGGGACACAAACGTGTATGAATGTGCATACACGTGTGCATGTGGGTACATATGTATATACGTGTGGCTGTGTGCACGTACATATATGTATGTGCAGACATGTGTGTATCCGTGTATGTATGCACATGTGCAGGGACACATATACATGTGTGTGCATGTGTGCGTATACGTGTGCATATGGGTACATGCGTATATACGTGTGGCTGTGTGTGCGCATACCATGTATGTATGTGCGTGCGTGTGTATTTGTGTGCATTTGTGCATGTGTGTGTACCTCCTTTAGAACAGGAGATCAGTACTCTGGAACCGTTTCCTTGTCTCCGACAGTGCCTCTTAAGCTGTCTTCACAGAGAAAGGGACAGCTCACAGCCCACATCTATTGGGATTTCTGGGTCTCCTCGGCCCACCTTCTGTGGGCAGGCTGTGGGCTGTGGGCTGTCAGGCCCTCACTGGGCAGATCCCTGCCCGCGAACAGAAGATACAGACCTTTTCTGGCAGGACAGGGCCCTCCCTGATGGAGCTCTGACCGCTATGTGGCAGAAGCTCCCAGATGGCCTTTTTAGGCGATGGCAGGGATTTAACATCTAGAAACACGCTGCGCCTGTGACAATGCTGGTTGACACTATTTGACTGTTACCTACCACATCCTAATAACTTCCATGAAAATCATCACAAAGCTAATTTTGAATTTTTATTAAAAATCACAGTTTAAGAAAATGTTTAGTGACAAAACGGAGCTCCTCAGAAATGAATGAAAAACAGGACACACTGCTAACCGGCATGGTGAGCTCTCTGGGAGGCTGGGAGGCCTGGAAATCCAGCAGTCGCCTCTGCAGGTGGAAATCCAGGCGGCCTGCAGTCAGCGGCTGACGCCAATGCGAAGTCACCACCTGGCAAACATGAGCAGGGCTGGCAACGGGAGTGCGGGTGAAGGACACGCTCAGAGGAAGCACGTGTGCAATGATTTTCCCCACCGAACGCACTGTGTTCTGTTGTAGAAACATTCGGTCCTGCTGGGGAAAAAGGTATGCATGGCCTCAGCAGTCCACATGACACCTGCCAGGGACATGTGTCTGTCTGTGATGCTCCTTTGTTCCCTGCTAAAGAAGGACCAGAAGGTAAAAGGCACATGGAGTGAGCCTAGCCCCAGGGAAAAACCAGATTGTAGCAATCCAAGGGGTAGTGTGCATGTGACAATCTAGCCCAAGCTAGGTGCTCTAGAAGAGGCCACATAGACCTTTCTCAAACCTTTCAAATTTAGCCCTATTCACATTATAAATCCTTCTATTTAGATGCCTTTCCCCATTTGCTCTCTTCTGTGACCCTAGGGGAAAGAATTATTCCTAGGGCAAAATTTTCACTAGCCAAGACTTCCTCGTACTGGCACAGTGGGACTTGTGCACAAAAGACCTGCTTTCCCAAGGGAGAGGCCCAAGAGACTGTCCACCATCAGGGACACCTGCTGCCCAGCTGGTGGCCACCAGCAGGGAGGCGAGACCCCTGCGTCCCCCCTGCCCAGTCCTGTTCTGGCTGTCTGCCATCCGCAGACTCCTGGGAGGCAGGGGGCGGGCGGGTGTAGCAAAGAGGCCAGGAAATCACATGGAAGGAAGGTATAAAGAGCTCTGCACGCTGACTGCGTATGTGTGCCCTCATTCCTACGAGTGTGTGGCCTGAATCGAAGACACATTCTGAGGGCAAAGGCAGGAAGGCACTGAGAGTCCCGCAGCACAGACTGTCTCAGACATGACCACCAGGGCACCGAGTCCTGCCACTCGGCCCTCCCTCACCTGAGACTGTAGAATCAACCATACATGACTCTACAGCTATCTGTGGCTTGACCCAGAGATCTGGTCAGTGATCTTTTCAATTTCAGGGACTCTAAGTGTGTTTTGAGAATCTGTTCAACATGTTCAGCACTCGGGGACCCTCTCTTTAACAAAACGATCAGACCACCAGGTAGTAGGATTCCCAAGTGCGTGCATGGCTTCTAGACCTTTCTTAGCACACGTTTTCTGAGTGACTCCTGTCTTCCATGGCTGAGCAAGGGTCTGACAGCTCCCCCTCCCCGTCAAGAGCCCCCTCTGCTGCCCAGGCTGCCCCTGCACTTTAAAATGTCTCAGGTGTAGGCGGAGATGGGACAGGTCCAAGATCACACGTATCTGCTGACGTAAGAATTACGGCTAAATACCTCTGACTCTCAAGGCCACAGCAAAACTGGCATCAGTGGGTGACGACTTGCATAAGAGCAGATGTTAAGTCAAGGACTAGCTAAGACTAGAAGATGAGAAAAGGACTCTCAGGTCTTGAATACTCAACCCAAAGTGGCCTCTTAGTCACACTCAGTAAGGCCTGTCTGTGGTGAGGGGTCAGGGTCTTTGGCTTTATTATGAATTCATACTTTCTTAGAAGCTCTTCTTTAGATGACATCAGTCAGCATGTTACCCTCCATTACAGTTACAGAAAAAGACAGGGAATTCTGGCTGCACCCCTCTGTGGAGGGGAGGAAGCGTGGGCCACACTACGGAGATGACAGCCCGAAGCGCTCTGCTGTCCTGAGTCAGATGCAGGTGACGGGCATCCTGCCTCCCTGTGCAGTCTCTGCACAGAACTTTATGTACCAGTCACCATACAAGTGCAGTCTTCAAGACAGCCTGCAGCAGAGAGGATGTCGCCCAAGGAAGCCACACCCATTCATCAAATAGTCTTCGTCCTCCACGTAGCTCTAAGTCTTCTGTCTCACAGCACAGAGAGCAAAGGCAGCATCCAGGCATTTTTTGTTCTTCCTCAACAAACTACCGCTTAGAAACTGCAGTGGTCAAACTTGATTTTTACTCAAAGTACTTTTATTATTGGGAAAGGTTTCCAGTGGCCAGGGATATCAGTCCTGCAGGCTGTCAGAACCATGCTCTAGAGGCGGCCAAATTCCTCCTCCTCTGCCTTCCATCCCTCCACCGCGGGTCACATGCTGACTGCATCTTTGGACACTTGAAAATGCAAAGTTGGGTGAGAGCACTGCATACCACCTGGCAACGCCCCCAGGCCTGCGGGGTACGCAAATGCAGGCCGGGGTCCAGATGAGGGGAAGACATCAAGGGGAGTCGGAAACAGACCCTGAGAATAAGCAGGCATGAGAATCACACAGGCAAGCAAACAAGCGAACCCAAGTGGGCCCCGGGATCCTGCTGTCCGTCTTCCTCCTGGGACTGGCTGTGCCCCGTGGAGGGCTGCTCAGGACATGTCCTGGGTGACGAGGAGCAGGCATGTTCCACTCAACCCATGTCTCCTGCCTGGCGCAGGGAGAGGGACACACCGAAAATCAGCTGATCTGAAAACACCTTCCTGTGCTTTGCTCCCCTGGTCAAAGGCGGCCATGGACAAGGACGGGAGCTGTTAGTTAACCACGTCGTAGTAGTAATTGCGCAGCCGTGGTTCCACCTGCGCGAACCCGGGCCTGTTCTCCACCCTGGAAAGGGAAGAGGTGAATTACTGTTTGTGGACGTGCTTGTGAGAACGCGCTCATCCCTGGTGGGGCCCTCACACCCACAGAGCAAAGCGGCTGCGCCCCTGCTGGCTTGCTCCAAGGACTACGGCTCACAGCGTGACCCCGCACCAGCCCCGGGGACCCCGGAAGGCTGTGAGACAGAGAGTGTCAGCCCGTCCCAGGCCGACACAACCTAAATCTGCATTTTAACATGCTCTCGGTCATTTCTTTCTGTTTTCCTCTCCCTCCTCCTCTATTCTCCCCAGAAAAAATAGATACATAAGTAACATGCTCTTCAGGTGATGTGTGTCCACCTTAAAGTTGGACAAGTTTTGCGCTGGAACTCGGAACCTTTTAGCCCCAGGCGCAGAGGCTGCGTCGCTGGGATTCTAGCAAGACAGAAGGTGTGTGAAAATACTTAACGTACTGCAGACATATACAATGTTTGACTCAATCTTGTTCACAGAAGAAATAGGAACACAACTTTAACTCTTTCCTCCCCACATTTTAACTGATGGCTCTAGGCTATCCGAAAATAGACCATTGACATGGGTTCTTATTAAAACCAAAACCTGGGCTGGGTGCAGTGGCGCACGCCTGTAGTCTTAGCGCTTTGGGAGGCTGAGGCAGGAGGATCGCTTGAGCCCAGGAGTTTGAGGTTGCTGTGAGCTAGGCTGACGCCACAGCACTCTAACCCGGGTGACAGAGTGAGACTCTGTCTCAAAAACAAAACAAAACAAAACCACCAAACCTGTCGTGGCAGAAGCAAAGACTCAGACCTTGTCTATTATACGCCTTAACATAGCAACGCCTTCCTGTCACTGTTGCCAAGTAAGATATTGATGTAAGTAAACTATGAGTAAAACCTTTAACAATTTGCAATCTCTAAACAAATATTTACAGATGTCTGTTTTCTCTAAAATGGACATATTGTATGGATCAATTGGAAAGAAGTATTAAAACACCAAGAATATATTCTCATTTAGCAGTTATTTTTCTTATTTTGCAAGATTTTTTGGATATATTGCAAATGGGCAAGGTTGCCTAATAAGTGAAATAGAATGTGAGGTGGCACTGTAGGAAACTGTCCATGTATTCCATGTCCAAAATGGCTATGCAAACGTTTTGACCCACAGCAACTGCGATTTTGTACGGTTCAACCCAGATGCAGGAGAACAGCCGTAGAACACGCACGAGGACCAAGAATTACTCATCATTACAAGAGCAGAGTGGCTTCTACAGAACCAAAGCAGTTGGTTTTGTCAAATCGTATCAAAATTCATGGTTTCACCTACAGCTTTCACGAGCAAGCAAAACCATGATAAAACTGCTCAAATCCATCAGCACAGTCAGCCGTCTATGGTCACGTCTGGGGACACAGGCCTTCCAGGGCTCCACTGTGGGGCCATGACTCCGGGAGGGATGTGGCGGCTGAGCCCAGGGGCAGGAGCACACATGCTCAGATGCTTTGTCTAAACACAAGTAGTCTGATGAGGTTCGCTGAATTATTAATAAAAAGAAAGATTTCTTAGAGCATGGCCAACAAGGAGAATTCCGAAGCACCAGGGGGGTGGGGGGAGGTCTCAGAATCCCAGGTGGCATCGGGAGCATTTATTTGGAATATCCCTCAACTTTCAGATGCTCCAGCAATGTCAGCTGTAATCTGAGAGTGCACCCGACTCTGCAAGTGTTACATCTGTGGCCAGGATAAGAGCTCCTCCTATCACAGACCGTGCTGTTTCTGAGCCGCACGGGCTCTGTGCGCACACATCAGTGCCAGAGGTCTGGAGATGGACAAACAGGCCACTGAGCCTGTGCAAAGGACTCACCCCTAATCCTCAGGTGTGATGCATTTTCCTTCCCTGCTGAGCTGCCCTGAACATTACCTGGGTACGATGTCAGGTGTACTTTAAAAGTATGACCAGCACCTGGGATCCACTAGGCAAAATACATGATGGCAGCCAGGGTAGACCCATACCACCGCTGAAATGACTGGGTGGCTTCCAGAGAAGTGCAACCTTGGTCAATCCATCTGTGAGCTGGCCAAAGGGAATCCGGACAGTGCAACACCCGGCTACTGAGCACTTCTGCCATCCTCCGTTGCCAAAGATGGCATGCCGCCCCCGACTCTCAGGAACACCTTTTCACTTTGCCCGCCCTCACCCCATCCCCACCAATGTTGTCTGCACTGGAATTTAGCCACTTGGATTAGGGTAATTATCTAAACTCATTCTTCAGACTCTAAAGCACGCAAGTGCATGGGCCTGGAAGTGAGGTCTCTCAAAGCCGAGCCAGTCCCCCCATTGTTTAGCAGGGAGCACATTCCTAACTCTTGAAAAGATAGAAGTTGCGCTTCTTTTTAATGCCCAGCTATCTCCAGAGCATTTGGACAAGGTGCGGGAAGCGCTGGGTACTCACTCATATGTCCAGCACAGGGTCATCAGCTCGTACATCTCTCTGGGACAGCCCGGGGGGCATCCCATCCGCTCTCCTTTCTCTAACATAGCAGTGACTTCACTTCCCTTCATCCCCTGAAACACACAGGCTACACGTGAGCTTTTCAAAGAAAGAGTTAGCCAAATGACAAAGCAACCCCCGCCCCAAGACCCAAAGGTGTGCAGGTGTACGTAGAAAAGCAGGCCCCTGTCAAAGGACAATGAACGGCTCAGAGAGGGCGCTCCGATTCCGTGATTTCCAGGTCCCTGGAAAGACAGTCAGGGCTACTCTGTCCTAACGGCCACACAAAGACGCAAAGCAGGACACAAAGCAGGAGTGGCTCACTCGGTATGGCTTCTGCCCGTAGGAAAATGCTTCCCACATTAACACGCCGAAGCTCCAGACGTCACTCTTGCTGGAGAACTTGAAGTAGTTGATGCACTCCGGGGCGTACCACTTCACTGGCCACTTCCCGTGCGTCTGGGCCTGCGGGCAAGCGATGGAGACGCTCCTTTAGGAATCAACCACGCACAGCCGGGCTCACAGCAGCATTATGCCCAACGGCAAAAATGTGGGCCCAACCGGAGGATAAACGAGAGGATAAAGAAATGCGGTCTACGCAGACAGTGGGTATCATTCAGCCTCAGAAAGGAAGCAATTCTGCTACAGCACAAGTGAACTTTGAGGACGTTACGCCAAGTGAAATAAGCCAGTCACAGAACCGCAAATCCTGTGCGAATCCATCTATATGAGATACTAAGATAGTCAAATTAATGAGACAGAAAATAGAGCTGTGGTTTCCAGGGGCCGGGGAGAGAGCAGGATGGGGAGTTAGTGTTTAATGGGTGTGGAGTTTTAGTTTTGCAAGATGAAAATAGTCTGAGCTTTGGTTGTACAACAACGTGAATGTGCTTAACACTACTAAACTGTGCACTTAAACGTGATTAAGATGGTCAATTTCATGTTATGTGTATTTTACCAAATCTTAAAAAAAAAAAAATCATGCCCCACAAATGCTGTATGTATATGTGTGTGAGTGGTCTGAATTTTTAAAAGTACTACTAAATCTTAAAATCTTATATACTCTTTTTAAGATTTCAATATATATTTAAGACTCAGGTCAAACAACTTGCATTTTTAAGCCTTTTCCTGTCACCTCTGACTGTGGCCCTTCATGGCGCATATGAGAGTCCAGCATGAACACTACCTCACGGTCATGCTTCAGTAACAGCCTGTTCATAAGTATATTTAACTCTCCTGTGTATTTGTCCATAGTTTCAAGCCAAGGCTAATTATTTTGCAATAGACTATTTGCTGGTGTCATTTTAAAAATGATTTAAACTTTCTAATATCCTAATTTCAAAAAGCAAGTGGTAGTAAAAGAATCAAAACTATGCATAGCAAAACTCTTCCCTTCGGGTTTGGGATTTGGGGGGCATAGGGTTGAGTATTGTCACCTCCTGTCGATGTCACCCCTCAACCTGGGAGAAGTCCCTCGGGGTGGAGGGGCTTTGTGATTTCAGTGAAAATTAATTTCATGGCACTGCAGGGGGCACCTAAGGTGCCCTAACACTTCTCCTCTAAATGACACAACAGGTCATACTTCTGGTCAATTATGTTGTGCATGATTTTTAGATTTTGATTTCAGAAGTTGTAACAATATAGTATCTAAAGCTTCCCCTGAATTTTTTTTTTTTTTTTTGAGACAGAGTCTCACTATGTTGCCCGGGCTAGAGTGCCGTGGCGTCAGCCTAGCTCACAGCAACCTCAAACTCCTGGGCTCAAGCGATCCTCCTGCCTCAGCCTCCCGAGTAGCTGGGACTACAGGCATGCGCCACCATGCCCGGCTAATTTTTTCTATATATTTTTAACTGTCCAATTAATTTCTTTCTATTTTTGGTAGAGACGGGGTCTCGCTCTTGCTCAGGCTGGTTTCGAACTCCTGAGCTCAAACGATCCACCCGCCTCGGCCTCCCAGAGTGCTAGGATTACAGGCATGAGCCACCGCGCCCGGCCCCCCTGAATTTTAAACTGACAAAAAGGTAAATCTTTGACAAATACTAAATACACTGAAAACTTAGTCTCTTTCTACCAGCAACTCCAGCTCCTCCTCCCCAGAGGCGACCACCTCAGATAGTTTTCCTGTACCCTTCCAGAACAACCTAGATATATGCATAAATAGGAAATATACACTTTTTTGGTAATAAAACTAAGGGCCTTTTGCACTTTCCTATTTCTCTACTTAAGCTTGTGCTGTGGACACATTTCTAGGTCAGCACGTGGAAATAAAGTCACTTTTAAAGGAGTGGCACCGTGCACTTCGCATGAATCTGCTACGACTGATGGAACCAGACTCCTGCCGAGAGGCCGTCGGGCAGTCTCTGGGCTTTTGCTATCGCAGATCACACTAGAGCATGGCACTGAATGCGTGTTTGTTCTCGCAGGGCACTGCCCATCGCGGGGCGCTTGTGTTGGCTGTGCTGCCGTACGAGTCCGCGCTGCCACGCACAGCTCTCCAAGAGCTGCGGCCCATTGGCTTTTGTGGCTCACACTTCTCTTTGCTCTTGTTTCACTCTTTATTCTTTTCCATTTCACACTGCTTTGTTTTCGTGAAGAAATCTCCCATGTCCCTGTCTTTTCAACAATGTTTGGTCTCTTCGTGCTGCGTCTGACATGGTTTTTATTTACGTAGTGGTCTTTTTTTTCTCCTTCATTTATTTTCAGAGATTTTCTGGTTTACTTTTCAACCGTATGCTGTTTAATATCTGTGGCAGTTTTAAAATTGGCCCCCAAGTTCTTTGACACTCCTCCTCTGACAGGGTGGGGGTCTACCTACCCACCTCCTTTAAATCTAGGTGGGCCGTGGCTGCTCTGACCAATAGGATAAGGTGGCAGTGACCCCGACACCGTTTCTGAGCCCAGGCCTTATGAGCCTGGAGGCCCCACTTCCTGCTCCTTGGGTAGCTTGCTCTCAGGATACAGTCGCCATGCTGTGCGGCAGCCCAGGGGCCACAGGGAAAGGCCACGTGTAGCCCCATCCCCCAATTCCCTGCCCCCCTCCCCCGCCTCGCAAGTCACCGTGCGAGCAGAGATGCACCATCTCCACCACGTCCTGCCGGAAGAGCAGGACCTCAAGTAAACAGATGCTTGGTGGTGTTCTGATGCGCTACATTTGGGGTGATCTGTTACGTAGCGGTAGAGAAAGCATCCACATTTCGTCTTCTCCTTCTCCTCTTTGCGTCCTTGTTTCAGACAGGGTGCCTTGTCTTCTCTCCGCAATAATGGCCGTGAAGTGCACGTGGCGTCCCAGCAGGCTTCCTTTCCCAGCGTGGCCGGGGCTCCAGCGAGGCTGCATGAACAGACTGCCTTGCTCCATTTCCCTGCAGTCCCTGCGTGGCTCGGCTCGTACTGATGCCTTTCTCGTGGTGCGGTCCTCCCTCAAGGGGGTTCCTTCTGGGGCGGCTGCTGTATGCAGAGTGGGCCAGGAGGGCTGTGGGGGCAGCACCCAGTCAGCCTGCACTCCACTTCTCCCCTGTGGCCGCAGGAGCTCTGCTGTCCCCGTCACATGCCGGGACCTGCACACTGCCTCTCAGAGGAAGGGTGAGTGGGAAGGTATTGTCACCTGGGGGGGGCATCTCCAACTACTGCCAGGTGTGGAACTCGGGCCCCCATCTTGCCATCCACTAATTAGACATTCAGGGTTTGTCACCTATTTCTGAGCACCCTGAACATTACCAGAGACCTGCCGAGTTGTCAGTCTGCCCTTGGCACCCTCTTCAACTCACGGGCCCCGATCCCATCACGCTTTCCAGTTGGCCAACACAGACCCTTCGTGTGCACCGTGCTTGAGTTCATATGAAGCTGGGGCTTTCTTATCTTTTTTCCCCTTCCTTTAGTTGGTTCGGGTCATTCGAGGGTAAGAGAAGGCAAAGTCACATCAGCAAGTGGGGTTGGTCACTGTGACATTATTTTTCAGGAGGTCCGTACCTTGCACCCAGGACTGATTTCCATTTTACATTTTGCTGGAAGTCCATTCTTAATTTCCCATAATTTCTGCCCTAACAAACTAAGGGGCATATTTCTTTTCTGGCCCCATTCACATAACTACCCTGATCTTTGCTTTCCAGAATTGCATTTCTTTGTTGACACTTCAATTCCCCTGGATACCAGTTAAGCCAATAGAACAATTTCCACATATTTATTGAAAATATGTGGCACCTAATCTTGTAGCTGGAAGAAGATGATGAATTCTTTGATGGTTCTCATCTTCATTTTCTAACTTTTACATGTGTAGATAGGTGTCCACTAAAAGGTTATTTTGGAATAGACCCAAACCATATGCTGTAACAGTGTTCCACAAAATGTTATTAGATGTTCTATTGGAAAAGGATTACATGATGAATAAGGTTTGAGAAATTCGGTGGAGAAAAATGCTGCTGAGATTCACAATGTTGAACAGCATGAAAGGGCTCAGGGAAACCCTGCGGGAATCATCTGCCCAATCTCTATTTTCCAAAGTAATTTAACAAAGGAATCCCATTCTTTTTTCAAAATGAACCATAAATTAATACCTTGACTTCCTATCGTTCCAGGAAACATAATTTGGAGTCTACTCTTCTGAGTATATCTCAAGGTGTGATAGATATATTGGGATATTTACATTTATTAAACAATAGAATCAAAGCTTAATAAGAACCTTTTTTACATAGTTATTTTTAACTAGTGAAATTGCTTCTTAAAACCCTACCATAATAAAATAAAAGAAGACATACATTTGCCTTCATTTTCCTAGCTGCTGCTCTGAATACTAAGTTGTGCCTACCTTGTAGTAGCTTTCATCAGCACGAAGTGCTTTGGAAAGTCCAAAATCGCTGATCTTGGCATAATGTTGAGTAACTAGCAATACATTTCTTGCAGCCAGATCTCTGTGCACAAAGTTGCACTCTTCCAAATATTTCATTCCCATGGAAACCTGGTGGACCAGCTCTATGATGTTCTTATCCTTGACGTGCCTGAAAGTCACAATGGTGTTATTAGCTATAGCAGACAGTGGTCCATTTTACAGCAGCCACACTCATAAAGACAGAAGACGAATCCATGCATTCCACATTCTTAAACATCAGGAATCGCAAGTGGTGACAAATAATCTTGTTAGTGTGTAAATGCTCAAGACAGAACACCGTTCAGCATTCAATGGGATGGATTTTCCTGGCGTGCTTTCAATCGCACAAAAGGCAGCAAAGTCGAGTGCTCAGACCCAGCTCACGGACAGCCAAGCACCAGCTCAAATCCCTGTTCCAATATCAGGCAGGTCACAAAATCAACCCTGAGTCTCAATTTCTTACTCGTAAAGTAGGGGTAACAACATCTCCCTTCTGGAGACATCATCTCAGTACAAACATAGTACGGCAAATGGGGCAAGCTAGTGGGTGGCTGTTGTTCTGTCCTATTCCACGCGAGCTCCCATCTCAGCAATGGTTTTAGATGACCACGATGTCACTACTTCCTCGATGGATGGAATCAAATAACAGTAACTGATATTTTTATAGTAGAAGTCATGGGAACTTAGACGTCAGCCCAACGTATAAGACATAGCTGCTATCCCTTGGAAAATGTTTATTTTAAATGTTTGTTTAAAAACAGAGTGTCCTTCCTGGTGAGGGGAGATTTCTTGTTGAGACATTCTGAGGCTGATTCCATTGCTGCACCAATACAGAGTGAGTAAAGGAAGAGAAGAAAGACAAAATTGTCAAATTAGAATTTTTCTCTGAGCAACAAGAGCTAAAGGAGCTGGAGCCAAAGATTATGTCTCCCTTCCTCCTCTCTCAAGGTCCCTGAGCGGGACCGACGTGGGAAGGCAGGAGGCAAGAAGGCTTCAGTGGAGTCAGGCTGTCCCACCCATCAGGAAGGGCGCCCTGTCCCTCAGGGTGTGGCTTCTGTGCCTCCTGGGGCACCGCACGATACCTGTTCTGCTGCAGATACTTGTTGAGGGGACCGAGTTCCGCCATCTCCATGACCAGCATCCAGGACTCGGCCTCGCATATCCCGATCATGCGCACGATGTACGGGTTGTCCAGCTGTTGCATGACGTTGGCTTCTGCTAACAGTTCATCTTTGAGAGCAGGGTCATTGGCCTCGTTCTTCAGTATTTTCACAGCCACTGTTTTCACAACTCTGCAAAAGAAATCACAATACACAAGAAACTTTCCCCAACAGCTCACTTCTAGATAACCCTCTTCTGTGAAGCCTAATCCCTGTGCAGAACAGTCCCGTGGAAGTAAGTGTGGCAGCATGAAAATGTGTCTGCAGAAGCCTGAGCCAGGTGACTGGCCTTCCAACCGCATTCTCTCACTTCACAGACAGCAAGAGCAAGTCCCCCTTACTTTAAAAGAATGGTGGAGAATAGTGTTGGCAAATGCCTCAACCAAGCAAAAGCCCTCACTGTGGAATATGTAAGTAATTTTCGAATAAACCTCATCAACTACCACAGACAGGGATTCCTGTGACGTCCTGTGGTTTACCCTCTCAGAGCATGTGTAATGAGTATGAATATAAATTCTTTTAATATAAGTTGAAAGTAAATTTTGGGTATAGAATTTAAAAGTGTACATTTAACTTTAATAATAATACATTCTAAAAGCACACATTCAAATACATTTAAAAGCTAAACAACTCTGTGGAGAGAAACCTGAAGATGTTGCAGAAGACCTAAGTTAAGTGGAGCATGGGCCATGGCTCTCGGCCGGAAGACTCAATATTGTCATGACATCATTTTGCCCCAAATTGACC
Source organism: Propithecus coquereli (assembly GCF_000956105.1). Taxonomy (NCBI): domain Eukaryota; kingdom Metazoa; phylum Chordata; class Mammalia; order Primates; family Indriidae; genus Propithecus; species Propithecus coquereli. The sequence continues at coordinate 2,667,761 of NW_012149986.1, read as the reverse complement.
CAGACAGCCTCTCCTATCCCGAAACCCTTGAGTTGAAATTATGTATCCACGGTCACATCTATGTTAATTTACATATTTAAGATATTTAAAATTAAATATCACAAACTTTCACAAACCAAGAAAATTTAGGCCTTAATATGTGAAAATTTGTATTCACTTTCCAAAATGACTATGATGTACATACGTATATTTTAAAATAAGCACCACGGCTAATTGGATCGTGTGTGTGCATGCGTGTGTACACACACACTCACAAATGCAAAGGGAAGAGGCAGCCCAGGAAGCAAGAGTTCTTCGGATATACTTTTGTCTATATTTTTGACCCTTGAATCATATAAAGTACCCATGCATGAAAAAGATTTTTGACAAAATCCCTTAAATTGAAAATAGCATGAAACAACTAAACCTAACCACATTCGTATTAGTATCACACCAATTCAAAGAGAGGGTATATTTCAAAGGACTTTAGAAATGGGTATTCTCACCATACATTCTATGCGGGATGCCTTCCAAAGACCAAATGAATGTAAAGATATTTTAGGAATTTAGCAATTTTAACTAATATACATTGTCATTGGAAATCATAGAATAAAGCCAATAAATAATTATACTAATGATATTTGGAATCGAGAATTTTCTGGGTAAGAAGAATGAGACACAATTGTAAAATCAAAGAAATATGTGAAAGCACTATTGTTATCACTGAATGATTTCATTTTAAATAATACATATGTATTGCGTATAAAGATCTAAAAAATATATATACTATGGTTAGTTAACAGTGGTAGTGTTTGGGTGATACAAATACGTCTTTTCTTCTTAGGTTTCTGCTTGTTTTACTTCCTAATTTTTTTTCTTTTTTTGAGACAGAGTCTCACTCTGTCACCCCAGGTAGAGTGCAGTGGTGTCGTCCCAGCTCACTGCTACCTCAGACTCCTGGGCTCAAGCAGTCCTCCTGCCTCAGCCTCCTGAGTAGCTGGGACTACAGGCGTACACTACCACGCCTGGCTAATTTTTTTCTACTTTTAGTAGAGATGGGGTCTTTCTCTTGCTCAGGCTGGTCTCGAACTCCTTGGCTCAAGCAATCCTGCCGCCTCCGCCTCCCAGAGCGCTGGGATTACAGGCATGAGCCACCGCACCCCTGGCTTCTATTTCCTAACTTTCTATAAGGTTTATGTATTACATCTAAACTCACAGAAGTTATTAGATTCACAGTTAATATACATAATGGATGTTCTCATTATAATTGTACCAGAAATTGATGAAAACTAGAATGTTAATCACAAAGGGCTCCGCCACGCCAGGTTACATTCTGTGTTTGGGACTAACGTACTCTCAGCCGTTTCTGGCCGTGAGCTTGTGCAAGGGTGAGCGTGGCACAGACTTACTTTTTCATTTGGTAGTAGCCCTTTTTCACAGTCCCAAAGTTACCAGAGCCCAGCTCTTTGTCTTCCAGCGTCAGCAGGTTTCTGTCCAGGTAAACCTCCTTGGGCCTGATCTCCTCAGGGTCGGCGTAGGGACTCTCGTACACCTCCGTGTCCATGGGCAGGGCTTCCCTCTGGGGGCCTGCAATGCAGTCAGGAAACACACAGCCCGGGCTGGACCCCTCGGGAGGATCTGTCCTTCCAAGAGCATGATCTCTGCGGAAGCGTGAGCTCAGAGTCGTGCCAGTATTACGGGGGATGAGAAGTGCTGGGGAGGCTGCCGCTAGTTATTGTGAGGGGGTTGGTGAGAGGCCATTTCACTCCACAGCCCTGCCACTGCTCATGGGCTGCGACGTGTGCCACCCGCCACCAGAGTCACTACAGCTGATCCTTGCTGCGCTGCAATCACAGCGGGGGCGGGGCGGGGTGAGTGAGCCACCCTACCAACCTCCCGTGCATACAAGTGAGTGAGCCACCCTACCAACCTCCCGTGCATACAAGTGAG